>NW_027527952.1:69423-197338 GCF_008692635.1 Crocuta crocuta
AATTACTAAATCAGAATACCTTGGGTTGCTTTTCCAAAGGGCAGAATCCTAGGCTACACTAGAGATCTCAGAATTGGGCGATATGGCTTAGGCTTCAGTATTGTTTTTTTATTTATTTTTATTTCTTTTTTAAATTATTTTTTTAGAGAGAGAGAGTGCATGCACACATGAGAGCAGGGGCATGACAGAGAGAGAAGAAGAGAGAGAGAATCCCAAGCAGGCTCCGCACTGTCTGTGCAGAGCCTGACTCAGGGCCCCATCTCCCGAGCTTTGAGATCATGTCCTGAGCTGAGCTGAGATCAAGAGTCAGAAGATTAACCAACTGAGCCACCTAGGGAACCCTAGGTTCTAGCATTTTTAAAATATTTCTCCAGCTGATCTCCTTGCTTGGTTTAAGAACCACTCTCTTCTATCCACTAGAAAGCAAAAGTGGCCATGTATACCTCAGTGGCTACTCTCCTAAGAGCAGAGAAGCTATGAAGTGACAATCCAGAAAGTTCTCATTCTTATACTATACAAAAGCCTATATTCTCATAAGACTCTGTCTGAGAAAAGAGACAGATGGTCTATTGTTACCTATTAGTCTGACTGAAAAACAAAACAAATGTAAAATGATTGAGGTAATGTTTAGGCTGGCTTCCACCAGCACCATCCTTGAGACCACCCACTGCTGAGCACCTTGCCAGTTAGGATTGAGTAGCATTGTATACCTTCTTTTGGTATCTAGACTCTGGCTCTTCTCAGCCTCCATACCTGATGAATTCTGCTGCTGCTTTTTATGTTAGCTCTTCTTTCCTTACTACCACTTATAGATGTCTATGGAGACACAAATGGGTGTTTGACAACTATCCTAAACACCCTGCAGTTTCTGGACTATGTATGCAAATGAAGATAAGTCTGTAACCCCTTGGGAAACATTGCTTCTCAGTAAAGATTAAACGATTATGGTGAGGGCACCTGGGTGGCTCAGTCTGGTAAGCATCTGACTCTTGATTTCATCTCAGGTCATAGTCTCACTGTTTAGGAGTTCGAGCCCTGCTGTTAGTGCAGAGTCTGGTTGGGATTGTCTTTCTCTTTCTCTCTCTGCCCCTTTCCCACTCATGCTTTCTCTCTCTCTCAAAAATAAATAAACTTAAAAACACAATTATCATGGTATTCAAAGGTGAGACGTGATATGAGTCCAAATTATCAGCATGATAGTGGACGTGTGTGGGTATATACTTGCATTTAATTGATACTGAGTAGATAATAGAAAACTTTCCTTCCATATGATGCAAAATAAAATTATTTAAATATTTAATCTGAACGCAAAAATACACATTCACACAATCACATACTTAGAATAATATAAAGTTAGGTTGAAGGGACTTTGATCATAATTGAAACATAATCATTATATAGGTAGCCTCCAAACCATTATACTTGTGCAACATTACATTCATCTATTGAATGTGTGTAGATATACATAGACTACTGTATTAGTATGATATGCACATTATAAATCATACAGGAAAATATGAGAGAAAGAAAACAAATATATGCAGAAGCTCCAAGGTTGTCTTCCTCAATCCCAGCAGAGCAGCTGACATGTACCATCAAGCTCACACACCTGGAGAGCAATGCAGCAGCAATAATAATCAACATGTATATAGAAAGGAATAGCAAATCAACAATACCAGCAACTGAATATGTCTGTCATCATGCTAGATCGCCTAGGTAAGCATACTCAGATCCTCTTTCTTGCTATGGCAGTTGATGAGAAATCTTGCATTGGCGTTTTTTGCTCTGGGTAACTATATGTGATGTCTTGTCTTGCTTTCCCCTCTCAAAGTCCCATTTTTGTCATTGTTGCTGAAGCCACCTCATTCACCACATTCCTACCTTATTTTCCCCTTCACTGCAGCCCCTTCTAACATATTGTGTGGCCTCCTTACATTATTTTTTCCCCAACACTATGTTGTATTATCATGTAGCTGTATAGTATGAATATCAGCATATGCTCCCAAAAGATGGATTTTCCACAAATTAAAATTTTCTATTTAGCTCTAAATATGGAAACTGAAAATATACAACCCACTGTGAAATGAATTACTTATACATTGTGTGTCACATTTTAAACTAGCAACTCTATAACCTTAAAATACAGCTCAATCTTAAAGTATTAATTTTGAAATGATGCATTTGTGCTAATGATTTACTGGGAGGAAAAATCCTTTAATCTACCCCTTTTGCTTATGAACTTGAAAGTTGAACTCCATAGAAATGACTGACTGCAACAGCAGGGCTTTTCACCAGCTGATCAAAATTAACAGTTTCTTTCAATTGTTCTAATTAAGACCAAGGGGAGTTCTGGAATGTACCAACAGTATCTCAAATTGCTCTCTTGCTTAAAACTAGCTCTTCGGAAGGAGTATCAGCTTTTCCCTACAAATAGTTTAGTCTAAGTTGCTATTATTACTATTTACTAAAAGATCTTTTATGACTATATCCCATGAGAATTATTTTCAATTTCATTTTATTAGTTTAAAAGGGATAACAATTAAAGATAAGAAACATAATCATCTTGAGTAGAAATTTGTTAGAAACCAGAAGCTCTATCAATGACGTGTAAAACTGATGAAAGCTTTATAAATATGGGTTAGTGTTTTGGATAGTTTGGATAGTAATAATGTCATCTTATTAATTATTTGACATTCATACTGGAAGTACAACCAGATAAATCAAATAACTGAATTATGATTATAGTAATATAAAAATTAAATTTATTTAAATATTAAGGGATATAAGAGTTTTGTTGTATCTGCTAGTTGAATATCTCTCAAGAAACAATTTGTAAGAAATGCTTTCCTACATTTTGGTCTATTGTTATTCAACCTATAAAGTTCTGATCTGCGTTATTAATAGAACATGTTTTCTTCTTAATAGTAATTTATTTAAAAATTATTCACTTAAAATGTTCATTTTCTTCAAGGATCTTGCTTTGGAAGATTTAAATAGATTTTTGCTATAAATAAAACATTTACCTTAAAAGTTATATAAAGAGTAAAGAGTACATAAAACAAATACCACTATTTTCATCATTGAATAAAAAGCAGGGTAAAGTTTAAAATCTTGACCTGTATGTAATTCAATAGTAGGTTATTTAAATGTTACTTATAAAGTGATAAAAATATAAAAAATTGTTTTCAAGTTCAACCTATTAAATTCCAAGTGCCCTATGTATTATGATAAAGATTCCAGATCCCTATAAGTCAACCAAACACCAGCTTGCTTATAAAGTATGATTGTGTTATGAGTGATGAAAATATTTTGCCTTGCTTCATCACCATTTTAAGACATTTCTTCTTTGAATGTGGCAATTCTCAGTTTAAAGACCTTTGAGAGGGCATACTCTTTAACCTTATACACAATCCCTAAATAAGTAATTGACTCTTTCAACTCTCACCGCTGTGTTAAGATACAAGCAATCTCTTGTTGTAATTAGCATTCTTTCCTAGGAGGAGGATGATGACCGGGTGGCTAAGTGGGCTAGCAGTCTTCAGAGAAGCATTCTCTTCCCTAGGGCTGGTCACAGACTATTTAAAACCACTGTGAAAGAGTCAACAGGATTAACATAGAGTCAACTTCCTTGGGAAATGGAGCCAAAGAGATTCTAAGGAGACAAAATACTTCAAGGCAATCACACTAGTGGTGAAAATCTCCAGACTTACTGGTCCTGTCACATCTAATTTAACTGATGACATGAACATTAAGCAGGGCCACAAAGTCTTTTTTTTTTTTTATGAGCTTAAACTCTTTTTTTACTTCCTCAAAGCTCAGAATATTTCCATTTTTTTCAAACAGAAACTGAAGTGGAATCCATCATAAAAACTCAGAAAACATCCTCTATTGAGACATGAATGCAAGATGATTAGCACCTTTAAATAGAAATTATTTTACCACTAAATTTTTAAATGTATTCAGTTTTCTTTTATTTCTAATTTTTATCATGTATCTTCTAAAAGTTTTAATTATACACAAATTGTTACATAAATTATATGTAAAAATTTTACTTCATATATAATTAAAGATTCTTAAAATTAATATATATATTTGTGGAATTTGTGTAAATGTCTATAAGGATTTGAGTATATTCTTATTATCAAGTCTCCTGATTGAGGATTTAAATATATAAGTAGGAAATAGAACTTGAGAAGACACTTTCATTATTTATTAAATGATCATTTCATTGTCAATAGTTAAGTTCAAATATTCTATTAATGTTAGTTTTTTTCACAGAAGACAAAGATTTAAAATATGATGAGCATTCATTCTTTGTTTCATCTGTATAATAAGAAAGGTATTTTATTAACTATTAATACAAGTTGCATACAAATCATTATGGTGCATATTTATAATGAAGACATAAGTAACACTCAGTTTTCTCACGTAAAACAGTTATAGTGTAGTTGGCTTATCAGACATATTGATGAATAACAGGACCAATTAACTATAGATGGTGGGCTATGTCTGGAAATACCCAGCTTCTAGGCTGAAACTGCAACGCTTGTGTAACCATGTGGGCCCACATTAAATTCCATCCCGAGAGAGTTGCAGATGTCAAAAACCCTATCTGGGTCTATGGGTGGGAGATAGCCTGGAGATTTTAATTATTTATCAAATTTAAACTGGATCAGTTTTCTACAGAAAATAAATTTTATTTTAATAGAAAATATATAAATAATTATTTTGTATTATTATAGTTACTTGCTGGTTCGAGAGTTGAAGATTCAAGTAAATCTGGGATGGAGTTCAAACCATTTACTCATTAATTCATTCATTTATGTATACAATCACTTAAAAACAAGCACTTACATAGTACATACAATGTGTTTGGTACTGATTTATCTACTTTACAACTTCCTCCCTCAGCTAAGATTTTGTATTTCCTGGTATATGTAATTGTATGGACTTTTGCTGACAAAGTAAGCTAACTCTGTTCATGATAGTGACACTGGCCTAGAGTTAATTGGAAAGAAGGATGCAGGAAAAGTAAAAATAGAATCTACCACAGGGGAATCTGTGCCTCAGGGGGAAAAAATTAAAAGACCAAAGCAGATGTAATAAGGGCAATTCTGTGATAAAGCATGAATGACAACAGGATGGCTATTACTTAAAGCCTTCCTGACTCATATTCTCTGAACATCTTATGCCTCCTGAGAATGAAAAAGTTACTGTATGATGTTGTGTGATATACTGTGTATAAACCATTTCACTAAATGCTCATACTTGGGTGCCAAAGGAAGCCTGGTATGGGACACCCATAAATGTGTAACATTAAATGAAAGGGACCTTTCCTCTTTTGACTTTGAAACAAACCTAGAATTGGCAGAGTTCTGTGATAATTGAGAAATTAGTTAAGATAATGTTTGAAGAATCTGAAACCTAAAGTATGTCTTAAATATGAGCTGATTTTCATAAGAAAGGAACCTTGGAATGAACACAGAAAGCCTTGCATTGTCACAGGTGGAGGCTGATTAGGTAGAAAAATACATATTCTAAACCCTGAAGATGTCAAATTTGTAGAGGTCATTATCTACTTTCAAAAGAGACCAGACCAAGATGCCATAAAAGGTTAAATCCCAACCTTCTGCTATACTGAAAAATGATAGCATGGCTTGGGGACTCATTTAACTCCTATGACTGAAAAGCTAATGGAAAAAATTGAAGGTAGATAAACTGGTGTCATGTCAGAAAAAGTTACATTTCCTAGCCTATTATTTGTACACCATTAAAATACTATAGTAGATTGTAACAATGATTTACCAAATCTTCCACTCTGTGAAAATGTTTCTAACATAAAGGGCCATGTTGCTAAGAAATCAAAGAAAATACTTCAGCAGAATTTGCTAGGTTAAAAATTTGGCTATTTGAACATAAAATACTTGAATTTGAAAAACAAAAACAAAAATTATGCAACCCAATACTTAAGGAATCCATTGTTTACTCATATATTAGTTTGAAGGTAAAACAAAACAAAACAGAAATATTATTTTGCAAAATGATACTATCAGAATTCTTAAGAAAAACTACAGCTGCATAGACAATGTCCATTGGTAGGTAGGTAGGTAGATAGATAGATAGATAGATAGATAGATAGATAGATAGATGATAGATGGATGTTAGATAGGTGATAAATAGATGATAGATTATAGATGGATGGAGAGATAGATTTTATTAGGACAAATGGACTTAAATTTATAGATATAAGAGGAATCCATCTGGTTTCCCCCAGTGATATTTAAATAACAGATTGAATTAAAAATTTGGACATTCAACTCCTTCGGTTGCAAAGCGAATATACTAGTGGCCCTTTATTTTACCTCATGTTTGAGTGTGAGAGATAACAGCTAAGAATGAATTTTGTAAAGAAAAATGATAACTTTAAGGCAATATAAAGAAAAAATGAACTTACATGTAAAAGTGTCTAAACTGATAAACATGAATATCTTATTGATCTTTTCATCACACAAAATAGACCACAGATAGGGTTATATTTTTCCCAAGATACCTGTCACCTAAAGAGGTGATAACTGTATCTATGCCAGCAATGGCCCAGTTTGGTCACAGATCTGTTCTTTACCCTTTAATTGCTCTGCTCTGTGTGGTGGGACGGTTAGCCTCTGCAGACTCTGTAGTCCCCATAGGTAGGTGTGGCTCAGAAGACAGATGGGTTGAAAACTGGAGATTAGGAGAAAAGGAGAAGCTAGGATAGTTCACCTCCTACTTTGGACAGCCACTCCAGCTGTAATCATCACATCACTTCTAGAACTTCAGCTTCCACCAGACTTTCCAGTCTAGTTACAATTTCTCCTGAGTGACTTGTTTCTAAATACCCTTACCCTTACCTCCTATCCATATCCCTTCAAATAGTCATGATGTGACAGTAGCTTTCTGTTCTTCCTTATCTCTGCATTGCCTCACAGTTCCATCCATGGCATCTTGGCTCTGCCATCACCAGGGAAATCAATTTCTGTATTAAATATTCTCTGTTTGAAACATGTAGAGTGGTGTCTATTTCTCTGTTTGAACACTGACTTATACAGTAGTTAGTATATTTATAATGTTTTCAGTATGATCTTTCAGATTCCCTTTGAAGTGTTTTACATTTTATTTACTAAGTCAGTTAACCTTCACAATAGCTGTATTAGGGCAGTTATTAGTTTGGTCTCTATTATATAAGAAAACACTAAAGCATAGATAATATTTAGTAATTGCTAATGTTCACATGGCTAGTAAGTGGTGGTGACAAGATTTTAATCAAGAGAGTTTACATTCTTTATTTCATTTTCATTGAGGTATAATTGACACACAATGTTACATTAGTTTTAGTAATGCAACATAGTGATTTCACAAATCTATACATTATGCTATGCTCAACACAAGTGTAGCTACAGATAGTTTACATTCTTAACCATGGACTTACTGCCTCTCTGCTAAGGTTGACCTCACTATCTCTAAATAGATTATCACCCACTCAAGCATTTGATCAAAAATATATCACTGAGTGTTCAGAGTTCCATACCATATATAAGACTTAGAATTGTGCCATGCAAAGAGGAAGCATTCAAGAATTCAAAGTTGAATTTCTGTATTATTATCAAATTTAACTTTGCCAAGTAAATATTTTATATGCTATTATTATTTCTGGAAATGAAAATGTTGTGATACTAAAACTTGAACAGCTGCTGAGAAAAGTGTGGATCTTGAAATTAAACAAATTTAGTATTATGAAAAATTTACCAAATCACTTCATTAAATAAGTTCATAGCAGACTTGTGAAATTAATCCACAGATTCTAGTTTTGGAAAAGCATTCCTTTAAATATAGCATTGCAATGATTATAGAAATTAAAAGCACTAATGCCTACTCTGTTAAAAAAAAAGAGTTAAGGTAAATATTGTTTATCAAGACATAATATCTACTCTGTCTTCTTCACAAATTCTAATTTCTCTTAGGAATTTAATTTATTTCTACATGTCTACATGGCTAGACCAAAGCTGACCCATTAGGAGTCACAAAAGGTAAGTCTTGGTTACTTCAATTCACTCACCAGTCTGATGTGCCTTGATATAGAGTTTTTAATGTTTAAGACATGGGCTTGTGGCCTGATTGTGGTCAATGAAACTTCTGGAGAGAAGTCAACTCTGTCTTTCTCAGGAATCAGAAATCTTATTTAAATACAATGATGCAATAGTAACAAACAATAGGTATTAAAATTTAAGATTCTGATACATTCTTCCCTGATAAATTATCTACAGAAATAGATGAATAAAATTATACAGAAGTGCAATAGTTGTAATTTGTTTTTCTATATCTAGTCCCCTAGATGTTCAGTAAAATTAATGTTTTCTAAACAATTTTAAGTTATTATTTTGAGAATATAATTAAGCTATATTGCTTTGAGAAGGTGAAAGCTAAATAATTTTCAAAGGAAACTGTATGTATGCCTATCTGTGCAAAAGTTTCAGGAATTGTACTTTCTTTGAAGCCCATCCACGGAATGTTCAGTTGGGCCATTGACTGCAGGTTAACAGTCCTTACATCTCTGAAAATAACCATTCTTAAACTGAAACTTGATATCAATTTCTAGCTTAGAAATCTTTCAGTGGTTGGCAATTACCATACAGGATAAATGTCCAGTTGTTTTGCCTCAAAACCACTTTATCCCCCTTCACTCTGGTCTTTTCTGGATTAATAAATCAGCAAATATTGAGCTCCTACATTTCTTCAGTGTGTCTTGGTGTTTTCTGTCACTACACAATTGTTCTCAACCTTCTTTAATTTAGAACGACTTGAGGGAGATTTCTAAAAATACCAAACCATGGGCAATAGTGCCTGAGATTCTGATTTAATTGGTTTGCTGTTGGGTCAAAACATTAGTATTATTTATAATTTCAGCAAATAATTCTTATGTGGCCTTCGAGTTATAAAATCTATGATTTGTCAAGCAAAGTGATTTAAAAAATACTCACTTTAAATTTTGTGGATCACAGGTAGGTATGGAGCCTATGGTCACTGACAAGCAGGTAAATTAGTGGAATTATTTAAGTAATGGATATTAGAGGATTGAATTAGGAAGAATCTTTCTTGAGAGGTGAAATTAAGAATGAGAACCCAGGGGCCCCTGGGTGGCTCAGCTGGGTGAGCTTCCAACTCTTGATTTTGGCTCAGGTCATGATCTCATGATTCATGAGATCGAGCCCCATGTAGGGTTCTGTGCTAACAGTGAGGAGCTTGCTTGGTATCCCTCTCTCTCCCTCTCTCTGCGCCCCTCCCTGGCTCCTGCTCTCTTTCTGTCTCAAAATAAATAAACTTAAAAAAGAGAGAGAGATTTCAGTAGGAGAATAATTCAGTCTGGGGACAGCAGTCACAATAAATCAAATGCAACCCCTTTACTTAGCCCCTGCAATTCTATAGATAAATGTTAAGAACGAATTAACTATGAAATAATCAACTCTATAGATAAATGTTAAGATACGAATTAACTATGAAATAATCTGAATATTACTGTGACATTATACTGTAGTTCTGTGTGTTTTTGTGTATGTCATTATCCACTTCTTTGGATTGTGAAGTAAAAGGTATTGATAAATAATATTTCCTTTTCTTCAAATTACAAAGGTATCTTATGATTTAAGGCAACCAGCAAATGAATTCTAAGTTTATGCCTGGCCGAAAGAATAACCTCCTCCTCTACTTTGAATGTCTTTAAACGTATAAATAAATCATTATAGCATCTTTGCTCTTTGTAAACTTAACACAAATAATCATTAAAATAGAATTAATTGGATCTGTTCACATATGTCATAGTGCACATCTGATTTTGTATGCATAATATTAAATAAACCTTTGCTTTAGGTAGTATTATTCTTTGGGGGGTATGTTAAATATATTCTAATTCAGAATGGTGTACATGTAAACATTTTCACATATGCAACTCAACCAATCTTACCTCTTTAATGGTAAAAAAACAAACAAAGAAAAAGCCTTTTACAAGAGGGCAAGCAATAAAAAGGTAAGTGGAATTATTTGTACCAAGATGAATGATTAGTAATAGAAATTAATATCATTTCACTAAAAAAATTAGAAAATCAGTGACTTGAAGACATAGGAAAGCAGATTCTCTGAATCATTATGAACCTGGGCAGCATTATTAGGTGTCATTTCCCAGTGAACCTACAGTAAGGAGCCATAAGGCTTGCACCTGTCACCACTATGCTGAGATTAGTTACTCTGCCTGGCATGAGCTTTAAGTATGGTGCTGAATGCTGTTTCACACCAGACATTCTGAATACATCGCCTAGAAAATGAATATAAAGTTTCTATTGTTATTTTTTTCTTAGGAACTTGGACCCTGTATATCCCTACTATAAAGATTTTTTTTTATGTGGAACTCTGATACACTGCCATGTACATAGATGTTTTACACAAATTACATGCCCCTTTGATGCATTAAGATACAGAAGCATAAGACATTCATTTTCTTGAAGAAATTCTAGGCTTCTAAAAGGAATTTAGTAACAGGATCTTACTTTGGACCCCACACCACCAAGGCTGTCAGGCTCTTCCTTATCTAAGCTTGGAACATATGTAATAACAAAATGACTTAATAGCGGAAGAACACATTACTTTATGAAAGACAATTTTAACTATTTCAAACCTGGAAAACTCACATTAGCACTCGATAATTGCTGTTGTAATGCTAGCTACTTTAGTTTCTCCAAGAGACATTTTTGCCTGTTCTTTCTCCCTAGTACAGGAGATGAGGTAATTCCATGGATTAGTAACTATTGTTAGATAATTATGGCCACACAAACCATAATGGATATCATTTGCAACACCTAGGTAGATAGAGGATATGACATAAACTCTTGTCCATAAATGACTTCATGTTTGGGAAATGGACAAATTCAGGGCTAAGTTAGACCCTAAAGTTATTATCACCACTATGACTGTCTTCCTCTGCTGTCACTGGCCAGAGTGAAAACAATGGCCAGAGGTCAAGGGTTATGGTAAGGCCTGGCCTATCTTAATGTCTTTACTCCAGAAGAAAATTAACATTAATTAACCTGAAGCAAATTAGCACCTGCTGAGGAACAGTATCTACAGCTAAATCTACTAAAGTACACATGGTTTTACTTTTTTAGTAAAAGAAACCCTGGGGAATCTGGGTGGCTCAGTCATTTGAATGTCCAACTTTTGATTTCGGCTCAGGTCATAATCCCAGGGTCATGGGATCAAGGCTGGTGTTGGGCTCACTCTGAGCGTGGAACCTGCTTAAAATTCTCTCTCACTTTCCCCTCCCGCTCTTTGATCCTCTCCCCTGCTTGTGCTCTCTCTCTAAGAAAAAAAATAATAACAAAAATTTTTAAAAATTTAAAAAAAGGAAACCGTCAAATCCATGACTGGAAAAGTTAGTATCATGATTTCTTATATTACCCCAATTCCTCTCTAATGATACACGAAATATTAGATAATGAGGAATCTAGGACTCATTGCAAAGTGATTTATCTATGATCAAATACAACAGAGCCAGAAATGGTTGTGATAAATTTTATATCTCAACACCATGACTAGCAGAATCACATCTTTAACAATGGACACCATTTCCAATAAAAAGATGTTAAGGTGAACTATGCTTATCATAGCCTGATTATGGTGTTTGGATTTGGAAAAAAACAACAACTATAATGTTCATGAGTTGATTAATCTAGTCACTCAGCTTTTTCAGTCAACATGCTTCACATTATTTTCTTCTATAGCTCCCTACCATAATGACATTAAAAAAAAAAAAAAAAGCATCCTACGAGTTGCTTAAAAGATGCTATAGTTTCATTCTTCTATTGGTTATATCCTAACGTACTTCTTGATTTCAGAGCAGGCTGACCTTCTCTAATGGATTACCTCCTCCTCATCCAGACCCTTTTCTATACTCTTTATAAGGAAATGCCAGCCAGCGGGAACAGCAGGGCAACAAGTACAGCTGGGAATTCCTGGCCCACAGGTGTCCATTCTCACATTTGATAGCTTGCCAATATCAAAGCTAGATTTGTTGAGGGGATCCCCACAGTTGTTTCACAGAAAGAAAATTATCCACTGGCACTAATAGTAATAATCCCCTCTTCCACATCTGACTTAGTACTTGAGCTAGAGCCACAGGACCTTTTCCCCACCAAGATTGAACCAGTATCAAGTTCTCCATCCTTTTAACAAGTGGGTGGCATACTGTCAGGATGGGAATTAGATGGGTACAGGTGGCACCACCTGCTTGAAATGCTTTTCAGTATTTTGTGTTTCATTATTGCTATGCATCACTGTACCATTCTTTCTTTTCTTGCCAATAACCACAGTACCATTTGTTTGAGCTTAAACTCAAACTTGGATTTTGGATAAAAAGAAAATGAAAGATTTTTTTTTTCATTGAGTATATAGAAAAGGTTTAGGAAAAAAAGTAATTATTTTGTGTAGAATGGAATACAGCCTAACCTAATCTACTTACAAAGTCCGAAGATTCTTTAGTAGATAGATAAGAAGTGATATTATTGATGATTATCCAGGAACTATCTTTGCTTGTTGGTTTACCTGAAATACAATAATCAGTAAGCTTTGTATCCTAAATAATACGTACTGATACAAGATTCAAATATAAATTCTATAAATTAATAAGGATAAATTCTTAACTCATCCATATTTTATTCTGATTAGTGCCTTAGATATTATTTCTTTTAGAGTTATTTTCTTACTTTGCAATTCAGCTAAGCTTTAAACAGACAAATAGACTGGCATTTGCTGAGCTTATGAGATGGGGTGCAATTTCACAGCATCATCTTTAGTGTGACAGCAGACAACACAGAAATTATTTACTAACTAGAAGCAAAGGATGAAACAGTTTAATCAAAATTTAGTCTGGGAAGCCTGGGTGGCTCAGTCGGTTAAGCGTCCGACTTCGGCTCAGGTCATGATCTCACGGTTCGTGGGTTCGAGCCCTGCGTTGGGCTCTGTGCTGACAGCTCTGAGCCTGGAGCCTGTTTCAGATTCTGTGTCTCCCTCTCTCTTTGACCCTCCCCTGCTCACACTGTCTCTCTCTCTCTCTCAGAAATAAATAAAAACATTTAAAAAAATTTAGTCTGGGGGTACCTGGGTGGCTCAGTCGATTAAACGACTCTTGGTTTCAACTCAGGTTATGAGCTTACGGTTCATGAGTTTGAGCCCCACTTTGGGCTCTGTGGTGACAGTGTGGGGCCTGCTTGGGATTCTCTCTCTCCCTCTCTCTCTCGGTCCCTCTCCTGCGGTCTGTCCGTCTGTCTCTCACAATAAATAAATTTACTTAAAAAAAAAAAAAAACTTTAGTCTGAGTTAGAAGTATCAGGGTAAGGACTTCAAAAGAAGTGTTTCCAAACTGCCTAAAGATCAAGCACAGTGGTTAAGAGAGAGTGAAGTAAGATGGCCTATCAACAGCACTGAGTTCATTAAATGAATCTCAACATGTGGCATAAAGACTATTACTTAAGTTTGCTTGCTAAATTTATTTGTTTGTTTTTACCAGAGTCCTAGAATGAATGATAAAACACATTTAAATAGCAAAATTGTGAATTTAATAAAAGAGGCATTTATAAATCTGTGGGTGGGATAAGGAAACTAACAAAAAATAATGCTTTCCCTAGCATAAGATCTGAATGGACAAGGTGAGAGAGAGATTACTGGAACCCAAAAAGAGTAATTATAAAGCAGGAAGAATAAACTAACAGCATCTGTGGACTTAAATAGAGGGATAAAACCATGACCAATGGAAAACAGGGAAAGAGGAAGAACCTCAGTCATCATCTATCCCCCATGCTCCTGTGGGTGCCTCTTACTAACCTAACCCAACCAGAAGTCAGAAGCAAGGGAGTCCTTTAATGGAGTCCATAAAGTTTGGTCTCCAAAAGAAACAAGCAAAAGGTGGAGATCTGGGTAGGTAAATGTAAAATATCAAGTACAATCCGTACATTTTCTCTCTAAAATCTATTCTTTTTCTTTTTTCAGATTATGGCAGTCTAATGTCAGCTCACATTTTATTTATTGTATTCTCATAAAATCATGAAAGGATGAGTGGAAAATGAAAAAAAAAACAGCAAAGTAATGAAAAGAAAGATAGACAGATAGTCACATAAAACATTATTGCTATAGGCCCTGATTCTATACTTGGCCACAAGGTCTAAGTTGATAACTGCAGTTTTTATATTTTAGCACATATTCCATGCTCTCCTTAGCTTTAGCTGTCCTCTTGATTAGACGGTGTCCTTTCCCTGCTGGAATAAACCAAGCCTTCAATTTTCCAGAATCTGAGTCTCTGATAGATGGTCTTATTTTTATTGAGTTATTATAGCTTTTTACTGATCAGTAATATTAGGCAAAAGAGCTATGAGGGGTGCCTTAGTCTCAATTGTATAGCTGAAACCCAATATCCCCAATGATGATTAGTATCACACTCTTGGACTGCTATAGTGATCAGCCTTTTGGTTAAACATACCCAAAATGGCCAGAGGGAGACCTCAACTTCCAATTTATCTGACCTATTATGATGTTCTCTGACAGAACAATCCCTCCCTTAAGCAGGAGGATATTTAAACACCACAAGCCCAAAGTGGCAGGGAAGATAAGCAAAATGTTTTCCAGGGAGGAATTTAGTAAAATTATAGAGAGCCAATTCTACCTTCCTCAGAACAACAAAGTGTGTATTTGAGACAATATCATCACATATCAACCACAAGTTTATGGCATATAGCATTTCCAGAAGGAAAACATTCCACCCTCTCAGGGTGTTTTCTCCTAGTTGGTACCACAACTAAGTCAACAGCAGGCTATTCATTCTCTCAGAGCTGCTCTTACTGAGTCATGAAATCTAGCTTCAACTGAGCCTCATGAAAATTCCAGATAATTCTGTAGGAGAGCCCATTGTTGCATTTCCTTTGCATAAAATAAATCATCTGATCAAAAACAATATTTTATGGAATATAATGGTGACAGGTAAGGCATTCCTAATATCCTTGAATGACTGTTCTGGCAGAAACACTACCAAAAGGGGGGAAAACAGTTCCTATAAAATATGTAAATCATTAAACCTTTCCACAAGAAATCGGGTCTAATATAATTTAGCTGCCACTACTGGATGGTGACCTGTTTGGGGCAGAGGATTACTCTCTGATGTTGGCAGAATGAAAATTCAACCGGAAAGGGAAGCCAGAACAGTCTTGGTGAAAGGAAGTCCATCTTGTTGAGCAAAAATATAATTCCAATCCCTGTCTCCATGGGCCTTTCCTACATAAGCCTTTAATCAAAGGAAAGAGGCTGATTAACAACCCCAGGATAGGTTATCTTGTCTACCTGCTTAATGAGAACTTTTTAGTTAATAGCCTCTGGTGGGCATTTGATGAAAATTTGTATCTTCATACACTTGCCACCTCTGAGAGATCCAGCTACATACTTCTAACCTGATTTATTTAGTTACTTAGCTCCTATCCTATGTTATCAGCCAACTAACCTATTAGCCACTGTAAGTCAGTATCAATCTGAGCCTCCAGCCATCTCTTCTACATTAAGTGGACCACTGAAAATATCTAAAGTTTTTCTCACTGGAAAGATTTCCCTTTACCATTGGCTTTCAAGACTATTTCTGAATAATGCTGTAGTGCTGTTATATGTCAGTTCTTTTTTAGGGATTGGGAAAAGCCAAAAGAGACAAAGCTCCTGCCTCTGTGGACCTAATAGATTAAGGCAAAAGTTCCCAAACTGTTTTGGTTTACAGCACACTTAAGTTTCTTAGTAATTTTTGCAGTATCCCCACATCAAAATATATACCTATACAGTTCTATTTATTAAGTATTCATATCTAAACAACTTAGTTATGTCCTAACATGTTATTTAAAATAATAATATGCATGTATTGAAAAAAATTACTACATTCTTTAATAACCATAATTAATTAATAAACCATAATAGGGAGTGTGCAGCTGTTGAGCACTGCCCAAACTTCGAAATTATACTGGAATATACTACCCTGAGAGTTCACCAGTGAACAAGATCACAGAACCCCTGTCTGTATGGGCCAGAGGGCCCACTTTCTCTGTTTCTGTCTTCCAGACTAAAGGGGCATTTCCCCTCCTCATCTTTCTTTTTAACTTTTTTAATGTTTATTTATTTTTGAGAGTAAGAGAGACAGAGCCCAAATGTGGGAGGGTCAGAGAGAGGGAGGCACAGAATCTGAAGCAGGCTCCAGGCTCTGAGCTGTCAGCACAGAGGTCAACACAGGGCTCAAACTCGAGGACCAGGAGATCATGACCTGAGCTGAAGTCTAACAGGCAACAGACTGAGGCACCTAAATGCCCTTCCCCTTCTCATCTTTATTTTTTAATGTTTGTTTATTTTTGAGAGAGAGTGAGCACAAATGGGGATAGCGCAGAGAGAGAGAAAGACACAGAACCTGAAGCCGATTCTAAGCTGTCAGCAGAGAGCTCGACGTGGGGCTCCAACTCACAACTATGAGATCATGGCTTGAGCTGAAGTTGGATGGTTAACTGACTGAGCCATCCAGCCACCCCCCTTCTCACCTTTTTTAAAGTGGTAAAATGCACATAACATGAGATCTACCCTCTTAATAATGTTTAAGTTTACAGTATAGTACAGTATTGTTAACTATAAGCACTTAACTATAAGATCTGTTGTACAATAGATCTCCAGAACTTTTTTATCTTGCATAACTGATCTCTAGACCCACTGAACATCAACTCCCCATTTCTCCCTCACCCCAGCCCCTGGCAACCTCTATTCTACTCTCTTTTTGTATGGATTTGAGTATGTTAGATACCTTATACAGGTGGAATCAATATGCATTATTTGTCCTTTTGTGATTAGCTTCTTTCACTTAGCATAATATTCTCAAGGTTTATCCATATTGTTCCAAATGGCAGAATTTCCTTCATTCTTAAGTATAAATAATACTCTCTCTCTCTGCTCCTCTACTATTACCATGTTGCTCCCTATATCTTCCTTCAGATCTATCAATGTTTGCTTCATATATGTGAGTGCTCTGATGTGCATATGTAGTTATAATTGGTATACCTTTCTGGTTATGACCCTTTTATGTCATTATCTGTCCTCCTTTGTCTCTTTTTACAGTTTGTGACTTAAACGTATATTTTGTCTGGTGCTCCTGGGTGGCTCAATCAGTTGAGCCTCCAACTTTGGCTTAGATAGGCCCCGTGTTGGGCTCTGTGCTGATGACTCAGAGCCTGGAGCCCGCTTCAGATTCTGTGTCTCCCTATCTCTCTCTGCCCCTCTGAGTTTACACTCTGTCTCTCTCTCTTACAAAAATAAACAATTAAAAATTTTTTTTAAGTATATTTTACCTGATATAAGTATGGCAACCCCAATCTTTTTTGGTTGCCATTTGCATGGAATACTTTGTCTGTCCTTTCCTTTTTAATCTATGCATATTCTGAAATCTAAAGTGAGTCTGTTATACACAACATACACTTGGATACAGCTACGATATGTCTTTTTATTGGGGAGTTTAATCTACTTACATTAAAGTAATTATTGATAGGGAAGAAGTTACTACTGTCATTTTGTTCTTTTTTTTTTTCCTGTCTTATAGACTTTTTGTCTCTTTTCCTTCTGCTGTCTTCCTTTGAGTTTCATTGATAGTTTTAGTAACATTCTTTGATTCCCTCTCATTTTGTTCATATATCTTTACAGGCATTTTCTTTGTAGTTACCATAGGAATTATATAACACATTGTATAGTTATAATAATCCCTTTTAAGCTGACAACACCTTAACTTCAATCATATATAAATACACTTTTTCATCTCCTCTAACACTTAATGTTACTGATGTCACAAGTTGTATCTTTTTATATTGTGTATCCATGAACATATTTTAATAATATTTTATACTTCTGACTTTTAATTTCCATCTGATTATTAAAAATGATTTGTGCAACATCATTATAAGATTATGGTACTCTGTATTTGTCTATAGACTTACCTTTGCCAGCAACCTTTATACTTTCATATGGTTTTGTGTTCCTGTTTGGAATCCATTGATTTCAACTTGAAAAACTACCATTAACATTTTGTGTAAGGCAAGTCTAGTGATGAAAATCTCCCTCAGTTTTTACTTACCTGAGAACATTTTTGTTTCTCTTTCATTTTTGAAGGATAGTTTTGCCAGATACAGTATTCTTGGTTGGTAGGCTTTTTTTTTTTTCTTTCACACTTTGATTATATCATGTCACTCTTTTCACCTTCAAGGTTTCTGCTGACAGATCCACTGATAGAATAATGGTAGTTCTTCATACTTGGCGAGTCACCTCTCTCTTGTTGCTTAAAAAACTCTCTTCGTCTTTGATTTTTGACATGACTATAATGTGTCTCAGTGTAGATGAATATTGGAGTTTTAAGACTCTCTAAAAACAAATATGGTGGCATATATGTGAGTTTTTATGAGAGCAAGCGTAATAGGTGTGGATATAGAAATGGGCATGCATGTGGGGTGAAGGTAAAGTTTATTTAGGTGTTACTCGTGTAAGCAATTAAAAATTATTTTAATACAAATGTTCATCATCAAAGCCATCTGAACTTTTCCGTGGTTTTGGTACACTGCCATTTTCTATGGTGTCAAGTACATCATCTAAATATCTATTTCCTCAAATCAGACATATTCATATTTTTTTACCCTCAACTTCTATAACAGATACTCTTCAAAACCATATGTTATGCTGGTTGGTATTCCACTGAAAGGTCATTTAGTTCTAAAGTATAATACAACTGGAAGAAGATATCATGGAAATGATTACAATTAATAGCTTCTACTAGTTTAAGAAAAAAATTGTTCAAATGCCACAGTATCTATGACCATCCAACTTTCTGTCCCACCCTGCATTTTGATTTTGTCTTCCTCAATAGAACTGTAGACTCCTTTCTGTGCCCTGGACCCCTGTCTTACTATAACTATTCACCACAACAATTTCAGAGCTCTTCCTTTAGAAAAAAATGCAAACCAATCCAAGGTGCTGTGCAGTAAGTTTTATGGCAACCATAAAAATTTCTTAAAAATAAATACAGCAAGTAAATTTAGATAATGAAAATGCATTTGAGATAATTGATTTGATAACTTGAGCAGCCCAAACCTGGCATTTTCATTCTCATCTTCATTTTGCTTTTAAGGAGATTTCCATTCCTTGACATATTTATTATTTTGACACTTAGCCAGTTTTGTCAAAGCATTTTCACTCCAAGGAGCCTAAACTAAGCAAATAAATACTATGCTATTTAAAATATCTTATCTTTACTTAGAAAACTAGCATACTGACAAGTGATGGTTCATACAGTGAATCTCTTGTCAGAAACCTGCCACTTTCATTAATAAATTTATGACTATACTTCCAACCTTGTTAATAGAAAAAAAAAATCTTAACTTATGAAGTGGTGACTGGTTTTTACTGCCCTCCCCATGACCCTCTATGTAAGTTGTCCTTTATGTGCCAACTTCGGAAGACTGAGGTTTGCTTTTATTAAGAGTGTAAAAAAAAAAAAAAGTAACATTCAAAATATTTAACCAAGTATAAAAGGGACATAAACCCTCAGAAAAGGAATGGGCCATTGTCTGGCCTGCAACTGTGTCAGACATTATTCTTTATTTGCTGGATTGTGAGAGGTTTTGGGGGTCAGTTGGGGTATGAAGGTCACTCAGAGGATTCAAGGTAACAATTATTCATCAACGGGCATGAAAATATCACAATAATTGAACCATCACTGAATCAATAGGCACCAAGTGGTTACCAACTAAAACAGCATTTGTTCTCCTGCATCTTCATGGATTGATTAGACTTAATTGTAAAATTCAGTCCCTTCATATGATTGCAGAGGGAAATCAAGCACAATAAAATCATTATACTTTTATTGAAGATTTGTAAGTCATAAGAAGAGGTCACACTTCTTAGCACATAACATTTATTTCACGTAATGTTTATCTTCAACCTGTCTCTAGCCAACGAATCCTCCTTCTTTCCCTACTACCTAGTTCCATTTGACCTCTAAGGTAGCAGAAAGGGTTTCTCTTTGATCCCATGGTTTCATGAGTTCAAGCCCTGCGTCAGGCTCTGTGCTGATGGTGTAGAGCCTGCTTGGGATTCTCTCTCTCTCTCTCTCTCTCTCTCTACCCCTCCCCCACTCACCTAGTCTCTGTCTCTCTCAAGAAAAATAAACTTAAAAAAAAGATAAAAAAATAAAATCTCTCTTCTAGTGCCTTTAAACTTCCACATAAGTATCTGTGAGTAGCTCATAAAACAAAGGACACATGCTCCTAAGAGGGTAGTGAAGGGATTCTATTCTGTTGTTGTCCAGAGGGTTTCCTTAGGACAAGATAAACAACTTGAATCTGATGGATGTTCAATGAGACTATGAGCTTCATTATTCCAAGTAGCTTACGTGTTGTGTGTGTGCTTTGTTGAAAAGGCGTTTATGGATAAAACACAATCTATTATTGCACCTTATAGAAAATCTTTGTCTTGACAAGGTCTAAATTAAAATCAATTCTAAATGTAATGCCGTTAGTGTAGAATCTTTCTTCCTGGTTTGAAAAATTCTCAGGAGGAGAGAAGTTAGGATTAGTATGCCATTTGACGGCTGCTTTTGGTTCATCTTCTTAGATATTCTCACTTTCTGCTTAATCATATTTTACTCTGGTTGATCTTTTACTAATATTCCTCTCTTTATCCAAGTCATATGTACATGTCATTAATTGTAAAGCTTAGTACCAATTCTAAAATCTTGTATATTTTCCAGTTAAGCTTGGATCAGCATGAGAAACTCCTCTCAAACCACCTCCTACTTTTGTATAGTAAGTTATCTGTACATTTCAATATGATTTGTTTCAGTAAAATTCTCCTTTAGCCAAATCAGACCTAAGAAAATACTCTCCACAAAACAATCAATCACTGGCACACTTATAAAGAGGATAAAATTGTACTTGGCTTTCTGGGCCTCTGACAATTGCAGAAATTAAGATTTATGGAGATGACATAATTTGTTATTTATTCAATGATTAATTAAACTATCAGAAATATTGTTTTACCAACTATTTACAGAATACACCTTCACAAAGAAATTCATTGCATTACATTTTATAATTTTTAAAAGTAGTATCCCAATTTACAAGTAAATTTATGAAACACTGAAATACACATTGGGTTTTATATTCCAAGAACTTCACAATCATTTCTTGGAAAAGTAAATAGATACTCTATTTATAGAAAAAAGTGAATTATGAGATTTCTAGATAAAACTGTTTTTTAACTAACTTCTTTATATTTCATTAGTACAAATAGTTAAAATGCTTGATACTAGGACACATAATTATCAGTAACTACTCCCTACTCAAAATAACATGTAAATTTCCTGCTGCTGATTTTCATGACAAGGTTGGCATAGCAAATATATCAAACTTCAAAAGCATATAAAACATTACTTTGAAATATTTTACTACACCACACTTTCTTGTTATCTCTATATAGGTATGCATTTATGTTCCGCCATTAATTTTTGTGAGAGTCAGCTTTGCCAATGAAAACTAACACCATTCATTGCCAGGATTCTCTCTTATTGCAGACTCAATTGCAGAAATATAATTTGTGTAAAGTTCTTTTCCCCCCAGTCTATTACACAGAATAGAATGGAAAGCACGTATAGAAGCATCACCACTGATTTTACTCCTAATATGTTCTTAAGTCTTGACTTTTTTTTTTCTTGGCAAAGTAGAGGATAAAATATTTTTAATTTAAATAAATGTCTTAATGTGAAGTTTTCCCCTATGGAGAATTCTAATTGGGAAAATGTAGCAAAAATAGCACTGGATAAATATGCCTTTCCAATAAAATCTAAACATCACAAAATGCGTGACTCTTAAAAAAGAGTATAGACAAATATTCCACAAGTAACAAAAGCTGATTTTGATAAACAAGTAAAAAGAAATATTTTTAAACAAAAGTGAGTTTAAATTAATAATTTTCTATCAGCTTTGTCTTTACTTTTGACTAGCTATGTTGCCCCATTAAAGGCTATTTTTCTGCTTCATGCTAATAGAGTCTACACAAACTAGTGAAATATCGTCCCCTACTGTTCAGTTTTGATAGACCGGTTAAAAGCAAACTGTTTCAGCCTATCAAATAGTGACTACTCCTGGGACCTCTGTGTGGATGCTAGATTGCAAAGAATAGAATTCCTTCTAGTGGTTCTGTTCACAAAGCTATTAAACTATTTTCAATTAATCAGTCAAGGCATTCTCTAAGTTGAATGCTAACATTTTGGATAAGTAACTATAAAATGAAGAAAAGATATATGTTATTTTACCTATCCTTCTTAGTATGAAGGAATACTATGTTTACTAAATAAGTGATTTATTCCATTTAAAATATTATTTTCCCATTTATAATTACTTTATTAAACTGTGTACTTATAAAACTAGTTTGGGGAGCCTGGGTGGCTCAGTTGGTTAAATGCCCGACTTCAGCTCAGGTCATGATCTCACGGTTCAAGCCCCGTGTCGGGCTCTGTGCTGACAGCTAGCTCAGAGCCTGGAGCCTGTTTCAGATTCTGTGTCTCCCTCTCTCTCTGACCCTCCCCTGCTTACTCTGTCTCTCCTCTCTCAGAAATTAAATAAATAAATAAATAAATAAATAAATAAATAAAACTAGCTTTTCTCTCAACATAGCTTATCACTCATAGATTACTTTTTTAAATTTAAAATTCAGAAGGCATGATTTATATATAATATAAGCAATCTTTCATTATAGCTGCCTGCATTTGATGCATTTTTGTAAAGGTGAGACGTTTTATTTTTTTAAATACACACTTACATGCTTAAAAGCCATTTACCCTCATTTTTACCTTTATTTGGATATTATTTTTACATGTTTTAGAGGTTAGACTTATAGCTATCTACAGTCTTTTATGCTGGTAGCCTAAAGATAAATAACTAAAGCAATGATGTCTATTTAAATTTATATTAAATTGTAAAAATTAATGAAAGAAGCCATTTCAAAGTAAAACCTGCAGAAGGTTAAGTGGTTTGTCTTCTTATGATTACTAAATTTCCACACTTTCACAAGTTTTTTAAACACTTAGCTGTAAGAAAAGAACATGCTTTGAAGTGATTTACTTTTTAAACAAAATACCTTTAAAATCAAAGATAATGTCCTTTCCATTTCTGCTCTGACCTTCCAAAAGAGCAATAAAGCCCCTTTACCTTATTTAAAAATTGACATCCCCGTCATTACTGAAATTGTGAGGAAATATGGCAGAGACAGAAATCCAAAATTCAAAGCCACAAGTGCTAGTTTATAGTCTTTTGTTCATACAAGAAAAAATATCAAGAGTTCAGTTGAGAACATTTAAAAAATCTAGAGTAAGATGCTGGTATACAGAAAAAGGAACAACAAGAAGGCAATTTCTATGAGAAGATATATTGTAGTTAAATGGGTAGGAAAATTGATAAATATACCAACTCACCCTCATAGACTAGTCATATATCTCATTTTCACATTTATAAATTCCACAAAGACCAATGTAGATGTGGCCTGGAGAAACTGTCTTCACTAATGTAGGAGCAGGATCTTCAGTGTTTGGTGGTGTGCTTAGCTCCCTAAGAATTTCAAACATCAAACCCACTCCCCAGGTCACCTCTCTTTGAGGTTAAATCTCAAACATAACTTACCTACATTCAAAAGATACTCCTTCCCTGTTTTAATGCATATATTATGATGCTTAAGAGCATGGGATTTTATGAAAACATGTGTACAAGGATGTCCACTGAAAAATGTCCATTGAAGCATTTTAATCAATAAAGAAACTGAAATAGACTGTGGTTCACCCAGAAGAAAGTGGTTAGATAAATTCTGGAACACACATGAATGAAGCATATGGGCCCTTCCTGCTGCAAGGTACTGCAGGAATTACTTATTTAATATATACTTGTCAAATCAGAAAATAAATCCTTAAGAATATAAGTAAAATATTATGTTGATTACACTTGTAAAACTTCTATCCACACATAGAATAAAATTGTACAGAAATTATTTTTTATGATACCTTTATTGCTATACCTACTCTAACAAGAGAAAAAGCAGAGAAAACAAAACAAAACAAAACAAAACATCAACTCAAGAAGCAGGAAAAAAAAAAAACTAGTAAGAAATTAAAATTGGGCGGAGGACTCCATCAGAATTTAAGCAACCTTAAAAGTCAGCCCTCTATTTTAAGGTATAATTTATACATTTACCCAAATTCTACATTAAACTTAATTTTAAAATAGATCTAGATAGACAGATAGATAGATAGATAGATAGACAGACAGACTTTTGAATCACTGACTGTTGGATTTCTTCTTCTGTTTGGATCCCCAAAGATAAGAAACATTCAGACCAGTGTTCTTGAGAATCATCTCATGCCAGTATTAACTAAAGGGTTATTAGTAATATATCTTTCAACAGAAACTTCCTTCTCTTTCAGTCAGGACCAGTTTATCTCCATAATGAGTCAAGTCAGTGAAATAAGTGTATACAATGGAGAATTTTGAGGGTTAGGCTGCCACTTTGTTATTTAAAGTAAGGTACATTCCAATAAATTCTTGTCGAGTTCAAAAAGAACTGTATTTATTCTTTTCTGACCTTTCGTCAAAGTGTGCATAATGCTGTTTCCTGTACAAGAACCACCTGTACAGAAAAGCACTGATATATGTTCATGATCATTTGGCAAAGTATGAGTCAAGTTGATTTTCAAAGACCTGTTGTATTTTCCTCATCTTATGGATAGGGACTACATTTGTAATATTACTTAAATTAAAGACCTAAAAAATATTCTAGCTAGATTTATATTCTTTCTTTGTAAAAGGTACATTTATACAAAGTATACTACATACATTTAAACAAATGTAATCATCTTTCTCATAAAAGTATAAAAACCAGATATAGTAACACTAATTCAATTACTATTATCAAATGTACCATAAAGTCCCCCATAAGTAGATTCATTATATTTACAAGGCCCATGTCTTTTATGGCTATCACAATATATTAGGTTGCTTGGTCCATTAGATTCAGTTGGAAAGAGTAGGATATAAATAATTAGAGTTGTGAATTAAACATCTCAATAGTCCAGTTTTTTTACACAAATATACTGTTCTCTGGCCACAGATTCTGGCCCAAGTAAAGTATTTTACCTATGTAGGCCTTTCATTCCATGGGAGTCTAGGAGAGACTGTTGATAATCTATCATGGCTTATCATCACTATTGAAAAGAACAGAAACCTCGTTGTATCATCCACTACACAGTCATCTGTAATAAGGATACTTCCAACCTCTTCAGTCTCATCTAGTGTTTCAATTCCTTCAACGTGTCAAGGAATCTCTTGAGGCTTTCAGTTGCACCTGCTGCTGCTTCTGTCCACAGTGTCATCTCAAGGTCTCTACTCAGCTGGCTCCTTCTCATCTTTCAGAAAAAGGACATGCTCTCTCTGGTGCTGACTCATGCTAAGTAAACTCCTGCCATCTATCAATACCTCCACCCTCCAATACGCTCTAGCATAACACTGTTTTCTTTGTCTCAATCTCCAAAATGTATAATTTACTTATCATGTATTCCCTTATTTATTATCTGTCCTGTCTGCTTGAGCATAAGCCCTATATTGTATCTTTAGGTTCTTTCACTATGTCTGGCAAATTGTAGCTACTCAATAAATGGAAGAAGCACATCACTCATTGTATTTAACACAGAGGAACATGTAAAGCATATAAGAGGACGGCATTGAAAAAAAAAAAGAGGACTGCTTTGAGTAATTCTTCTGAGTACTATTTGTAACTGGGGATTCTAAAAGGGAAATGTGGAAAAAAGAGAACATTTTCTTCCAGGTGAATGGATATTTGCACTATTGCTGTAAACATTCCAACCAAGGTAAAGTGACAGAGACTCAGTTGGATCCAGACTTGTTAACAAGACATAAGAGAGAGCTAGAGTAAATTGGCAGTAATAGCAAGGCAGGCATTATAAGGAATTAAGTTTGAATCCCAAATTTGAATTGGGCTGTAAAGTAGTCTAAAAACTAGGCAGAGGCACATAATATGGCTGAGGTCTTGAAGTGAAAACTAACATTTCAAAGTAAAAAGATATGAGAACATCTTAATCTAATTAATGCCCAGGTTAGGCTACTAACCTGAAAGAGGTCCACAGGATTCACTTTCAGAAATGGTATGCCATGGCTTTCAAAGTGGGTAGTAAGTCTCATTGTTAAATATGCAGTATTACACTTAAGTCCTAACTATATGAATATGTGGGCTGTTTAACCAGAACCCTAAAAAAAAAAAAAAAGAGTATGAACTCATGGGAACAGCATGCTCAGTAAAACCAGGCAGAACTGCAACAAAGAAGGTAAGAGAAAAGGTGAGGAGGTAAGACAAAACAAACCAAGCAATTAAGATGCTTTCAGCGGCGGCACTCTAAGTAAATTACACTATTGCAGACACAGCTCAAACATGTCGTTGGGCAGTTTTTAATGTCTCAAATGGATCCTCACAATGTAGAACAACAGGGATGATTCAGAGCTCACAATTTTGCACTGCTTTTCTTTAAAATGGGGGCTTTTCACCCATACCTGTAGGTGAGCAGAGACTTTATTTTCTCCTATGAAAGTACCAAGAAATATATGTAGACAGATTCAAAATTTTAAAATATAATTTACCTCACATTGTAAAATGATTATACCCTGGGATAATAACATAGACTCTTCCTTCTGATTCCTTCTACTTTGAACATGAACATTCTGAAATGTGCCTAATTTGGAACACCTAAATGCAAGTATGGGTGTAAGTTGTCCTTTTAATACATGAAGTTGTATGTTTCTTATGTTTACTTCTTTATTCACCCCAATATAACTCTATGCAGAAATGTACCCGGTGTAGCCTTTTTATTCAATTTAAGGCTCCTGCTGGTAATTCCTTCTAGCTTTTTTTGAGAATGACTGAAATAGTAATAAATAATAAAGCAATATTTTCAATTAATCAGAAAATCTTTTTGTTACTCTTATTACTGCTATCTGTTCTTTTTTATATATGTATGATATCAAAACAAGCAGATAAAAAACAAATTCCTTTATTTCAAGCAGAAGCCCTGGATTCTGACTTAACCTCCATGTGCTTCAGTTTCCTCATCTATAAAGTAGAGAGAATAACAGTATCTTCTTGACAGGGCTGTTGTGAAGACAAAGCGACTTAAATTTTGTCAAATATTTAAACTAGTACCTGCCCAGAGTAAGCATTTCATAAATATTATTTATTATATATTTATTAATGTTAAAGGAGGTGGACATTAATCTGACTCTTTGTTCTACAAATTCTGAAATGTCAATTTGTTTGGGCATTGGGTGGAAATAAAGCAAGATTCATAGAACTGTGCTCAGGTCAACAATTAGCAGGTTTCAGCTGTCTAGTTAGACTCTAAGTTGACCCTATTCTATTTTCCTAATTCTCTCTAAATGTGATCAAGGTTTTCATTTGTCATTTAGCATACTACTGAACATCAAATAGATTAGCTTTTCACCCAGTGGCTACATTGAGAATCTTCAACTTTATGAAGGACTTCTAATACAGTCCACTATAGTCTTCTTCAGCCTACTAATTGCCAGACACTGGAAAGCAGTCCACTTATATTGATATTTATTTCCCCCAATGTGATGCAATAAAAGAGTTTGTTAATAACTCTCTGAGTACTCATGATGCCTCTAAATTGAGAACTAAAAGAACCTTTTGAAGGACTTCTTATATTATATACAAAATAACTTTGTGTTCTTACTGTTCTTTTTCATTGAGGTTCTTGTATTTTCCACACCATACTTTATTTCTGAAACCTATAAGGAAATGTACTGCTCCCTTAGTAAGCTATACATATTGCTATTTAGATCCATTTTAAGTATTCTCCAAAACTCAGAGAAGGATCCAAATATAATGTTTTCCCACAGTTTCTCTCCATTCTAGTCCTCACTTTACTAAAATATGTCTTCCCTTGATTTTAGAATAAATAAACTAAATCAAATTCAGTATTTTATGATATCAATCACAGGGTTAAAGTTATGAATTCCCCTATATTCCAATTAAAATGCTGGTATTAGTAAGAGTATTACTGTTACAAATACTTATATAAAGTAACATTTATTGGTTATTTATTAGGTTAAGCATCTTACATGTAGAAACTTTTTAATCCTCATAACAACCTTGTAAGGTATGACTGTTTTGTGCTTATTTGCCATATGAGAAACCAAGGCACAAAACAATTAAGTAACTTGCTTTTAATCCCAGAGCAAATAATTAAAGAGTCAGAATTGAATCCAGGAGGTCTCCATCTAGAGTCCAGACTATTATTCACTTTACTAATTGAATATTATAATAAGATGTATTATAACCACTATAGAGGAAAGGTCAGTATTAAGTGATGTATAAGTTACCAGTGAAATCTAAGATAGAATTATGATAGTCAAAGTCAAAATTAACTTTCCTAAAGGACACTCTTTATGTGTTTACTGGTATGATTTTGAGGTCTGGACTTACTATATTGTGGAAAATTCAACTATGCAAAATAAAAATAAGAAAAATAATAATTTAGTTACATTAAACAGTAAAGTTACTAGGAAACTAAAAAATTCAAAACATTATCCTCCATGCTAAATTGATTCATATTATCATGGGTATATGTGGCAAACCATATATCATTGTTCCTAAATTATTCAAGAACACAGACTGAGCTGAGGTTTTCTAGACAAAAATGTGATGTTGACTGATACTGAGCATTTGCAAAATAGACACCATTTTCATGGGGCTTTAAAAGGTTCCTCCAGTCTAGTGTTGTATTTATTAATTAGTAGAGAAAACCCCAGTTTAGCTATACTTTTCCTCTACATTCTCAACATTCTTGTCATACATTATTAACCTATTTACTTTCTAGTGTTGGAACCACGAGGTTTAAAGTCTCAGTCTATCCAATTTCAAAGGTTGATATAATCGACATCTTATAATGCAGCCCTATAATTGACTGAAGTTCTAAAGTTGACAATAATGAAAAATGGAAAGAATAAAAGTCTGACTGTGACATACTAAGACAAACTCATAAATGTGTGGAATAGCATAATCTCCATTTACCCTTGGGAAATAGTCAATCCAACCTCTATAATATAAGTGCCAGAGAAAATTCACCATAACGCAGTAGGCGGCCTGTTTCAGAGCCAAGAATGAAAATTTCTAGTGAAATCACCCTGTAAATATTTACAAATTCAGCAGCTGCCTTGTTGATAATGCTCTTTCTTGATCCAGTACTGCAAGAGCATCACTTGTGGGGCTTTATATACACAAAGACATAAGAGACTCCATTCCAGATCTAGATCTAGTAGTTTTTGTTTGTTGCACCTCTCTGAAAGTAAGACTAGAAAAATTATTAAAAGCTCAGTAAGAGATTATGATGCATATCCTGAATACAGATCTCTTAGTTCTAGAACATGAACTCTAGACAAAATCCTGAGTGCATGAGATGTGGTGGCTCTTCATTCATGTGAGTTTCATTAGCTTATGCTCATGAAGTTGTTTATTTCATTGTACTTCTACTGCATTAGTTTTGGACTCTTAACACCATATGAGAAGTGGTAGCTTGATTATACTTTCATGATTCAAACAGCTAGATATATTATTATTGAAGTATGGTTGACATGCGATGTTATATTAGTACAACAAAGTGATTCAGCAATTCTGTACATAGTCAATGCTCATCATAATAAGTGTAGTACCATATGATGTTATTACAATATTACTGACTATACCCCTATGCTTTAATTTTGAACTCTATGACTTATTTATTTTATAACTGGAAATTTGTAACTCTAGACTTTTCACAGATAAGAGTCATCAAACTATCTCCTAATCATTTCCCTGTGATAAGACTTTGCTTCTCTAGGGTTAGATTTGAGAAAATGCAATGCTCTTAATAAATCTATAAACTCAAAGATAAGCAAAAAAGTTTGTTGCATGTTTGAAATAATCCTTAAATTTCTGCTTTAGTGTTTTCTACTTCAGTCCTAAAACTTAAACTTAGTTCTTATTTATTCATATTTTGCCTCTCTTTTTTAAAAGCTTGGTTGTCTTGTTTGCTTGACAACAGCAGATAAAAGGAACAATCTAAGGGAGGAAGAAAGGTTGCTTAGTATCAAAGAACCATGAAAAGAGGTGGAATTTGACATATACAAGAATGAAATCTTGGCTTTAAAGGTTCCAGAAGAAAACAATAAAGGGAAACACCAACTCTAATAACATAGAGTATAATTAAGTATGCTTATGATTCAAAGTCAGTAAGAACAGATGACTTAGTTTTAGCATTTTCCATAAAAGAAGGCAGAAACGTAAGCAAATTTTAGAAAGAGCCTGTGAAAATGATATTTTAAAGCCATCATTCATACAAGAAAAATTTAGTGGTATAAGTAGTTCTTGTGTATAGGAAGAGTTATGCACTAACAAAGTGAACTTATAAAGTATTTAATTTAAATACTTTATACCTTAATAGCCATTCACTGATTCATTTAGTTTTTCTTTCACAAATATTTATTGAGGGGCACCGGGGTGGCTCAGTCGGTTAAGCATTTGACTTCAGCTCAGGTCATGATCTCACAGTTCATGGGTTTGAGCCACACATTATGCTCTGTGCTGACAGCTAGCTCAGAGCCTGGAGCCTGCTTCAGATTCTGTATCTCCCTCTCTCTCTGACCCTCCCCTGCTCATGCTGTCTCTCTCTCTATCTCTCTCACACACACACACACACACACACAAATAAATCAAAATATTTAAAAAATTTAAAAAAAAATTTATTGAGCACTATTGTGTCACACTTTGGATTAGATATTGAGGTAGGCAAAAGTGAACACAACATCCTAAAGGGGGAGTAAAATATTAACCAAATAAACAGAGAGTAACAATGAAACTAGTAAATGACAACCAAGACAGGTGTACTGTGCTTTAAGAGTGATAAGGAGCATTAGCTCCTTTGGAAAAGTAAGAAAGTATTTTTTGGAAAACCTAGAAACTAGCTATGGATGAAAACAGGGAGTGGAGAGAAAGACATGGAGGGATGGGGTGAGGGAAGTTTACAGAGAAGAGCATTTCAGACAGTCCAAGGGCCTATGGTTAAAGGGTATAGGAATACAAAGAAGAGATATTAGGAAGAGTTGAATTATACCAGAAGAAAAATCAATAGGTTATACACTATAAAAGCACATATAATCAAATTGAATAAAATAAATATCAAAGCACTAAATTCAGTGCTAGTGTAACCTGAAAAATGAACAATCTTGATCATTTCACTTTTTTGTAATGAAATCACTTTCAATATAAATAAACGTAAATCTTTAAGAAAAAAATAATCCTGTGAGTTAGGATCCCATCCTAACATCTGTAGCACTACAAAGCCAGTAGCCTATATAATGTTTTCTACAGGGTAACTCAAGCTCCTCAAAGAAAACATATCTAAAACTGAACTTGTAAACATATATCATCCAAATATCATGCACTTCTCTTCTTTCTCAGTGAATGGTACCATCATTTATCCAGATTTTTTGAAGCCAGAAAGCTAGCTATTACCACTTATACAGTCTGTGACAAAGAGCATGAAATTATCCAATAAACTTATTTTACTTATGTTGTATAATAAGTAACACATTTGTGAAAAAATAAAAAGTAAAAAGATAGCAGTGCAAAATAGTCAAAAAATAAGTAAATATAATGTATATTTATTTTAAAATATAAACCAGGGACATATTTCAGAGTCTCAATCTTAACACATATCAAAATTCTAACATCTAAAACAAAGTATTTATATTTTATATGTACTTTCATCTTCTTCATCAGATCATGATTAAGGGGTTTGGAAGTGAGAACTAAATATTAAATTCAGATTTAGTCTCATCTAATAATTGAATACTGCCTTTACTTTTGCTCCTTTTAACTGGAAAAAGAAATCTGTAACGGTAACAGATTTTTTAAATCTTCTTCCTTCTTCTCTTTCCCTTCCCAAGATGGTATGTAGGTCTAGGTAGTAGGGATACAGATTACTCAACATCATATTAAAGAGAAGGATTCACAGTCTCTTGGTTCCTGGGGTAGATGGACACACTTTATTTTTCACCTGAGTGTTGTCTGCCTACTTGTTTGTTGTAAGTCTGTTTTTGGTATGTATTATGGGTGTCTCTCTAGGCTTGGGTTTGGTACAATTGCATACCCTTGTGGAAACTTCTCACTTTGGCTTTCATTGGTGCTCAAGATAGCTCTTGGTTCCCTTTGGAGTTACACTGGCCCTGATGCAGAAGGTGTACTATACACAGCTGACTTCATTTCTTCTGTAGTGCCCCTCTAGAAAGCTTCAAACACAGCATCATAATTAAATCATAACGGGCAATGGTAGTAATTTTCTCTACATACCTGGAGAATTCTAGGGCTGCAGTCTCAAGACTTGACCTTCAATAAACTGAAGGAAAAGATAATGGATCTTGGAAAATTTCCTAATACATGGGCCTTACTTACAAGAATTGTCTTACTGTTTTAGTCTATTTTGTAGACTTTGTATTTTGTAAACGGTAGATTTTGCTCATTTATGGTTGCTCAATTATTATCAGTTTAACCTCTCATTTTATATGGATTATATTTCCTAAAATTGCCTATGTTCTTGACTAGATCAGACTGATACTGGATCAGATATCTAGAGTCAAAAGAAATCAATGCCATGTATTTAGAAAGATGTTGGAGGAAAGCATATAATTTTCTTCAAAATATCCACATTATAATCTATTTTCAATAAATTAGTGAGAGATATTATTTTTAATTTTTTCTATAAAATTTCACTTGTGCTTAGGTGTATAGTTTTATTGGTCCCAAAATATTATATATATCTTATAACAGGCTAAGGTCATATCTTATAATTCACTTAGATTCTTTATAGTTCTGAGAACATTTTAATCTCTAGTAATTAGAGAGTCTCTGAAAAATAATAAAAGTAATGCCCATTTATGTGCAACTTTCACAAATTTGTTCGCATCTCCACACTTTGGTGGCTGCTTTCCGACAATGATTCTGGCCTTGTCTATGAGACTTACAAACCTGACATAATTTGACAAATGTGACTATAAAAATCACTTTCCCATTGGGGTGTGCCTTCATACTTCTCTGAAACTATACCATCATCTGAATACTTGCCTAGCCTGATAGAGGATACAAAACCTTGTAGAGAGGGACTCTAGTCATCCCAGCTGTCACAACCAAAGACATTAGAAGCCACCCAATCCACAGCCGACCAGTAGCTGCCGAGAGAAGTATGAATGAGTCCAGCTGAGGTTAACCAAGCCAGATCTAAACCAAAAGAATTGTCCAAACAAAGGCCAGCCCAAATCACCACTCTACAAAATTGTAAAATAAACAAATGACTATATTTTAAAGATTTATTTATTTTTCAGAGAGAGAGAGCACAAAGGGCAGAGGCAGAGGGGGCAGAAGGTCTGAAGCAGACTCTGCACTGACAGGAATGAGCTCAAAGCAGGTCTTGAACTCACAAACCATGAAATCATGCCCTGAGCCGCAGTCGAACACTTAACCAAGTGAGCCTCCCAAGTGCACCTCAATGGCTGTATTTTAAATCACTAGATTTTGGGTAAGTTTTATAGCAGCAAAAGCCAATTGCATTTCACATATGATTTCTATTGTTGTTTAAATTTTTCTTTAAACCAGCTCTGTGTTTAAATAATTATTTTTGTCTTGAGCATCTATTGGAAATTCCATTACAGTTAGCATATTTGAATACTTCTCTTTCTCCCTACCTCTGTTGGGGGTGTGGGGGGGGAGTGATACACAAGGGTAAAAATAAAGAAATGCCTACTAAGAGATAAAGTTGTAATATGTATTAAACACAACTTGTGATAGTATACACACACACACAGTTATTTTGAGTGAAGTTCAAAGAGACATTGTACCATGAAAAAGAAAATGATAATCCTTCTTATAGACAACTGATGATTTCTGGAAAACCATATGATTGTTTTTCATCCCTTCATTACAAGAAATACACAAACTAGAGAGAGTTCAAGTTAATGGTGAAGGCTCTGGAATCATTGTCTTATTTACTAAAGAAGCTAAACATGTATTGATCGTCTAAACAATAATGGAGAGAGAAAACAATAGCAATTCATGGACGTTTGAAATGGATGAGAGCAGTTATATGCTGCCTGTCATTAAAACTGAACCAGAACACTAAAGGTCATTTTGTGGGGAGAATTTGAAAGGAGGAAAAATTTTCTTGTCTATCTCATCTCAAATGCCAGAAGCCCGAAGAAAAATAATTAGTAGTTAGAAGCAATCCCAGATCTAAAAAGATAGAAATTCCTTCCAGAAGAAAAAAAGTTGTAAACAGATATTATGTACCATATGAAGCAATGCATGGCATAGAGTGGGCACCCCTCAATAGCTACTACAACTATTATAACTGTTAACTGCCACCTTTATGCTCCCTGCCCCTACTCTTTCTCTATTACTGCTACTTTTGCTGGACTCCTGAATAACAACTGCCCCTCCTCTACAATTTGTGATCTTCTCCCTCTGTTCCCATCTCTCTTCTATGTTCTCACAGGTACAATTTTTTCAGACTCATTAATAATATACTGTGAAATACATGTGATCTTAAGCTACATGTGTATTTAAAGGACCCATGTGAAGGACTAGGACACTGGAGTGAAAGGTTCATAGATTTGGCATGTCTGCCACTCCCTGGTTGTGTGACTTTAGGCAAAATATTTAATTTTTCACAATGTTTTTGTTTGTAAAGTGAGGAAAATAACATTTTTACATCATGAAGAAGTTTTTAAGATTAAAGGAAGTATCGTTTTTCAGATTGCTAGTAAAACAATTTTCTTTCTGGAAGCAAATTAGGCAATCTCAAAGTGTTTCCTTCTTTACTCTTCTCCAAAACACTCTCAAAAAGCCCTCCCTACCTCTTCTCTTTCTCTTTTGAATCCAAGCTCCTAAAACATTTCTCCTTTAATTTCTATTCTTTTCTGTTCTCTTCTTTTGTAAAGCTATATAATGATTTAAGTTCATCTCAATTTCTTGTGATAAATTTGATTGTTTCATATTGAGTACTTGCTCACACAGAGAATTGTATGAGGTGTACAAGTAGGTAAATTATATGCCATGACCCTTGAAGTGTTTTTACCATTTTCTAGTTATCGAGACAGACTGCTAGTAAATCACGTGAAATACAGAATCAAATCACCAGCAGTGACTGAATCATGATATCTAGTGGGAGTTTTTTATGCTAGCTCCTTGCTTAAGCACAATTTTGTCATGTTTAATTTTTTCCTACCTTTCTAGCTAATCATTTCTTTCTCTTTATCAGCCTATGGTCTCTCTATAACAGCCCCTTCATTCTTAGTATTTTCTTTTATCTATAGTTGGATCTTTATCCTTGCCTCTTCTAGTTCCTCTCTTACTAGTATTCAATTCAATTCAAAACTGGTGCCATGAATACAGCACAGAACTTAAAAATTAACATTCTCCCTCCCAAAACATATGTCTCTAGTTTAGATTTTTTTTTCTGTGTCACAGACACACCCTTCTATACATCCTCTATCTGCCTAAGAGAGACAGCAAAATGTAGTGGATCAGAGTGTGTGCTATAGAGTCACAATACCCAGATTTGAATCCTAGCCCTAGTTAAATGTGTGACTCTAGACAAATTATCCAGCCATTAAGTATCTCATTTTCCAAATCTACAAAATATAAATAATAGTACTGTATCGCAGCATTGTCAAGATTATAAAAAGAGAAATAGTAAGAAATCAGTCTATCTTCCTTCCTTAACACCTTTCTTCCAACATTGTAAAATAGCCTATAGCACACCCCAGTGAGTTGAACAAGCAGCCTGGTGGTAGCTGGGACCTACATAAAAAATGACATTGGAGCAGAGGGAGAAGGTAATCCAATAGGATATGAGTGTGAGGGTGGCCCAGTGGATTAGGGGTTGACTGTATGCAAAGAAATTGAGAAAAGGGTAATGTATTGAGAATAAGAACCAGAATTTTTCATGCTTTGAAAAGAAAAGCACAAATATGAAGTTCATGGTGAATTGGAGTTACCAGTGTAAACTGAGGGTTTTCAATATAGATATATAGAGAAATAATATAAATTAAAGGAATACATATACACATAAATGCATATTCATGTATAGAAGTTGTACTGATAGACAAACACATATATTTTTTAGTTCTATCCTTGACAGAACTTGGAAGCAGTGATACTGCAGTAGTTATGGTTGAGTACCTAGGTCTTGGCATCTATAGCTGTCCAACAAGAGAGACAAAGTCCTTTTGGAGAAACGGCTGATTCCAGGACTGGAACACATGGTATGAGAAAGTAAAGACGTGCTCAAAGAAGGATGCAAAAAGCAGCTTGAATGGGCTCTAACGCATCAAGTCTGGAACAGTTTGAGCATCAAAATAATCTGTGAAAGGAATAGATTCTAACCCACTGAATGAAATGTAGAATCCATGAGCAGACATTGGCATTAATTAATTAATTAATAATTGAAAAGAAGAGAAAGCTTTCCTTATAGTAAAAGGACAATGAGCAAATACGTACGGAAAGATCAGTAAGGAAAATCACCATTTGACAACTATAATAATTGTAATTCTTGCAAGAAACAACAAAGATTGATGACACTCAGGGTGAAAGTGGCAGAAAGAACAGGATTTGCCACAGCCTCAAAGAATCCCCTCATAAAAGAGTTATTACAAAGGACAGAAAAGGTAATTTTATAGTGGAGAAACATGAGACATCATCATAGGCAAATTAAAATCAAACCCACCAGTGATGGGACAAACTAATCCCATCTGATCCACAAAAGAATGCAATGAAAAGAATACAACAGCACCATGTAGTTTGGCCAAAAATAAATAATGTGCAACTAACCGTATGGAAATATCTGAAAAAAAATGAAGTGAAGGGGCATTCTATAAAATAGTACCCATCAACATCCATATATATAAAGGTCATGAAAGTCCTGGAATGACAAAGAAAATGTTTTAGATTGAAGGAGACTAGAGAGATATGACAAAACGTTAAGGCTTGATACTGAATTGAGGGGTTTTTTTTGTTTTTGTTTTTGTTTTTTTTTTTGCTCTAAAGGGCATACAGGGATGATTATCAAAAGTTGCATGGAGCCTCTAAATGAAAGATACACAGAAGTTTTCTTCTGTTTTGTACTATTAAGGCAACATTTTCCATAAATTTAAAATTGTTTCAAAAGAAAAAGAAAAAAATGTGTTACTATATTTTAAGTACTTAGAAGAATGATTGACTCACAGTAAGCACTGCATTAGATTATTAGTTTCAATAAAGGACAAGTGCTTATCTATGAAGAAAGGAAGGAGATGACATGAGGTATGTAAGAAGAGGCCAGCGGACAAAGAGCCTTTAATACTGGTCTAGAAAGACTGGACACTATTCTGTTGGAAAATGGTAGGGAACATATTCATAAACACAATTTTTAAATATTGCCATTACGACTATGAATAGCTCACGACTGTATCCACCTCACTTTACTGCCTCTATACCAGTCCTTTACTGCCTCTATACCAGCCCATGAAAGTTTGCCTGCTGTTCCCTGACACACATGTGACCTCACGGCTTGTGATTTTAACATAAGTAATTTTCCTTTCCTGGAACATATTTTTCCCTACAGCCTACCTACCTGGAAACATTTTCAACTTGTCATTTAAGACAGTATATTCCTCATCTACCTTTTTACTCCATGGTAATATTTAAAGTTCATAACATTTAACATTTAAATATATTTAAATATATATATCTGTATCTCTTTCTATCTATGTATCTATCTATATCTCTGTCTCTATATCTCTATCTATCTATTTATTTATCATCTATCTATTCCCTTATCTATCCTGGGTCTGAAATCTTTGTAAAGGCAATTTAGAGATTGATTGAATATAAAATGAATTTACATCATTTAGTTTTCTTGTACATTATCAATTTTGGGTTTTTAGCATTTTTTAAGTTTATTTATTTTGAGAGAGAGAGCACATGGGAAAAGCAGAAAGAGAGGGAGATAGACTCCAAGCAGGCTCCACTCCATCAGCATGGAACATGAACTGTGAGATCATGACCTGAGCCAAAATCAAGAGTCCAATGCTTAACTGACTGAGCCACCAAGGTGCCCTTCACATTTGTTGTTTTTAAACTTAATCGAAATTAAATCATAATGGGTAAAAATTCAACATGGTAAGCATGATTGCATTTCTATATGGCATTTCCAGAAATACCATATCTAAAGTTATAAATGGAGGTACTGTTCTTTGATGGACTATTTTTAATAGAGAAACCAAATGAGATGAGTATATGGTATAAAATTCTTCATAATTTGCACCTTTTATCTAACCATCACTCTTGGTTTAAAACTGCCTCTCCTCCATCTCTATTCATCACCTGTTTAGCTGACACATAATATTCTTTTTATTTACAAATGTGAAACTGTATACAATAAAATACTCTTTTTAGGAGACTACTTTATCCCTATTTCTTGGAGTTTCGTTTAGCAATATATGGTTTAGTTAGAGTTTAACATCTTAGTGAGAGATTGCAAGAAGCTAAGGGGAATAAAATGAAGTAAAACTGCACTTATCAAAGAATCAAAATCAAGGAGACAATCTAGCAACCTAAATTTTGATAAGGGATTTGTGTATTCAAATTTTTAAATTTTTAAATATTTAAAAATTAAACTAGTTACATTTATTTTAACTAATTTTTTTACAGTCAAGTTTTTAGTGAAATTCAATTCAAGGATTTGAGAAGGAGAGGAAACTTAGCTAAAAATTAAGGCTCAATGTGTTTCAAATTAACATCCAAAAAACATTCTTTAGTATAATATGAGTTCTGATGTAGTTTTTGCCTCAAATTGTTGTTGTTCATATTTAAGGTTGGGAGAAAGCTCAAGCCACCAACAAGTTCATTTGTTCATGCATTGGGTAGGCATTAAGAACACCCAGTGTGTCAGGCACTGGGCTGGGTCCTGGAGTCACTGTGGTGCATGAAGCAAATACTAATTAAGTCTATGTAGAGTTTAAAGGTTGCTACAATACACCTCATTCCAGTTGCCAAATTCTGATGCTATGTTTTTGAAGCCTGAAAATGTATTTAAAAAGAAATAAGATAAATAATATTAATATCTAATTAACATCTAACAAATATTAACATCTAATAATTATTGAACACAACCTCTGTGTCAGAAATTATTGTTAATTCTTTACATGTATTACTTCTAATATTCACAATAATCCCAAAAAGTGATTATTGCTATCCCTAATTTACAGTTCAATCAGTTGGGGGACAGAGATGCCAAGTCATTTGTCCAAAATAATGAAGCTGGCAGAGAAGAGATAGAGTCCACAGCCACACAGTCTAACACCTAAATTAATATTCTTATCTGCATTTCTTGTAGTTATTTTGAAGTCTTCAAGAGCTTTGTCAGTTCAATGTTTCTATAGACAGAGAAAAGAAACAATGAGCTTGTAAATTTTGGCCATTTAGAAAAACACTAATACATCTATCAAAGAAGTAGAAAACTGAAAAATTTTATTTGCTTGCATAGGTTGCAGATTATGCTGGATGCCAAAAGGAGGTGGTGCTTGGAAATGTTTCCATTTTCATGAAAATATTTCCATTTCATGAAAATATACACCTTAAATTGCATTAGATATATTTCTAAACATTGTATAGAATTCCAATTTTTATTGCTAAAATAAATGTTATTTTTTATTTTAATTCTGCTTAGAAGTAAATTATAAATTATTTATCAGTTTAAGGGCTTTTTCATAAGTTGCATTTTCTTGGGTTATACATGCTAATATCAAAATACAAGTTGTCTTTTTATTTTTAGGTCGGAAACACATTTGTTTGCTCCTTTGCTGACGCAGCTGAATGAGCTAAAAAATGACTAGGGCCAGTCATTAAAATTAAAATAGATAAACCTAGATTCTTTAGAATGTTTATCTAATAAAATATATGGCTTAAATATTACAGTAATATAAAAACATCTCATATTCATATAGTGTTTACACTTTCCACAGCATTTTAAATGCATTTATTTTCTGTAGCTTTGAAGTTTTAGCTAGAGTAGCATATTAATTTTAAAAGATTCCTCTTCCCCATCTACCTTCCCAATCATAAGCTGAGCTGGAATGAGATCCGTGCTATCTTACAGTATCTAGTAGCCAAGATTTTAGGTTTGCAATACAGCTTCAAAAGGACCTCTGATGTCACTGATAACACCAGAGATGATAATGTCCTATGTCCAATGTTTTATTTGTAGTAATTTGATTGAATAGCTTCTATTCATCATTTTATTCCTTATAACATCTTAGTGCTTCCTTCCAGCATTTATTAGCCTATGCTGAGAATGTGGAAGGTGAGATCAGATAAAACACATGCCAACTGTCACCAGGTTGGACCACCACCAACCAGGCAGTCAAGTTGCACCTGAATGTTTATAGAGATCATCATTAGTCATGAAGTAATCTTGCATGATAAATTATTCCACATGGGACCTTTTGAAATGCATACCCCTGCTATTGCAGAGCAAGACACTGCTTTGGCAATATAAGGGAATGCCAAATTGAAAAATGGATGAGAATGGGTAGAGTAGCATTCGACAGAAAACAGACCTAGCATAATAAGCCTTTTATACTTTGAAATATAGGTCTTCAGCCTTTAATTCTTGCTTTTCCTACACTGTCACATTAGAATCATGTCCTTAGCCACATTTTGATTTAAGATGATTATGGATTTTTTTTCTGTTCTAAATTCAGAAAGCACATTCACACTTTTTCATAACATTTTTGGCAACACCTTTGTCTAAATCAGTAAAAGTTAAAAGAAAAAATGGAATCATTTTTTGTCTAGTTTATTGCTACAATTACGCAAGTAGAAGTGTATTTATACATAAAGGTATACATTATAAGTAAATGCATAAACACACACATTCATACTTCCCCATACATGTGTTGTAGATGACTAATGAGAAGACTGATTCCAACACGGTCTGATTACACATGAGGAGGGTAAAAGTAATCCTGGTCTTCTTTTCTTAGCCTTTGCCTTCTGACTGCATATGGATATTATTCCATTCTCTAAGTGCGATGTGGAAATACCAGTTTTTATAAAGACTGTATCATATTAATTCCCTACTAAATATTCAGAAAAATGTAGTATGGGGGTTTCAGTAACCATGACATATATTTAAAATAGAAATAATGTTTTGAGCTGGCAATCTGTTAAATGTGTATGTTTTTAACAGTATTTCTAGTATCATCTTGAGAGGAGACATACTAAATATTTAAGTATTTTTCTACTCAGTAGCCTTACATATCACTTTATCAATAGACAAGATTGGCATTTAAGATTGACATTTAAAAGAGCAATCAGTGGCACAAGAAAAAAATATGTTCTTATTTCAAGGGCTTTACTTTTGTTTTTTTGATATTAATAAGAATTATTACTAAAAGAGTTAGACTACATGTTGGCAAACTATGACTGGCAGGTAAAATCAGATTCACTTCCTATTTTGTAAATAAAGTTTTATTGAAAACAGCCACATCTGTTTATTTACAAAGGGAATATGGTTTGCTTTGGAGTTACAATGGCAGATTTGACTTGTTACAACAGAAACCACATAACCCACAAAGCTGAAAATATTTACCATCTGTTCATTCACAGAAAAGAGATCACCAATCCTTGATATAGGGATTTATCTGTTGATCTGAGTTGATAGATAATGATGAAAAATTTATAGACTTTTTCTGTCTTAAACATGTTCGATTAATGTCTATGCAAAAACTATCTGATAACTGATTAAAATTAAAAGTTAGCAACTGGTTCCAGAGGAACCTAACCATGGCAGGTAACAATGGAGAACACAATGAAAATAATAATTACATTCAGATCCCATGAGTCTATTTACAGACAGTAGTGTTCTATAGAGAACACTAGAATAGGTCTAAAGGTCCCAGTTCAAGCTCTGGTTCTGCCAGTAACAAATAAGTGAACTTGGGCAGGTAATGATTTACCTTCAGCCCTGCCCTCCAGAAATAATCCCCTGGCTTAACTTTAAAGCTTCTGCCTTCTGCAGACACACCACCACCACCACCACCACCACCATTACCCACCAGATCTGCAGCTGTTCCCTTCTACATTCTGGGGTTTTTCTGTCATGTAAAATAGAGTTGATAATCTTTTTTTCTGTACTTCTCACAGAATTCATGTGACACTCAGGCAATGTAATATGTTGTTGAAAGATGTTGAAATGAAAGGAAATGGTCGGATAAATTACATCTCTATATCCTTTTGTGCAGGTGTTTAGAGATAATCTTGGTTGACCAGGATTTCAGACTCTCTCTTATTCTCTGTCAGAAAAATCTTTGTGCTGACCAACTCTTCTGTTTATTTTGACCTATTGCTGTAGAATTGAAGTCACTGGGCACTCTGTGTGCCACTTTGAATCCATTACAGCTACCAACACTGGGATCTATGGTATGCTTGCACTCCAGATGTGAAACTAAAAGATAACTCTGACATTTTATGAAGTCAATTTCATTCATTAGGCAAATTGCCACATTTGAGAACAAGAAAATTAAGCATTTTCATCTGTCTTTTGGCTTCTCTGAGTGCTGTAATCACCATGGATTGTGTCATGGATCGGATTCAAAGCCTTGTAATTGTGTGTCAGTGGGCGACATGACGTGGAGCATTCTCCTGGGGCTCCTTCCCAGCCCACCTTCAGCTACACATTCTCCCTGGACATACCGTGACTTCTGATATACAATAAGGATCATTTGGAAGCATTGTTCTTTCAAGCCTCTTAGACCATATCCAATTTGGAGGATCTTGCTGTCCCCATCTTAAGCTGACGTAATAATAATACACAGTAAAAGTAATGAATAGTTGCCTATTGTTTGTCAGAGCTATGTGGCAAAGAAACACTCTGCATGTGGACCCCTTCCAGGAAACTCAAATTTGTATTATTAATCCTTGTTGTAAATTGCTACCATCTATGGAAATTGCTACGATGCAAAATACAGAAATATATTTCCTTTGTTAAAAACCTAATTGATTCATTTAGAGCTTTCTTTTGTTAATCTACCAAATCACAGCTACTAAATATTGCATGTTATAGCCATAGATACAGTCATTATTAACATGGAAATTATTGTGGGGGGTTTTCAGCCCACATTCACATATATTTTCCTTTTAATAACATGGCCCAAACTTCAGGAAATTTTCTTGCAACAGAATTTACAGTTTATCTTTAAAGGCCAAGCATTCCAAGAAAACAATTTAACATATCTTTCTCCACTATATAAGAAATGTGTGTGTGCTTATTTGTGTATATACATATATACATATATATATATTTTTATGTATAGTATAGTACATACACACATATATATAAAGTATATGCACAAAGTATATATATATAATGTATATATATGCAAATACACACATTTCTTATTGTGTTATACATTATATATGTTAACATGTAGTATATTATTCTATTATATTATTGCATTATAAATTCTATTTTGTGGCAAATCAAAAAGCATATTCTTTTTAAAGTTTATTTACTTATTTTGAGGGACAGAGAGAAAGAGGCAGAAGTAGAGAGAGGCAAGCAGGCTCCACACTGTCAGTGCCAAGCCCGATTTGGGGCTTGAACCCATGAACCATGACCTAAGCTGAAATCAGGAGTCAGATGCTTAACTGACTGAGCCACCACCCAGGTGCCCTAAAAAGTATATTCTTGATAAATACCACTGATCAATTATTTCTCTCTCTAAAATGATACATATTTTCAAACTATAGAAAACTATTTCAATAATGCTGATTAAGCATAGCAATAAAGCAAAGTAAAAATACTCTCTTTTAAATAAAACTTTTTATATTAGTGATTATAAGGAGGCTTCTAAATAATAAGAATAATAATTAATAATAATAATTACTACATCCTAATATGTGCATAATAATACACGCCATACTTACACATCAGCTTCTTATTTCCCATACCAACCCTGAGGCAAATAACATTACTTGCTCCATCTTAGGAAAGATAAAATGAGAGGAGAATTTCCATACCTTCTCTCAAAATAAATAGCCTTGTCCTGGGGTACCTGGGTGGCTCACTCAGTTGAGTGGCTGACTTCGGCTCAGGTCATGATCTTGCGGTTCACTAGTTCAAGCCCCGCAAAGGTCTCTGTGCTGACAGTTCAGAACCTGGAGCCTGCTTTGGACTCTATGTCTCTCTCTCTCTCTCTCTTTCTTTCTCCCTCTCAAAAATAAACAAACATTAAAAAAAAAATAACCTTGCCTTGTGTCATCTTGGACTTGAATCATGAAACTCTGCTACTAGACCCTGAGTCCTAAGTCACATTATACTACGTCTCTTGCAACATAATAAATCTAATGTTTGTTAAATTCAAGAAAATGCTAATTAAAGAAAATTTCAGCTTTTTAAACCCTTCTGAGTTTTAATAGACAACAGAAAATTTAATTTGAGATATTAATTTTTATGTCTATACAGGGTATAGAAATTATGTATTTTATGTGATTTGTACCCTACTTACTTTTAGAAAGGATTAGACTAATGTGAGGAAAATATATTCTTTTCTTATGGTTTCCGTGTTCATACAATGTTTTTCTTTTGTTTTGCTTTGGTTTTTGTTTTGTTTTGTTTTTTTGTTTTTTGGCTTTTGATTCTTCCAAACAAACTGGGCCCTCAGCTTTTGATTCTTCCAAACAAACTGGGCCCTCAGCGGTTGGCACAAGACAGATCTGAAGGATCACTCTGAATAGTTCCTTAGCCATGTTTTCTTATAGTACTAATTTCACATCTCAGATTTAGTTTCCACTCCTGAATGATGGTATTAGACCTGAGAATATGTACATTCCCTTCCAATTGTGACATTTATGATTCTTAGAAAATACTCACCATTCACTTAATTATCAGGCATCTGGGAACATTAATTCATTATGGTACTCTGAATTATTGTGTGAGAAGTGTAAACAATTCAATCAAACTAATACTTAGTCTCATGCTCACTGAAGAGCAGTTAATGTTAAACATTACTAACTTGATCTGTAAGTAATCTATTCCTACATGGCAATAAAGACTCAAGTCAAAGTGGCAGCTCTGTTCCTTTATTCAACTTTGTTCTATGAATGTCTGTGACTCTTGTGGAGAAAATCAGTTTTCTCCAAGGTTGAGCACTGATGCCATGTTGGAGTATTCCTTATTGAGATGACAACATCTCCAGCCATATAACATCTTCTTGATAACACTATGATGCTCACTGTCTCAAATGTCATATCTGAATCATCAACATCAAATGGGGTAGAAATCTGTATCTTTTTTTTCTCTCCAGAGGGTATCTATTGACAATCATCATTTATTGTGCAAAAATAAGTAAAGTTAAAGCCTAAAACATGTTCATGTTATAGGACACGGGCAAACCCATAGAGATGTCATTTTCTGCTTCTAAAAAGTAAGATGTCAAATAAAAGATATTTATACTCCCTCATCCCTTTCTATATATTGTTCCCCCCTTTTTTTTCAGAAATCACATCCCCATTTTCATGCCCAATTTCTCTTTTACAAAAATATACCTTAAATCTCTTAAAGTCCTCACAAACTTCTATATCAAGTTTTAAACTTTTTACTTGCAAATTAGAATGCAAAATAGTTGAACCTAGATGGTGGTAAAAGGAAAATTCCTATTACAGCATCTGCAAATTACAAATGAAAGTCACTTATAACTTATCCTGCAGTGCTTTTGAGAAACTTAGCTTGTTTTCTTCGGAGAAGAAAAATGCTTCATGAAAGGCCTAATAACACATTTAAATTACTGAGGATAATTTGAAAATTTAAGTTTTATGGAATTTAGATGATTACTAGAGTCCCAGCAAGTAGCATAATGGACATAATTTTTGTAACAATTGAGAATTACTCTGCACATGATACACTTGCATGGATTTGAACCTAGCATTTAAAAACTGTACTTAACCCAAGCCACCAGTCAGAAAGATTTTTTTTTTTTTTTGGGAAAATACAATTAGCTTGATAAGAACTTTAGGTAGCCCATATTGTCCCATAAATTCAACTTAATTGGAACAGTGCATTTATCTATACATCAACTCATGTAATTCTTGCATATTTTTATAAAAAGTATTCTGAAAGCCAATGTGTCTGAGTGTGTATGCATGTCTGTGTATATCTATTGATATTATATACATGCACCCATATAAAGGTCTCCAGAGTCTCTGGATCCCTGTGAGACTGGCTGCCTGCCCTAAAAAGGCTGGTGTGGGTGGGGGTTACACTTAGTGCCTTTTCATGGTATTTTCATTAATCACCTGAAAGATGCACACACACAGCAGGGGTGCTCCCCTGCCTTCACTCCAAAAATATCATTTCATTTGAGAGGAGAAACAAGAGGCCAAGAAAGGCAGGAGGGAGGGAAAGGAGGAAAAGAAGGGAAAAGCAAAGAAAGTCTAGAAAAATGGGTGAGTGGAAAGGGAAAGACTGTAGAGGGAACCTGTTTCCTGCTGAACTCAGCTTGAATCTGCCTCCACCCTTCTTAACCTGCTCTGAAGGCAGTGTCATTCACAAACCTGGAGAGAAGAATACCAGGAAGAATGCCATGCATCCACAATGTGGAGAAAGAGACAGTTTAGAATTCTAACTTCTAGATCATTGTTGAAGCTCTACCACAAATAATCCACCCTAAAAAATAGTAACGTGCTGCAGTCTGACTAACTTGAGTCCTTAAACTGGATTATCTTAGAATTCTCTGGGGGGAAAAAAGAAATTTAGTTTTAAAGCAGAGATTATGTATAATACATACAGGCTATATGATTATCTAGATTTTATTCCTTGAAGGAAGGAATTTATAAACATTAAAATTGAGATGATCCAAATATGTATTAAATATCTAATGCTATATACAAATTACTTCAAGACCTTATAGTTTAAAATAACAAATATTTGTTATTTTACAGAATTTCTGAAGTTCAGGGATTTGGAGGCAGCTCTGTTGGGTAGTTCTGTGTCAAGGTCTCACATGATACTGTAGTGAAGCTGTTAGCCCTGAATGCAACCATACAGAAGCTCAACTAGGGATGAGGGATCCACTGCTAAGCAGTGGTTGTTGACAATCCTCAGTTCCTCATCACAGGGCTGCTCGTGACATGGTAGGTAGCATCTCCCAGAAGGAGTAATCCAAGAAAGAGAGAACACCAAATGGAAGCCACAATCTTTCATAACCTAATTTCACAAGTGACATTTCACAATTCTGCCACATCTTACTGGTAATTCAGATCACTCTGGTACAGTGTGGGAAGGGACTGCATATGGATGTGAATATCAAGAAGTGGGGTTCATTGAAAGCCATCTTTCTTTTTAATTTTTTTATGTTTATTTATTTTTGAGACAGAAACAAAGTATAAGGGAGGAGGGGCAGAGAGAGAGGAAGACACAGAATCCAAAGCAGGCTCCAGGCTCTGAACTTTCAGCACAGAGCCTGACAGTGGGGTTTGAATCCCCGAACCATGAGATCATGACCTGAGCCGAAGTCGGACGCTTAACTGACTGAGCCACCCAGGCACCCCTGAAAAGCCATCTTGAAGCTGGCTATCACTCAATCTTTACACACTTGTTTGCTTCCTAAGTCACATAAATACATACATAAGTAGAATAAAATAGATTAATGAAAAGTATACATTTATGAAGATATATTTACTATAAAAAATCCCATTATTTTATTATTTTATTACTGCTTTTTCCAAAATGGAAGACCATTTTCTATCATTTAGCTGTTACTGATATACATAAAGGGCAAAACTGAAGAGAAAGTTCTAATAAAAGCACACTACTGTTGTTTGAATCCATAATGTGTTAATACACATTGCTAATACAAAGAAATTAAGAAAATAGACTTTTAGGATACAGATTAATCTGAACACTCACATAAAGCAAAAGAAACCCACTCCAAAATAACTACTACTTCTATCATCACACTATTTTTATTTATTTATTTTTGCCTATCACAATTACTTCTTAGGTGGCAAAACCTCTAAAACCCTTTTGACCTTGACCTTCCTTAACCTCAGATTATGGTACTTACTGCTTCATTTTTGGTTTTGATCATTCTAATCACCATAATCTCTAAATGCTCATTCTCTCTACTTCCAACCACACTGTCATCCAAAGATAGTCCTAAAGAGAAAATTTGAAACCACCTCAACCAAGTAACTCTCTTCCATTAATAAATTCACAGTTTCAAGTCAGTTTCCTAAACTGCAAACCCATATTTTTAAGTAGAAATCTAGAGATCTTCATTTGCATGTATTGTTATACCAAATTCAAGAAGTTTCAAGCAAAAGTTATTGTTTTCCCAGAATTTGCTCTTCTAGGTGACTTTCTTCCTTCAGTAAATTGCATCTTAGTGATGAAAATAATTCACATCAGGAATCTGAGAATAATCCCACTAAGGTTACCATATAAGATGGTACTGTTTGTGTACTGCACAAAGGTGTTCAATTGAGATGACAAGTTGGGGGTAAAACCTAGTCTACTCTCTACTCTCCAAGTTTTATGCTGCGTGTCTATGCTCCAACTAGTGAAAGGAAAGGACACCCCACCTTTTTCACAAGGTCATCTCTTGCTTGCCAGTCCAGAGAAGCTGCATCTATCTAAAATAAGAGCGTATGTGTGTATTTCAAAACAGCACTGAACTCTGAACTCTCCGATGTAATCTGCCATCAGACTCTATTGATTCTACCTCCCATACAGATTAAAATAGTGACTACACTTCAACCCCGTGGCCTCTTCTTTGGTCAAGTCCTCATCATTCCTGGCCATTTTATGCAACAGATTCCTAACTGGTCCTGTTGCCTAGAACATCAGCTATCTAATCCAATCTCCACACTGCTAAGAGACTGATCTTTCTAAAATGCACATCTGACCAAATATCACCAAGAACTTTTCATGAATTGATGCAACAAATCTTTTAAAGTGCGTACTATATGCTTACCACTATATGAACCTAAGTCCTTAGGTAAAAACATGGAAAGAGCCTAAGTGTCCATCAACAGATGAATGGATCAAGAAGATGTGGTTTATCTATACCATGGAATACTACATGGCAATGAGAAACAATGAAATCTGGCCATGTGTAGCAACATGGATGGACCTTGAGGGTGTTATGCTGAGCGAAATAAGTCAGGCAGAGAAGGACAAATATCATATGTTTGCACGTATAGGAGGATTAGGAGGAACTTGACGGAGGAACAAGGGGGAGAAGAAGGGCAGAAATGGTGGGGGAAAGGGAGAGAAGCAAACCATGAGAGACTCTTGAATGCTGACAAAAACTGAGGACTGATGGATGTGGGGGGAGGGGGGGATGGGCATGGAGGAGGACACTTGTGGGGATGAGCACTGAGTGTTATGTGGAAACTAATTTGACAATAAACTATTTGTAAAAAAAAAAATAAAAAAAAATTAAAAAAAAAAAAAAGAACCTAAGTCCTTAAGCAAATATCCAAATTCCACAGCAAGTAAACAAAGCTCTTCAGATCTGACCCTTACTTATGTATCTAGCCTTATTTTCTCTGGGGTCCCTCCTCACTCCCTGAGAGCCAATCACCCTGAACTACTAAAGGAGTCATGACATCTCACACATCCAAGTTTTCACATGTGCTACTTTCTCTGTCTGAAATGCTTCCCTACCTTCTTTGCTCCAATAATTTTCTTTCATATTAAAAAACTAACATCAAAAATCATCTCCTCCTTTCCTGTTTTTCTGCTCCCATCTTGCTTATTTTGTTTCTCCCTTGTCCTCCCATAGAACCGTATATGTTCCCAGCTCTCAGAGCACTTTTCACATTGCATCATTATTACCTATTTACTTATGTTTCCTTCTTGCCTGGTTGTAAAGTTCCCAAGCACGGGAAAAATAACTTATTAATCCTGTGTCTCCTCATGGTAAATCATTTTTAACTGAGTGAAATATCTGTAATTCCCAAAACTTCTAAATTTCCATCATATGTATTTGTTCCTACTATGTTAGCAATTCTAGTTTTCCTTTTGCCTTCCATATTGAATGACCAGAAAAGATTATAAATTAATTAGTACAGGATAAAAATAAAATGCACTTACTTTTAATTATTCCTTTACCAGAATGCAGGTAAACATTTCAATTGACCTTTTAATAACAATGCCACTTTATTCTTATATTTTCTTGCTTGCTGCAAGTTTAATATTTTCTAAAAACTTAACATCTTTCATATGTTTCTGGTATGTAGAATTAAAAGGTAGAAGTAACTTCTATTATGGAAGCAACATTTAGATGAATTTTGATACCTGAAGAATTTGTGTACAGAGCATTATGTACTTAGGTCTGTAAATAAACAGGTATGTGTGAATCCAAACCCTAATGTCTGATTTACTTCATGATGATTCCTTCTAATACATAACTTGGATCCTATGAGCAAATATAAAGAGAGCTTTACTCTTTAAACTTTCTCTAGAACTTGGTTTCATTCATGTATGCCTCTGCCAAATTACAACTACCATTTGCATGAGACTCCTTTGAATTGTAAAAAGCACTTTCAAAATATCTCATTTGTGGTCCAAAACACTCTATGATTAAGTAGCACAGATGTTATCATGCCAAATTCATATATCCTAAACTTAATATTATAAGCACTTGGGAATTGATGTCTTATGTTATTAGAATAAGCTCCTTTTTCTGTTTTTTTCTCCTTTGTATCTTTTTGACACAGAGGCAGGCTTTTCTCACAGTGTTCTCCAGCCCTGTTGCTAAAGCTCACATTTACATTTGTAATGGGAACATTTCTGAACCTCTGCTGGCTTTTCACAGGTTGTTTATTGCATTCTGGTGACATAACCATTATCTTTTCATTCTGATCTTCCTTGTCAATGGAACATCTGAAGTGCAGGATAGAGGATTAGCAGTGCCCTGACTTAATCAGTTTATAAAAATCTCCAGAGAAAGCCACCCTCCCTTTCATACATCACAGATGTTTTGTTTTCACTTGATTAGGCAATTGATTTGGCCCCCAGTGCCTCAAAAAAGGTAAGATGCTCTTACCATTATTTTTACACTAAAGGATGGCAAGGGAATGGAACAGGTCTATCTAGTACAGCTGGATACAGAATAAAGCATTCCAGGAAGCTGCCACGCGTTGACTTTACCAGCTGGAAAAGGGGACAGAACAAGGCGTTTGCAGACATTTTATTCTTTTCATCCACAACCTGCTAAAGTGTGGTCGAGTGCACTGTGATTCACAACACAGCAGGACCTTCTCTACTGTAATTCATGTTTTATATATAGCAGCTGTACATTGGGAAGATTACTAGGAAACCATTTGGATAGAAGTCGAGTTCAAGTTGTTTGCACAGGTGAACGAGCAGTGCAGCTGGGGTTCAGGACTTTTCTCCCCTTCCAGCCCATTACCAAATGAACCTATTAAAGGTTCATTTAAAGGAGTAGAGGTGGGACAATGAGTCTAAGTGATGTCTGCAGTGATTTAGTCCCAGAAGTGTAACCAACTGCTCTCCTGTCTGAAATCTGTATTTCATCCAATGGAATCTCTGATATAACTCTTCTGTTTGTGGCTGTCCAGTTATTAAGATAATACTTTGGAAGTTTATTTGTTTCACTAACTGATTCATTACCATGCATTTTCTTCCAGCATATATCTTAGTGCAAATAGTTGAAGATTTAATTTTTAATATAACATTTTCTAAAAGTGCTACTCCTTGATAGCTTACTACATGCAAATGATAATAATAATACTGATTATTTGATTCAATGTGAAGGCTACTGCAGGCATTTAGCTTACTAGAACTATTTGCTATTTGACATTTCACCTGATTAAACATTTTACCTGATTTTTTGAGGGGTGGATGTGTTTTGACTTAAATTATCACCTCAGTCCAATACAGCATCACAAGAAAAAGAACCTATTTTTAGTGATCAAAATTTATTGGAAATAGTATACTGTGTGCATATCTGTTAGAGTAATAGATTGTTGTAAGTTTAAATGATATAACATTTCCATAAACTTAAGTTAAGCATTTCATGAATGAGAGATTTTTATTTTTTATCTGTTTACTATTTGAACATTTGTGTGTTAAGGATAAGGGTCATTTGCCATTGTGTTGTTACATGGAATGTGGCTATTCATGATGGGGTGGAACTTGGTGGTGTGTTAGCTCAGTCCCTCTTCATTCACATAACACAGTTCATGACAGCTAAACTGTAATCACAGCATCAAGTATGAATTTGTAAAAGGACAATCACCTCAGAGCCTATGTTTGTTGTTTAAAAAAAATAAACAAAGGTAATCAGAGTAGAGTTGTGAAGAGATTAAAATATAATCAACACATCTACTGTTTATATGTTTCTGAAGTATAACATGAGAACAAATTATTTTTATAAGAATTCTAAAATCACTTATTTGATATTGGTCTCTACTAGGAATTCAGCATTTTCATATGGCTTCTAGGTGGAACGTGAACATTTAACAAGTATGTGAAACCTGAGGTATTCTGAAAATGTGAATGAGGCATTTAAATTGATGTTTATGATCAATAATGGACACACAGATCACCATGGAAATGAATAATCCTTTCAATCCTTCTTAGAATACACTTTCAAAGCCAAAATGTAATTGCTGCATAATGAGAGTTCTATACGCCCTCTGATAATAAAAGTACATGGACTAGTATGAGTAATTCCAAGGAGCACCCCTTAAACTGTTCTTTAAAGATAATTAGGTTCATGAGATTAAGAATGTACTCTGAAGATTAGCCAGGAGACCTGACCGGAGAATATTGTAACATGTGAAAAGCCCTTTCAGGCCATATGGTGACCGAGAGTAGTATGGCCTCCAGGGAGCCTTGTGAGACTTTGGCACAATCTGTCACCAGGCCCCACAGGTGAAAGCTGATTCCAAAGGAGTTGAACACCAGAAGTCTCCAGAAGACGCTATGAAGATTATAGGACACAACAGGCATCTGCCTGCATTGCTGACTGTGTTTGTCATTCCACAAATCTACTTCTCTCTTAACCTAGAATCATCAGTTTCATCCGTGCTAAGAACACCCACTCTAAATTCAGTGAATTTCAAATTAGCCCTGTATTACCATGGAGAATACTGCAAGTCCATAACATTTTATATTTACATCAATTTACACATCGTGTCCTATTTACACATCCTAAATATTTTAAAAGCTAAGTTGTATAGCTATAAATGAAAATCCTTTAATAATTGATCTCTTGTCATTAGTATTATACTCTTTGATGTTGGCTTTGCTTCTGAAAAAGAAGCAAAATCTTGTCAGTCTAAATGCCTAAATTTCTGGGATTTGAAAAAGAGGGAATATGAGCAGCAAAAACAATAGTCCACACATAGCATTGACAACTGTTTATTTTACAAAGTATTAATGTTTAAACTGTCTTATCACCATCATTTTAATAAAGGATCATTCTCTAATTTTAATTTTAAAGTAAAATTAGAAAAACCTGCTCTTAAAAAACAGCTAAATTGAGTAAATTAGTAATATTAACAGAAATGAACTTTAGAAGTGGCTTCATATGTTTCTAAGGGAGGTGAAGTCCACAGCTACTTACTCTTCTGTTAGTGTTTCTTTAAATAATGTCTATCTTAATATATATGCATTATGAAAATCAGTAAATAATTGCTATATAATATTGATCATACTTAAATTGTGAAGACTAAAAAACTTCTATTATTTAAAAAATATTATTATGTCATGGGTTATTTTTGTAGTCGAGTTTTTTAATGTGTCACCTTTACCTTCCCATAGATAGTCAACAAACAGAATGCTTAGTTATTTTAATAAATGAGATCTCTCTATTTTTAATCAAAAGCATAACTATTATGTTGGTATGCATGTGTATATCTACCATCTACCCATTCATCCATATATTTTATTCATATGTCTACTGTCTCAGTAAAAAATACTTTCTCTCAACATCAGTCTTTACAAAATATTTTTTCTTCTCATTTTGTAAACTGCAGAAATATAAGAGAATGTGCCTGATCACTGGTTTACACTGTCATTTACACATAATCATGGATGAGTGCGGCAATGGAGATGCCATCATCTAAATATGTTACAAAGAATTTAGAATTCGAAAGTCAAAACTTATAGTCAAATCTTGGTTTGCAACTGTACATATTTTACTAATTTAGGCCCCATCAGAATTCCAAGACCTCTAGTGAGTGAGAGAGGTTGGGTATTCTGGGAGAAGACCTGGCATGGCCAAGGCAGGATTAGAGAACACTTGGGGCAATAGACTAGAACAGATCATATGGAAGTCACCTGAATTTCAGTATTCTAGCAAATCACGGCATAATATCTTATACAGGGTTTCTTGGCAAACAGAATCTGAGACCAAAGTTAATATGCAAGATATGTACTGGGAGTGCCCACAGGAGCAGTATCTATTAAAAAGTGAATATAACAGGATTGGACAAAGAGGTTTATATATAAGCCTAAGAAAAATGAGTTTTCTTCAACCGAAAGAGCTAGAGTTCCAGGGCACCTGGGTGGCTCAGTCGATTAAGCAGCCGACATCTACTCAAATCATGATCTCGTGGTTCGTGAGTTTCAGCCCCGTGTTCCGCTCTGTGCTGACCTCTTAGAGCCTGGAGCATGCTTCAGATTCTGTGTCTCCTCTCTCTGCCCTTCCCCTGCTCATGCTCTTTCTCTCTGTCTCTCAAAAATAAATAAACATTAAAATTTTTTTTAATTAAAAAAAAAAGCTAGAGTTCCAAATATCTCATCCTATCAATGAGATGTATTCAACCTGACCTTTGTTATGAACCAAACCACACAGAGAAAAAAACCAATCTTATGAAACATGAATATAGCCTGAAATTTCCTAGGCAGAGTGAGAGAAGAGGCAGAATGTAAGGCATTCATGTTGTAATGTGACTCTAGGTGCAGGCAAGGTGACTCTCGCATCAATCATGGACAAATGCTAGAACTTTCTCTGATAGTTCTGCTTCTAGATAAGGTGTGGCTTTCAAGTATCCTTGGAATTTCAACTTCAAGTCTCTTCTTCAGGCATCCCAATATTTTTATGAATTATTTATATATTTTAGTAAGGATCTTTGTCTTTAAACTACCTAGCTAGATTCTATTTTCTGTGCCTAGTCATGCTGACATATGAAATATGCCACCAGGTTTGTATGAAAAAGTATTTTTTAAAGCATACATAAATATGTTTTCTTGTACATACATAAAATATCTCTTGAGGATACACAAGAAGTAATAACATTGGTTGAGTCTAGGGAGGGAAATTGGAAATCTTAGAGGCAGGGATAAGAAAGAGAAAACTTCATAGTATTTATTCTTTTTAAAATTTTGAACCATATGAGAATATTATTCTTTAAAAAATAATCATCAGGGCAAATTCTACAAATATCGAAGGGACATAAACATCTATTTCTTAAAAACATTTGGTTGTAGAACTAATACATTCAGTCAGCAGTGTTTACTGAATTCTTACCACATGCCAGAGACATGTGTAAGAAACAGAATAGAGAATCCACAGGTCAGTTTCCTGATGATATGCAGACAGACAATATTGTAGACAAGGGGATGAACACAAGAGTTACATGAACATCCTTAGTGTCATTTTCAAAGAAGAACAAGATTATTATCATTATCCTGATTAGGCTAACCATTACTATTCACCACCAAAATCATATAAATGATTAATCTCTTATTTATTATCTTATATATATTCTTATTATNATTATCTTATATATTCTATCATATCTTATATATATCATATATATGATATTATATGATATCATGATATATGATATTATATATTATATATATCTTATCTAATATCTTATCTTATATATGTTCTATATATAAGATAATAAGCTTATAAATACTGTGATAATAGTAAGATAATATATAATAAGATAATAATCTTATATATATTATACTTTTCTAATAAACAGTATCTTAATTATTTGAAGAGGCTAATAAAGCTTCCAACTATGTTCAGTTTATAAGTAAAAATAAGATTTTATATAATCTTGGTCAATTAAATATCTGAAGAAATATTTTGGTGTATTTTTTTCCTCCTTTTAAATAGTGGCTAGTAGATGACTTCCTGGTCACTAACCAGTCAGATGACAGTCATAACTTTAAGTCAAGTTTTCTCATCATGTAAGAAGAAGAGTATCCTAGCCCTTTCAAAAATTGTAAATGTGTTTGTTAATTATCCAAAGTGTCAAAGATAATCATGGAAAACACATTAAATCATTTGAAGATGGTACATTAAAAAATGCCCCCTGAGTAGATGTTCTCTTTAAGCTGACTCTAGTTGACTAATCAAAACTGAAAGGCTTTTTTTTCCCCTGCTTGGAGCCCAGAAGCTGAGTAAACATCAGGTTTCTCACATATTACATAAATGTAGAAAATAATGACACATTAATCGTAACGGTTCTGAAACAGAATATGTTCAAATATATGAATAATTCTCACTATTAGTGTATAGATCTTGGAGTAATCACATTTAATACAAGGAGGGAAGATCACATGGGTATTGAGACTGGACTCCAAACTCTTTGGACTAGGTGGTAGTTGGTCCATTTATTACCTCTATGGTTTTATTTATTTTTTTAAAGTTTATTCATTTTTGAGAGACAGAGAGAGACAGAGTGCAAGAAGAGGAGGGGCGGGGCGGGGGGGGGAGGGCAGACACAGAATCCGAATCAGGCTCCAGGATCCATCAGCACAGAGCCTGACGTGGGGCTCAAACTCAGGAATCATGAGATCATGACCTAAGCTCAAATCAGAGGCTCCACTGACTGAGCCACCAAACACCCCCTAGTTCTGTGGTTTTTAGCAAGTTAATCTCTCTACATCCCTTTTTTTTTTTTTCACCTCTAACATGAGGATGATAATAGTACCTACCATAGAAGTTTGCTTTAGGATTATAAAGAGTAATTTGTATAAAGCACTTCTCCTAGTACCTTTTAATAGGCATGGATAGATTAGCTCTTTCAAAAATAATTAATAATTGAGAAGTCTCCTTTTTATTTTATTTTTTTTAATATTTTTATTTATTTCTAGGAGAGAGANAGTCTCCTTTTTAAATTGTATCTGACTAAATATTAGTCCCTCCCTAATTTCCAGAACACACTCAAGAAGCAATATAAAAGTTTCAACTACTTAAAACTTCAGGAAAAAAAAAATCTGCGTTTAAATACCACGTAGTGGAATGAGATGAGGCCTAGAGCCCTGATGAGGTGGAAAAGAGGCAATTGCAAAAAGACACAAATTTCAAAGGGCTGAAAGCTCAGTGGAAAGATATGCTAATAAACTACTGGGAGTCCAGTAGGATAGAGGTAGTTTAAAAAAAAAAGGCTCCATCTTTTTAACGGTATCGCACGCTAGAATTAGAACTTTTTTAGAAATAATATATCTTTCATACAAAAATATCGAAATAAAAATTTTCTTTGATTTTTTAATTTTAGTAAAATATTACTGTGCTTTATTTTAAAACCTTTTATAATATGATTGAATTTTTATAAAATTATTTTTGCTGCCTATACATCACATTTTATCATCCCGTTGGTCTTCACTTTTGTATAATACATACATGTGAAGGGAATAATTATTTATTATTACTTTATTATTAGTATATTAATATATGCATATATGTGAGGAGATCTAATGTTAAAATTTGTTATTCCTGTGTGACTAATGTGAATTAGGTTGTTATATTCTTTTATTTTTGTGTATTATTAAGTTTTTATAAGTATATGTCCTTCAATTAAACAGAAGAAAACAAAAAACAAAAATACAAAGGCTCAATCTTGAAAATAGTTGGCAAATTCAGAAAGAAAACTAAAACAAAAAGAAGAAAGTTTAGATGCATAAGTAGTTTAATTCAACAAAGAAAGAAAACAAACGAGTTCAATACAGCAATATCATGCACAATACTGTGCAAAGAAATTAAGTGGAGTACATGTAGCTCAGAAAACAAGAGCTGCCATAGCAACAGTTACAGGAGTAGGAGGTACAGGGATCTTTTTGCATGAGGACACTGAAGCTTGTGCAATATAATAAGAGATGGAGTTAATACAGAAGGCATCTGCAAAGGTTTGCAACATACTAGGAAAAAGAAGCAAAGCAGAAAACTAGTCGTGACAGAATGATGGCCATCTCTCTAGTATAGTTGGATTGGAGATGTGAGTGAAGATATAAATAGCTATGTATATGCACTGTCTTAAAATTTTTTTAATGTTTATTTTATTTTAGAGAGAGAGAGAGAGGAGCAGAGAGAGAGGGAGACACAGAATCTGAAGCAGGCTTCAGGCTTTGAGCTGTCAGCACCGAGACCTACATGGGACTTGACCTCATGAACTGTGAGATGATGACCTGAGCTGAAGTCAGCGCTTAACCAACTGAGCCACCCAGGTGCCCCTATAGGCATCATCTTTAACTCTCAGTCACCCTGATAAGCTGGTTAGGGCACTGGTGTTCTGGTTAAAGAAAGCTTCAATATTACTATCTTGGAAATGCTCTGCCCAATAAAGAATTAAAATTTCACGACAAAATGATAAAATCCAATCCCCATACAGATACTGTATTAGATTATGTTTTCATGGACTCCAGCATAGATATAGACAGTGAATATTATAGTAATATGTTGAATACTATTGTTCTTGTTTTAATATTAACATTATAATAAGGGATATTAAAAAGCAAACCGACAAAATGTAACACTTCGCTAAACTCTCCAAACCCCAGTTTTCAATTCCAGCTGACCAATGAAAATGACTATCATTTCTCAAGTAAATAACTAGCATATTAGACTGATAACTTAAGGAATCAAGGAGAAAGAATCTAACTTATTGATTCATAGAAGTAAATATTTACTGGTTTATTTCTCAAATAATCTCTATAATACTGTGTTAAGTAAGCCTTCATTCTTTTGGATTTAGTTGAAGTACTTTACCATATAGCAATCATACTTCACAAAATGAATAAGTAACTGATAAATAAACTGATAAATAAATACCAAGTTCTCAGCACACTTAGATACAAGAATATTTAAGGTATATAAACTACTTATTTAAATTATAATTTTAATTATTATTATTTTTCCCTTTAACAATTTTTTTTATCTGAAAAAGAGAGAGCGTGAGTGGGAGAGAGATGCAGAGTGAGAGAGGGAGAATCTTAAGCTGGCTCCGTGCTCAGCATAGAGTCCAACACAGGGCTCGATCCCATGACCTTGGGATCATAACCAGAGCCGAAATTAAGAGTCACATGCTCAACCAACTGACTCATCCAGGTGCCCCATATTTTTCTGGTTCTACCAGCCAATTTTTGGAATGAAATACGTTTGAGGCGGGAAGGAATAAACCTGTGCTCTATTGTTCTGGTTTCTCCATAACTAGGCTTAGAACCATAGTGCATGTTACTCAGACTGTGCACTCTGCAAGTTTTAATTTATGACTATGTTTGAACATACCCAAAACACCAACTCCTTCAGAGAAGAGCACATGGCCAATACTATCAAGTATAAAATGAAATTTTTTGTTCATTGAATATGGTAGAGACAAAATTGACGGAGTCTCTCTGGGGAAATGTATTGCAGTCATAAATGATGAACCACCAATTCATGGCTGAGGACCTCATAAGTACAGCACAACTTATTCAGTTTAGGAGATTTGTTCATTTCAAGTGTGGTTTACAGTGGAAAAGAAACATAAGACATGCCAGTCATGTGTTATTAAATGCAAGAGCATAAGAAATAATAATCATAACGTGGTAAAAATTACAAATTATAAACTGCAGTTTTATTTGGGTCCATTTCCAAATGAAGCTGAAAGGAAAGAGAAAGGAATATTTCATCCATACTGCTTTTTTAAAAAGTCCTTTACAGTTTAAAAATACACAGTTTCTCGAACTTTACTTTTATAGGCTTGTGATGCTCTTCCCTGACATCAAGAACACAGGAAGAGCAGATAACTGCTTACAAAAATTCTGACTCGTCTTTAGTGTTAGCATAAATTCCCTATGGTCATTTAAATGGACAAATCCAGAGAACTTTAGGAAGTTTATTCTGGAAACATGTGAGTACCATCAGCACAGAGGGCGTATTTTGGGCCTAGATCATTTAAGTGGATGGACTTTCGGCATCGTCCAGACCTGCGTCCACTCCAAGTGAGATGCCCACACATTTGAGGCTTTTCATCTTGCTACCTATGGCTGCTCACATTGATTCTTAACTGCCAAATTAATTTGAACCATTGTTTTAATGATACAGAGGGTCACTTCAAATGTGAAGAAGTAAACATTATTAATTTGCTTGAGGGAATCTGAGCATTTGGTTCCCTCAACCAGCAGAGCATGCAAAAAAAAAAAAAAACCTTCTGGTTCTCCCACATGAATTTCTCTTCACCACTTCAGACCCACCATGCCCTAATCTAAGCATTTAATCTTCACTGAACATGGGCTTCTCTTCTGGACACCTTATCTTGCTGTTGTGTGTGTGGGTTTTTTTTTTTATGTTATATCATACTATCATCCTCCATTTCACCCATGCTTACAAGTTTTGATGATATAACAATACACTGCTTTAAACAATATAAACTTAGTCTTATCAATAACAGCAATTGAAAAATATAAGGGAAAGAAGAGAAATGTTACTATTTAATCTTATCAAAATGTTCTATAAAACACAGATTAGTATTCCAAATAATAACAATTGTTGTTCTCTGAAGTTAAATCTAAATTCTCACTAACTGCAAAATTACATAATGTCTCTATGCAGTGCGAAACTGCATAGAATAAAATGGCAGCTCATGGTTTAAGAATATCTAAAGGAGAGGGGCACCTGAGTGGCATAGTCAGTTGAGCATCCGACTTCGGCTCAGATCATGATATCACAGTTCATGAGTTCCAGCCCCGTGTCGGGCTCTGTACTGACAGCTCGGAGCCTGGAACCTGCTTTGGATTCTGTGTCTTCTACTCTTTTTGCCCCTCCACCATTCATGCTCTGTCTCTCAAAAAAAAAAAAATTAAAAAATTTTAAAAAGAATATCTAAAGGATAAACACGGAATACTGGAGCCTCATAAAAATATGGTTCTGATGGATAAGTCTATTTCCTGCATCCACCCCCATATAAAGAAGCATCAATCATCTAACTGTGAAAAGAATATCATTTTCAATTGAAGGTATATCCATTATTTTGGACTCTGCAGTGTGTCTGTAAACATGTGTTGTTTTTTTTTTCTTCTCACAGTGTATGCACCACCCAAATACTTTTGTCTGATTCAGCCTTCTTAAAATGAGATAATATTTCTTACTTAACTACTTGAAGACCTTCTGAGTCTGAGACCTCATTATGGTAAATTAACATAAGTGGCTCATGCCTTAGGTAAGGCAAACAGAAGGGTCTATGTGTATATACACATATGTATGAATTCATACACACATAGACACACACACAGACACAGAAACACACACTTACTGAATGATAAGAGTCTAAATAAAATATTCCACTTCAAACTACATCTCCTAGAAACTCTCCCAGCACCTAGTATTTCAGTCTTCATAATGGCACCATGGTTTAGAAACTGATTATAAAGATATGATAATGCAGGAAATTAAGGAACACATGCAGGCGATTCTCTCAGCAGGTATTCCTTCCAACAGAACGACTAGCACAGCTGGTCTGCTCAGCCCAAGTGCAGGCACAGCACCGGGTCCCACTTCAAAATCACTCCTCAGCGTATCATAGATTGCATGTTTCATCTTAGCAAAATAGTCTTTTAAAAAAATGTTCCTTTTGAGGTATTGTTTCACCTTTATGCTGGAATGGAAAAGGTTTTACAAGGAATTTATTGTGTTGTATTGTTTCATGATATTTAGCACCAAGCTGAAATTTTCACGTAATTGTTTTAAATTCAAGATGATTGCTTGGTAAACCCAGGCTTGTCACAGTCTCTTCTATTGTATCAAGTTTTCTTTTTTGCAAAGTGGACATAATAAAATTAAAATAAAATTATTTTCTTAGCAATATCCGACAAAAAGTATTAGATGCAAGTGACAGGTTATTTCTGTACTTTTCTGATTTTTTATTGTACATTTTCTGTTGTATTCTTTTTTATAAATGTTTTTATTTCTGAAAAAAAGAGAGACACAGCGTGAGCAGGGGAGGGTCAGAGAGAGAGGGAGACACAGAATCTGAAGCAGGCTCCAGGCTCTGAGCTGGCAGTCAGCACAGAGCCCGACGCGGGGCTCGAACCCACAAACCGCGAGATCATGACCTAAGCGAAAGTCGGACGCTTAACCGACTGAGCCACCCAGGTCCCCCTTATGTTGTATTCTTAAACATTTTGACAAAAAACAACTTTACCCATTGGGAAATTAAGTCATTAGATGGCTTTTAGGGTGACATTTAACTCTGGTTTTTTTTTAGCTTTTGAAATCTTAAAGTTATATAAAACTGCAGTTGTTCCTGTAAGTACTTCAAGAACTTAAACTCTGGGGATATGTCTTTGTTCTCTCTTACCACTATTCAGATTTATTCATATTGAGGTACAGATAGTCAGGATGAAAAATAACTTAGTTTTAAAACATGCTACTTCTTAAGTGTGATATTGTGCATTTTCATTTTAGGTAATCTTTCCAGTTATCAGTTTCTGTGAAATGAACATAGTAACACCTCAAAGGGTTTTACTGAATGTAAGTGAAATAAGCATGTAAAGAATTTTAGCACAATGTCTAAAATTTGAAAATAATGACTAACATTTGTGGAACACATAATGTGTCACTCATAATTAACAATTGCAGCAGATGCCTGGGATGAATCTTGTCATATAACTCCGGCCCCCTAATTTCAGCTCAGTTCTGGTTGACAGTTTCATACATAATGCCAGGCCCCTATCAAATGGCCAGTGGTGTTTCTGCTTTAAGCTGCAAGGCTTTCTCTGAAGTCAAGGAAGACAGATGATCATCCATGAACAGGTACAGACCAGAAGTGAGAAAAATTACCACCCCCAGGCAACTTTCAACCAGCTGGGGATAGGAGCTGGTGGATGGATTCTCAAGCCTCCCCTTCCTCTGATGGGATAGTTCTAAGGTACCCCTCAGAAGGTTCCCCATGGTTTTGAACCCTAGCTATCCTCAGTGGTAACCAACCCATTAATTCACCTTCCACTGGATTTTCTCCCTCCCCTCTCTCTCTCCTTCATCACTCACTTATTTGCTATGATGACCTCTCAAGTAAGCAACTGTACAAATCCTTGTTTTAGGGTCTGCTTTCCAAGGAAATTGACCTAAGATAAGCACTTAGTATGTGTCAGGTACTGTGCTAAAAACTTTTATGATTGACTTACTTAATCCTCACAATAAACCTATAATGTAGCTACTATTATGAGTTTCATTTTCTATATAAGAAAACTTAAGCTTAAGTAAATTGTCTAAGGTTTCAAAGCTAGTAAATCACAGAGCTGAGACTCAAATCCAGTATATCTAGACAGCACCAAATTTTAAGCCACTATGCTTTCTGAACTAAGTGCTTGATATATATCAGAATTTGTTGGTGGCTTTTTAATAATTAAGATTTCTTAATTGCCCATGAGGCAACAGAGCTCCCTGAGTTTAGGGCTGTGCTTTCTTTAAATGGGTGTTACCTCTAATACCTGAACTCAGCAAAGTCTTTAGGCCATGGTGGCTGTGGCAGATTTCCAGTTGTGACTAATCTTTACTTGCTGGAACCTTAAACAGTTACAAATGTGCCATATGTGTATGTTTTAATTATGGTAATCACCATGCCCTGACATTCACTCAAAGAAGGCATTCTATATTCACAGGCAGCACTCGACATGTCAGAACAGCATGCCCTTACTTGGCTACTTTCTTAATAGCACATTTGCTTCTGTCACAGACTCGGTGTCCTGTGCCCATGTGGTCTGACTAATATTACTGGTCCTGCAATTATTTTGTCACTGTGATGGCTGAAGTGTGATCTATGAAAGGCAGTGTTTTTGTTTTTGGGGTTTTTTTTTCTCCTTTTTCATATTGATGGTTCTGTCTGGCAGAATCTACTATACTAGTGGCAGATATTCTAATTTTTATGTGTATTGTGCCAAATTTCAAGAGGAAAATTGCAGATGACGCACAAGCAAAATAGAACTCGCTATAGGGAACATTACAGATAGGAGCTATGCACTTTTTTGTTATACCTACTTGCCTAAAAAAAGACGGGGGGGGGGGCAAGAAAAAGATAGAAGCAATTAGTAACATTTTAAATGTGATATTTAAGTACATTAGCAACAAGGCTAATATTCATCAACTGTATCCAGAATATACCATTTGTACAAAAATATCGACAACTAGTCATGCTAAAATAAGACAGAAAGGAATTCTTTCCTCTTTAACTTTTCTTAAAGCTACTAAGTTGGTCTGTTATACCTAAAACGTGTACAAATTTCCATGGCTTTAGAATGAAATTATTCATCTATGGAGTAACTTCAGAAGTAATTTTTTTTCAATACAAGAAATCAACCATCAAGGTACATAATAAAATGAATCTGGAAATATGTTAATCTCCTACTTATTCAACTGTACTAGAGATTTAATATTGATATTGCTGGGAGCTGAATAGGAGCCAAACTAATTCCACAAAAGTGCTCTATCTGCATATTAACTACTGAAAAAGCACAGAGACACAATCCTATTTAAGCTACTCTACAGCATCTGATATGATTTAGTTTTGCAATCTATTCAGCTTTCTAAAAGTGTTGCTATGCCCCACACACACACACACTCCCTACCTGGAGACAAATGCTCCATTTAGTCAAATTTTAGGGCATCCTACATTATACATTCTGCAAATGTAAATATTTATAGACATGAGAATTCATTTTGTTTCACTGGCTTATACATTTCTTGTATTCAAATGTTTAACATGGTGTGCACTGAATCATGAATTTTCTTGAGAAAACAACTTGCCTCCTTGATCCAGTCAAGTGTGGCTAAATCATTTTTATGACATAGAGAGTCATCAGTAGGCTTCTTGAGAATAAAAGCACAATTTTGAGATTATAGTCTTAATTAAGGTTGACACAACATCAAATTTTAATCAGCAGGAAATAAGAGATAAATTATTTTTCTGTTTTCATAACTTTTGAGTTGGGTTATGATGTTCTATAGAAAGTAAGTTTAATTTCTTTATAATTTCCAGAAATGACCTTAAAAATCCCAACTTCTTTTTGAAAATGTTCACATCATTTAATTTGTAAATTAAACAACAAATCTTTAATTTAAAAAAAATGCCTTCACAATAAGATCCATGAGAAGATTACTTTAGTTCAATGATTCTCAATTGAGGTTTTAGAGAAAACAGGAAAGAATATCCTGAGAATGACAAATAATATGCTCCAGAAGATGGAGGTCATGCTAGTATACCATGCATTATAAAGTATTAAATATAGAGAACTATATAGTTAAAGAGCTAATTACTAGATAACATAAATAGCTAGATAGAGATAAGGACTGATATAAGAAAAGGGATAGGGATAGATACAGAGACAGAGATAGCGATACAGAAAGGAGAGAGAGAGAGAGAGAGAGAGTTTCCATAATACCACTACAAAAAGAAAAGCTTGATGCAATCTTAGATGAAGGGAGTGCCATATAAAACTTTTACGGCACATAGCCTTAAGGCACATAGTCAAAAAGATGGAAAAATTCATGCAATTCAAACATATTAAAAGAATGGATCCATTTTAAAGAATACTGAAATTTTGTTTTCTGTAATACATTTTAGGTGTACCTGAAAAAAAGCCATTTGGTCTATGAGAATCACCTGTGCACACTGTGTTTAAATATTTCATTCAGCTATTCACTGAGTAAAGAGCAACAATGTATTGGAATCTCTTGGAACTAGAAACAAAAACAAAACAGACAACCCATCCACCTGGGCCCTCTATTTCATATCTTCTCAGGTGTAAGAAATTTTGTCACAACATCTTTTAGCTACAAGCTTTGCTCCTTGAAATTTTCTATTTTTTTTTTCTTTCCTCCAAAGAATAACTAAGGAAAGGAACTGATCTTGACTAGAACCAAGGGAAAGGCTAAGCAACCCCTTGTTGTTACACTTTTTTAACTAATGAAGTCTTCATTTATTTATTTATTTTGAGAGAGAGAGTGTGTGTGGGAAGGGCAGAAAGAGAGAAGGAGAGAGAAAGAATCCCAAACAGGCGCTGCACTGTCAGCACAGGGCCCAATGCGGGACTTGAATCCACAAACCATGAGATCGTGACCTGAGCCGAGACCAAAAGTTGGACATTTAATCGAATGAGTCACCCAGGTGACCCTAACCAATAAATTCTTGACTATTCTCCATACTTCAGGCAACGGGGCTGCCAATCAGCACTTTCCTTTTCATCCAAGAAAGAAAATACTGCTAACAATAAGTTGCACCTCCAACATACAAAATTTTATTTTTTATTTTATACATAATTACATAATGTAATTTCTTTTTTTTTTTTNAGCATTTCAACATACATAGTTCTATATAGTGCTTCTATTTATACATTATATTACTGCTCCTTGACAAGGGGACTAAAAGCTGACTTAATAGTACTAAGTCTAAATCTGAGATAAATGATAAGGAAGCTTCTAGAAATATGAGCATTTCTCTCCTCCCACAATTTCCCCAAAACATTGCAGTACAAGAAATCTTAACACACACTTTGATTTGATATTTCTTCAAGATATATCAATGGATGTTTAAATATTATTCTTTACTATTATAATCAGAAAGTGTTTGGTTTTGAAATAATGCTCATTTCTGAGATCAGGTAAAATAACAGCACTATGTTTTACATGCAAATAACAATAATAAAAAGTGAACAACATTATGGTAAATCAAGACAACTTAAAAATCACTGAATAATGGGTATCTGAAAACTAATCTTTAAGGAATCTATGCAGTACTTAGAACCTCCTTATAATAAAGAATATAAGCAATTTTCTTTGCATTTTGTCCTTTCCTCTCTTTTCATTTATTCATCATACAATGCATATGTATCAATGTGACTAGGTTACAGCTCTTCCAGGATTGTACATCAGTTTGCTATAATTACATTGTAATATAAATGGCTGAAAGACTTTGCATGAGTCAATCAGTGACCTTGATTTATTTTTCCAGGTCATGGAGATCTATCTTTGAACCTCATCAAAAATTCCAACTTAATAGCAGGTGTCAGCATTTAATATTCCTCTGGTTGTCACAATCAGATCTGTCAGAAAACAATCCTACAAATAATAAAGTAGGTACAATTTTTATTTTTGCATCTTTAAATTACTTTCAAATTATTGTAAAAAAATAAAATGCAGCTTCTATGACATCACATAAAGAAGAAAGAGAAAATATTTAAGTACACCTTTATACACTCTATGTTCCTTTAGAAGCAGCAGATTGAGAGAGTGATCTTTTGTGGATTTGGAAGAGACTAAGCAAAGCTTCCATACTCCTGGTTACCTTTCTGAGAATGGCACAGCCCTCACAGTTGCATCCGTTCAAGAATGCTACAACCCCTCTTAGTGTTAGAGCAAGCCTTTCAAATGTTGTTACATTAAAAGCTGGATAGTACATTCAAGTACTGTCACATTAGAGAAATCCTAGCCTGTTGGCCACCCTTTTGGTAAAAGCATGTGATCAAATTTGAGCCCAGGTTGGTAGTGTCAACATTCTGTGTCAAAGCAAAGTTGAAACTGATGAAAACAAGCCTAGGCTTGCTTATCAATCTGAGATACATAAATGTTCCAGCTGGGCACACACATTTTAAATAAGAATTTGATAGAGACTCCATTTTCCAGAACAAATTCACCCAAGCATTTTTAACTTGTAGTTATCTGGAGCAGCTCTCTGTGATGGGCTGCAGTGAGACAAAGACATGGTGTGGGGGCTGTGAGGTTGAGAGGAAGAGAAATCAGTGAACCTAAAATGGCAGCTACATCCATTGAAACTGGGTAATTGTATTTGCCCATTCGGAAGAGACCTCCTCAGCTCCAGGCACACACCCCTCTGAGACCCTAAACAGCCAAGCTCATAGGATTGGAATGACCTCTTTTTACCAGATGACTCTAGGGTTATGAATCCTTTTTTACATGTTTGGGAGGCACAAACAGTGGGGAATTTACTCTCAGCTACTGTTTATCTCCCATTCATTATGTTCCTCTGCTTTTTAAGACTGTGTTCTCAGGCAGGAGACCAGTAAGTGACACTAAGTATTTCAAGAACAGCTACACCAGCTTTTCAGGATTCTTAGCCAGAAAAAAGTAACAGCAAATTTCAAATTGGAATATAGCTAGCCATGTGCTAGTAAAATATTTAACAATGATCTCTTCAATAGGGGATAGGAAGGAAAGAGAAGACTGACAATTTTCATGGCATGGCTGATTTCAAGCTACCAACATGATGATGTTTCTGGGAGTTGGGCAGAAATGCAAGCAATTGGCTCTTTCAAGACAGCTGCAGCAAATCATAGCTACCATGACTATACTTCCTACACTTCAGGAAACCATTCAACTCTGTCCCAGAATTCCTTTTCCCTAGACATCAAAACACTGTTGATTATTAAATTTCTTATAGGAGAAGTATCAAAAAAAATTTGTATGGAAAATCATCAATAAAACATGTAAAAGAAGCATAGCTTTAAGAGAGCCCACTGGCCAAGTGTAAGACGACTTTATGATTTTTAAAAATTTTGGTATGCGTTATAAGCCACTGAATAAAATAAAAATCCATGATCCTATGTTAAAGTAGATAAATGAATGAGTAAGAAGGAAATATCTCCCTTAAAGTAGAATTCTAGCTAATAAATGCACAGGGAATGATGGAATTAGGAAAACACCACTGTGCAATAATCATGGGAAGTGATTCAGGCAGGAATGAAAAATTTGCAGGAGGAAAGGAATATTTATATGGTCTCAAAATATATTCTCACATATAATATATGAAGTATCCACTTCTTTAAAGTGAACAGAGGATACCACTTTAAGGGAATGATAAAAACTTAATATCACCAATAGTGTGGAATGAAACAAAAACAAACAAAAAAGCAACTACCAAAGAACCAAGAGGCACCTCCAGATGGAAGGCACTGTGAAGGATACAATATGACTTCTGAGAAATTCTTGACAAAAATGCATAAATTGAACCAAATCAGGAGGAAAAATCAGACAAAACATCAGACTAACCCATCAGTTATTCTACAAGTTAACTGGCATATACTCTAAAGTATGTCAAAGTAACAAGAGTGAAAGAAAAAAAAAGAAACAGAGTGAACTATTCCAGATTAACCTAACCTAAAAGAGAGATGACAAATAGACAATGAGTGATCTTGCGCTGGCACAACTAGTAAAATTTGAAAACTGTGAATTAGGTATTAACAGCATTATTTTTCTATCATTGTTAAAAATATTTATTTTGATAATTGTATTGTAGTTATATAAGAAAATATCTTTGCTTTCACATGATACACTGAATATTTAAGAATAAAAGTTTGTGGTATCTGCAGCTTGCTCTCTCGTTAAATATATACATATGTATATTCACATATCTTTATAAAGAGGTGGATCTAGATGCCATTCACTCTTATATTTGTATGAGAGATATATGAAAAAATATAACTTAGAGAGAAATAATGTAAATATATTGAATAACTGATGAATTTAGGTGAACAGTGGACTCAAATTCTTTAGCTTATTTTTGCAACTTTTCTATAGTTTGAAGTAAAAGAAAATATTTTCTAAAGAAATCAGTAATTGAGCTCATATATTTTTCCATTTAGTATTTCTTATACATTCCCAGCAAGCTGGCCACTTTGCTGGGCATTGACAGTAGAAGGGCACACTTTTACAATACATTATAGGAAAATCAAAAAGGACTATGACTTTACAAATACAATAATGGAGTGTTGCTAAATAAGAAGATGAAAAGAAAAGTCAGTTCACTCAACATAAGAGATGGTGAAAATGTGGACAAGAATGGCTTTCCAGATGTGGTGACCCTTGGGATGATTTTTGAATGATGAGCAGAAGGAAGCCAGGTGAGTACCATTCTGGGGAAGGCAACCCAGACAGAGGGAGCAGCATAGGCAGGGACATGAATGTGTGCAATACTTGGCAGAATGGTGAGGGTGTGGAGTAGTAGCTCATATCGAGAGCTTTAAAATCAAATAGAATTTTATTTGAATACTATTTTTTTCCATTTATTAGTTACATGGTAATGATAATTCACTTGATCTCTCTAGGCCTCAGGCTGTGCATGCATTTGTGAAGTGGAAATAGTATTAAGTTGTGATTCACAGGGATATTTTCAGGATGAAATAAAAGAATGTATGTAGAATAATACATGATGCAATGATGCGAAGTAAATGTTCAGAACATTTTAGCTGCTGCTATTACTATTTTTGTATTTCAGGTGGTTAGAAATGACCAGAGACAGGGATGCATAGTGGAAAGTTCAGCAATATATTACTGCCTCACTTATAAAGAGCATTCATAATAAAGAAAGCTAACCAGCACTCATAAGAAATTACCAACAGTAGCATATCAGTCAATTTGTACATTTGTGATGCACAATGCTAAATATTTTTAATGAACGGATTATTTTTTTCGGTCACCTAGTGAACTATGATGGCTATGGAGTTTTTATTTGTTTGCTCTGTTTTGTTATGTTTGCCCTGAACAGGTTGATGTATTACTGGCAGAATAGAGCATTTTCTTCCTGGCTGTCACAATGTAAACCAGAATCACTGTGACTTTGCCTTGACCAGAGCTTGCACAGAGATGCAGTCATGCAGAAAAAAAGAAGACAAGGACACAAAATCTAGGGTTGTGTGAGCAGTGATGGGAAGCAACAAATGTCTTTATAGTTCCTCTTTTTGTGAATAATTTGGTGACCCTGACTCTAAAGCAGCCTAACAAATCTTTACTCCAGACTTCAGAGCAACTGTAATAAATGTTGGAGGGAGTATATCTTTGTGGTTAAGACCTTGGGCTCCAAAGTCAGACTAGATTTAGACTCTGGCTCTGCAGCTTACCAACATATTGACCTTGGCCCATTTATTTTACACTCCACCCAGATTTCTCATCTGAAAACAAGAGGAGACAGAAATAGGAAACTACTCTCACTCCTGTGAAAAATAAATGAAAATATGCATGTAAAGCTCTTACACACATACATGGTGATGACGATGATAATGATGATGTGGTGATGGTGGTGATATAAGCAATGGTGGCAGCAATTTTCAGGTCACTAATTTACTCATTACAGAGATATATACATTTTTAAGCCAATGTGTTAGGCACCAGCAATAGAGAAATAAATAGGGTAGAGTTTTTGCTTTATGAAGATAAAATTGAATAGGAAAAAGCAGAAAAATGAACAAGTTCTGCAGTTTAACATAATATGTATAACTTTATGCAAGATATGACAGAAACGTGCAAGAGAATTATATAAATGAAATAGCATTTTGAGAAATCTGGCTGGGAAAGGTTAAGGTATATGCAATCTTTCTAGACTCAAAAACTAAAGAGTTAACTTTTTGAAGAGGAGCAAAAAATTGTAGACAGTATAAAGATACAAACACACACAACAGTAAAATAAAAACAGCATTACAAAACCAGGACTCAAGAAATAATGGTTGAAAAAAAAAAAAAAAAAAGAATTAACAGTTGAATGATTGATCCCTAACAGAGGCAAGCTTTAACATGTAGGAAAACAGAAATCCCTCATACTAGTCTCTGAGGAGAAAATAATGGCGGATGTGTTAATCTTTCCCAAGGGAAGTCTGGTTTTACTCAATATGGCAATCCCAGATTTCATTTCAAGCAGAGCAGCCCATGAAAAAAGGTCAGTCTTAGAATATTAGTCTCTTAGGTTTTCAGAGCTAAGCGAACAGCTAGGTCAGTTTCCTAAATGGCAGTCACCATTATAATTGCATTAAAACCACCTAGGGAGTTTTTAGAAATACACATTCCTGGGTACCACTCTCAGGCATTTTGAAAATGTTAGTCTAGGATAAGACCTCTTTGCTTTGACATCCCACATCTAATCACCACCACTACCATGTTGTTCTGATGAATACTAAGTTTGTAATCCTGTCAGCAATCACCCCTTTTTCTGTGAGCCCGAAGAGAAGAAACTTACCTGAAAAATCTTAAAATCAGTAAGCACAAAAGTAGAACCAGAATCCAAGTCTTCTAACTCCGCATACAGAACTTCTCCTATTGGACTTTAGAAATAGTGTAAGGCAATACTACCTTTTCCACTGGCTTTTTCATGATGTCAATAGGAGCAACTATTAGAGTCATCCTTTTGAATCACAGCAGAGCTTCATTTCAACAATCACAAAATAGCAGACTGTGGGCTACTTCTGACAAACAAGGTGTTTATTTTTTCTAGACATAATTTTTAAAAATGATTTAATGGTGTGTAATGCCTTTACACTGGGCACGCCCTCTCCAATTGGCCAAAAGCTCTTCCACAGAAAACTCCCTTATATCCAGATGTTTTCATTTATGTAATTTTCAGACAAACCTCTTAGAAGCATTTGAACTTATGATCTAGGCACTAAAGAGCAATTAAAAGGCAAAAAGCTTTATCAGAGGGTAATTTACTAGCACTTTTTGAATATATTAACAGATTATTGAGTTAATTTATCTAACAATTTATTAATTTCAAAAACACAACAAAGCTTCATGAAAAAAAAAAAAAGAAAGTCTCAGGTGCCTTTTATAGCCTAGTCATCTTTCTCTGCTCTCCAGCCTTCATCATTGTGTTCCTGATACCTCTTTCTCTAAACAAAGCTGACTAATTCAGGGCTAGACTTGTAATCCACAGGCTATGTTAGGTCCATCAACTTCTGTCCCTGAGAAAATTACAACTGGTACACTTAAAAATTGGCTTAAAAAAATTGAGATGGGGAGGCTGGGTGGCTCAGTTGGTTAAGCTTCGAACTTCGGCTAGGGTCATGATCCCACAGTTCGTGGGTTCAAGCCCTATGTCAGGCTCTGTGGTGCCAGCTCAGAGCCTGAAGCTTGTTTCAGATTGTGTCTCCCTCTCTCTCTGCCCCTTCCCCACTTGCACTCTGTCTCTCTCTCTCAACTATAAATAAACATTTTTAAAAATTCAGATACTATACTTATAAAGTGAGTAGCCTCAAATCTAAAGGTCACTTTCTGGGAGCAAGTCATGGTGAGGCCTACTCTGCAAATAAGCAGCATATATGGTTTGAAGTTAAAGAAAAGAAAATGCATGGAGAGAAGAGATGTATACAAATGCAATCCCAGAGGAAAACAGATGGAGAAGGTAATTTTAATTATCGATTATCTCCCAGGTCCTTTTTTCAGTTCTACATTAAGGCATGGCTACAATTTCTGCTCTTAGCTTCAGACAGATGGCCATTCTCATCTGCTCAGATTAGTTGAAGTGGGTTTTCCATTTCTTAATACCAAACTATACCTGGCAAATACAGCCACCTAGGGATATACTGCAATCACAAAGGAGGGTAGGGATGTACAGAACAAGGGCTGACTTTGGAGGGCAGTCCAGAGAATGCATATCCACAGATAGTGTGATCATTAGGAAGGCTTGAAAGCAGTGGACATTGCAAGGGTGGGAGGGAGTGAACTGGGAAAATCTAAAGGAAAGACTCACTCACCTGAAAAGAAAATTGGGGCAGAAAAGGGTGTAGGTTAAGAAAGTGATGAAACCACCAACAAATTTTACCTACCTCATAATTTTAACAGATGGGTGCCACTGAGCTCAAATATAAAAATAAAAATAATATAAAATAATATAAAAATTTGTTTAATTAAAAAATGTNATTGAAAGATACAAGACTTTTTGGGATACTTCCACCCACTAAATTAATTAGCAAACACTCTAACTGAATTAGGTCATTCGAAAGATGACTGCAAATATTTACTTATTTAGTTATACGTTTCAATTACAAAAAATATAGTTGTATTTTTGGCACTTTAGCTATAATGAAGTTTGCAGTATAATCTGGCTTCCAAACAAGCTTATTTGGAAGCACTGAAGTTCTATATGACTGAACCCCTCTGCAACCACTTTAGAGCCTACACAGCAATCAGTGAGCATGGTAAGATTAGACAGACTTCTGTTCTTTCTTTTGTTTTTAAGCTTGTTTATTTTGAGAGAGGGGGTCACAAACAGGGGAAAGGCAGAGAGAGAGAGGGAGGGAATCCCAAGTAGGTTCTGCACTGTCAGGCTCGAACTCATGGACCATGAAATCATGACCTGAGCTGAAATCAAGAGTTTAACACTTAACCAACTGAGCTGCCCAGGTTCCCTCAGACTTAGGTTCTTTATGATGCTTTCTAGCCCAAACATTCCCTAATTATACATCCCTAAGCTGCAACAGAAGCCCTTACAGTAAGCAGCTGAAATCTGTAGCTCAGAGCCTAAGAAAATAAATACCGAGTAATTCATGCCCTTCCTACAGATCTCCCACTGGTTGCTCATACAATGACAAATGTCCATGTTCCTCTGAATCTGCTTTCAAGTTCAGTCCCCTTTCTTAAATGCACAATTGAGGCAGCAAAGAAGTAAGATTCCTTCAAGCCCATGCTTACTTTCCTTACCCCCACTACACAAAAACATTTTCTCTGATTCTTGTGGTGAAGAATGAAGAATCACCCTGCAATATGCTACTTGGACTATTATTTGCCTATGATCAAATAATAAATTCATCAGTAAAATTAACAATATTGATTGGGAAATATTTAGTTCTAGCCACAGAAGGGACCTTCAATTGTCTTTTTATTCTTCTAGTATTAAATTTTTCTATGATTATAATTATAACATTATTTTTTTTTACCTGAAACTATAAGTTCTTTTGTTGTAGAGTTCAAAGAGATGAACAAAGTTGTCACATCTTTAAAGTCCTTTGAGAAATTGAACATAAAATTCAAGGAAGTCACTGTTGCCATTATAATGCTTACTGAAAGTGAATGCTTAAGTATCGTTTCCTTAGATTGAAGGTACATTTTAGTGACATAGAAGTGAACAGAAGGCATGCTTATGGTAGTTTTTATAAACAATAGTGTATTTTATTATTTGAGGATATAATTTAAGAGTGGCAAAAAATCTGCCTGTGCTTTTGAGACAATAAATGGAGCTAGTTTGTATGTTGATTTTAATCTAGTAAAGTAAAAATGCCATATAACAAAACTGTATAGTATTTGCACACACAAAAATTGCCATCTAAAAATATTTGTGAAAACCTCTTTTTATGCCTGAATCTAAGCTGAATGCATAATTTAGTACTTATTTTTCAGAACAAATAGCCTGGAAAAATTTCATGCACAATTGATGATAATTTGAGTGTGCAATCCATGGCTGGAGCTCATTAACATATTCATTCTGTCTAAGCTCTGTGTGCAAATTTAAATTGTAGTTTTCCAAAAATCACTCATAACACTCCAAAACATCAAAATCAATCATTTTTAACACCAATGGTTGAGTCTGAAGATTTCCCCATGATAAGAACTCTTTTGGAAGGTAACCTCCCAGCTCTGATATAAAGATCATAACAATACAGAATTTAATTTGCATCTGGATTTTACTGAATCAAAAAGTTAAAAAACCTGTAATACAGAAACAGAAACTTCATGTAGGAGTAACAAGGGAAAAAAATGTCTGTGTGTATGTATAAAATTCCTAGTGAAAATCACAAAATATCTGTTTCTGGTTTTGTTTTCTCTTTCAGATAGTGATCTTTTTAACTTCAAAACTGATTTTTTTGGTCTATATATCATCACAATAATAAAAAAAAATATAAAATAAAGAATATCTTTCAGATAGTGATTTTTTTAACCTCAAAGTTGATTTTTTAAATTGGTCTATTATCACAGTAATAAAAAGCATTTTAAAATAAAGAATATTAAGGTATTATTTTTCTAAGAAAAAAATTACATGTTTGTATAAACTAAAAATCTCTAAACCTCTTTTTTAAATTTTACTTTAATTGACATTAAGTGTAAATATTGTTACTGGGAAGCAAAAGAGACTAAGTTCTGATTTTTACACATACTTTACATTCTATATTTGATATATGGCTAATTGTTTCAAGTTGATCATGTGGGAGAATACTTCATTTGTCTTAATTGAGTTGCAGCTTTATAAATTATTATAAAAAGGAGGATAAAATATCACTAGAAAAAAGGAGAATATTTTAAATAAACATGCTTTGGAAAATGTAATAAAAATCTAAGCATTGACTTACTACGACTATATACAGTACTGTGTAATACAATACTATAAAATGGTCATATTTTTCATAGAGATTTTAGACATCTCTTTCATGAAATATGTAACTCCAGGTATTTTTCATTATTTCAATATTTTCCATAATTTAAAAAAAAAAGATCCATAATTATGTTATATTGAACACAAAAGTTGACAAACCTTAATTAATCTCCATAAACAAATAACTGATAAATCAATGAAACTTCTAGAGAAAAACATTGTATAAACCAGAGTTATATATTTAATAGTATAGTTTTGCAAGAGTGTGCCTTTCAGTACTGATGCATTACATAAGAGGAATTGACAAGGTTACAATTTGTGTTGCTAATGGAAATTATTTTTTCAAGAATTAACCTTTAGGCTATAAAGAATGACAGATATTCAAATATCCTCAAATGAGTATTTAAATTGAAAATTTCTATTCATTCCTGCCCCCCAACAGAACTTCCATTCTGGATTCCAGTGTGTCATACACACAATTGAATTCTTAACAGCTGCCATTCAAAAGAACTGCAGAGGACCATTTGAAAGTAATATTTTGCTCTGTGTGACATCTAATTTTTTCCCCTCAGAAATCATAATTTTTTTACACACCTCACAGTCTTCCCAACAGGAAACCAGCTCTGCCTGTCATTTTGATTGGGGAGGAACCTTGTTTTCCAGGTCACTGGCTTGAATCCTGGAGACAAGATATTCATGAGGGACCTGGATGGGGAATTTACATCTCGGTGCAGAGTTTTCCTCTCCATTTGCCAGCATGCCAGGTCAGTGAGCTGCTCTGTCAGAGGGAAGATAATGGCTGCTGTAGTGCCCCCTGCTTATTACACACTCAGTGCTTCTGACCTTCTTGGGAAACCTCCCAAAGCATTCTGATTTGAGGCATCCCCTTCCTCTGTAAGACCCTCTCACACCCAGAGCCTCCTGTCTGAAGTACAACTTATTCATGATTTTGGAGGAAGCTATTCCCAAATACCAGATTTCAAACTTTTCCCTCCACTAAAAGCTTACTGAATGTGCAGAGAAGAAAAAATAAAATTGTCACATAGCTTTTAAATTTAAATTTTATAAAATAAACACCCAAAATCATGTATCCATTTCAGCCAAAATAAAGTAAAATAAAATTATTAGCACAGTTGGAGAAAAAAAAACCCTCATAGATTGTCAATCTTTAAAACTTGAGCTATTTATCCTTAAAACAAATAAATATCTAGTGGTGCCTGGGTGGCTCAGGTGGTTAAGCACCAGACTGTGGCTCAGGTCATGATCTCTCAGTTCCTGAGTTCAAGTCCTACATCGGGCTCTCTGCTGTCAGCGCAGAGTCTGCTTAATATCCTCTGCCCCCGTCTCTGCTCTCCCCCACTCACATGTGCTCTCTCTCAAAAAAAAAGTAAACATTAGAAAAAACAAATAAGTATGATATATATTAGACACCAAAATAGAAAATTTTTATTCTTGAAGAAATTAAATTAAATATATTTTAGTAGACTGTAATGCTGTATTTGGATCTGGCAAAATTATAAATGACTCCTCTTCTTGTGCTAATAATGCCTTAATTTCATTCTTTTCTTTGCAATATAATGGATGTTTTAAGACACTGAGGGACAGAAACTAAGCTTAGGGTTAACTGTGCCTTCATTTTCTATCGCAGACATTCAGACATGATCTGAAATAACTCCACTCTCCACCTAATTTTTCTTTAACTATTTCAAAGACCAAGTGGTCTATCATTCCTCTGAACATTTATTTGAGGAATAAGTAAAGGCGTATTTATGTGCAAACGACATCAGTGTTTCAGTATGGAGAGAAAAGTACCACTTCTTCTGGATCAGCAATGAGGTCCGTGGGTAGTTTCCTGTCACAACTTTCTCACCTCACTTTTGATACACTCTATAGTGACAACAAGAAGCAAGCATAATTTAGGCAAGGGGGGACTCTCACAAGAATTTTTTAAACATTCCATATTCCCTCTCTTTATTTCAGTTATAGCTTACTTGTTGGTAAAAGAAGCACACATTTTCCAATACAACTTTTAAAACTTATACACTGAGTATTTTTTTCTCCCGAAGGGAAAACATAACTATCTCCTGAAGCTGGAGGAGCTCACCAAATCTTTTCCCTAATTAATGTCTTTTAAGACTTTTTAAAAATTATCTTTGAAACTAGAAGGATTTTTTTTTTAAGTTTTATTTATTTAAGTAACCTGTACCCATACATGGGGCTCGAACTCATGACCCTGAGATCAAGAGTTGCATGCTCTTCTCACAGAGCCAGTCGGGCACATCTGTAGATTTTTTAATCTAGAAGTTTTAAACTGAACTTTCATGATGTACTAGAAACATGTGACTCTATATAGGATAACAACAAAAAGGAGAGAGTCATTAGATTCTATGAGCTTCCATTTGTGTGTAAAGTGTAAAGTGTAAAGGAGTAGTACTATTGAGGACTGAGTTGATAGATGTAGAGATTAAAAAGAATGTATTTACTTTTTTAGAAATAGGAAGTTCTGGGGCGCCTGGGTGGCTTAGTCGGTTGAGCGTCCGACTTTCGCTTAGGTCATGATCTCTCGGTTCGTGGGTTCGAGCCCCGCGTCGGGCTCTGTGCTGGCTGCCAGCTCAGAGCCTGGAGCCTGCTTCGGATTCTGTGTCTCCCTCTCTCTCTGACCCTCCCCTGCTCACGCTGTCTCTCTCTCTCTCCTAGAAATAAATAAAAACATTAAAAACATTAAAAAAAAAAAAGAAATAGGAAGTTCTGAAAGTCCAGTTACATGCCAGTTGCCGTGGAATGTTCTCCATCTGAATGGAGAACAGGCATGAACTGGCATGCAGTGAATGACAAAATGCTACAGAACAAATGTGACCCGACCAAAATCTCACATGGGACCAGCTTCCAGGATAAATTCAGATTTTATTAAAGGTTTACCAACATTTTTGGTCTCAGACCCCTTTCATTCTTAAAATATGTTGAGGATCCTAAAGCACTTTTGTTTATATGGATTATATCTATTGACATTTAATGCATTGGAAATTAACAGAAAACATTTTTAATGCCTATTAACTTAAAGTAACAGTAACAACCCTATTATATGTTAAGATAAATAAAATACTACTTATGGAAATGGCTATTTTCTCAAAGAAAATGATTAGTGAGAAAAATGCCATATTCACACTTTTGAAAATCATTTTAATGTCTGTGTTAATAGAAGGGAGCTAGAGTCTCCTATTTGCTTTAGCATTTAAACTGATTCAACATGTTGGCTTTGTTGAACTGTATGATGGAAATCTTGTCTCGCTCAGATATGCAGTTGGAAAAGCCAGGTATATGTTAATACCCTTTACAGATAATTGTGTATATCTTTCATTGATACTATACCAAAACTCAATCAGTGGTAAATTCTTAATGGTTAGTTTTGATGTGATCTCTAACCTTATAAAAACTTTTTGTACCACTTACATTAAAGTCATTAATCTATTTATCACTTTGAATGAACCTTTTACCCATGCATGATTTTATAGTATCATGAACTGGTCTCTGGAAAATACTGGGCCACTGAGTTATGCAGATGTTCCAAATATTGATACTTCTACTTATATAATGCCAAATCTGTCATATATATAAAAATAGGTAGGTAGGTAGGTAGGTAGACAGAGAGAGAGAGAGGGGGAGGGAGAGATCACTATAGATCACATTAGAAAAGTCTTTAAGTATTGGGCAGGTATCAAATACAAGTCAGAGATGTAAGTTTTAAATTCTAATTTGTGTTTGAAAGCTCAAATGTTATCATTGATAATAAATACTCTACATTGTTTTCCTTGAAGTGACAGACTCATATTGCTTACTTTTGAAGAAATATCTTCCAAGTGCCTAAGTCTGCATAACCATAGTTTGTCAGTTATGTTTTAAAGTATAAATATGTACTCCAAGAAAAAGGTAGCTAATTTGGCTTGTACCTCCAGTGATCACATAAATTATTTTCACAAAACAACCGTCATAATTTAGAGCAGAAGTACGCTCCCTGCATTTGTCACATAGAATACTTAAAAGTCCTAAATATCAGGATTTCATAAAATTATTAATTTTTATGCCATCTATGAGATCCTTAAACTGGCAGTACACTTTGGTAGCACTGCCTTGAATTATATTATGGTACCAGGAGTTTAATCCACAATTGCTTTTGTGTCATCACGGCAAATGTTAACACAATGAAAAAGGCAAAGAATACTGGAAAACAGTTTTGACCCCCTGGACCCAGTGAAAGGGTCTGAGGCAGGAGTCCACAGACAATACCCACAGAACTGCAGAGTTTTACAAATTCCTTTCCTCTACCAGCCAATTCTGGTAAGTTCAGAAAAGTTAAGAGCACCACACTTCAAGTGTTAGCAGAATTAAAGTCCAACTCCTTTTAACCACTAAGTTCTTAACTTCAACTAATTATGAAAGGATCTTCACAGGACTGTAAAGACCAGAGGAACCCAATGGTAAAAACTATGCTACCTGATGCTGCCCTTCAGGGTTCACATTCTTCACATACAAACATGCATCCCATATATCCCATGGATGTCTTTTGCAACATGTTATTTTTAAATGGGTAAGTTATTTTTTATTTTTAGAAATGTATTAATTTAAGTTAGTTAACATACAGTGTAGTACTGGTTTTAGGAATAGAACCCAGTGATTCATCACTTACACATAACACCCAGTGCTCATCCCAACAAGTGTCCTCCTTATTANATATATGCATTCATTATATGTATATATATACCACAACTTTCTTATCCATTTGTCAGTCAAGGGACATTTGGGCTCTTTCCATAATTTGTCTATTGTTGATAGGACTTCCATAACCACTGGGGTGCCCCTCCGTATTAGCATTTTTGTATCCATTGGATAAACACCTAGTAGTGCAATTGCTGGGTCATAGGGTAGTTCTACTTTTAATTTTTTGAGTAACCTCCATACTCTTTTCCAGAGTGGCCACACCAGTTTGCATTCTGACCTACAGTGCAAAAGTATTCCCCTTTCTCCATTATCTTCACAATTTTTGTTTCCTGAGTTGTCAATTTTAATGATTCTGACAGGTATGAGGTGGTATCTCACTGTGGTTTTGATCTGCATTTCTCTCATGATGGATGACACTGAGTATCTTTTCATGCATCTCTTAGCCATCTGATTGTCTTCTTTGGAAATGTGTCTATTCATGTCTTCTGCCCACTTCTTCACTGGATTATTTGTTTTTTGGGTGTCGACTTTGATAAATTCTTTATAGATTTTGGATACTAACTTTATATCTAATATGTCATTTGCAAATATATTCCCATTCCATTGACTGCCTTTTAGTTTTGCTGACTAATTCCTTTGGTGTGCAGAAGTTTTTTCATCTTGATGAAGTCCCAATAGTTCATTTTTGTTTTTGTTTCCCTTACCTCCAGAGAACATGGCAAGTANTCCTCCTTATTACCTATCACTCACATAGCCCATACCCCCTCCCATCTCATCTCCAGGAACCCTCAGCTTGTCCTCTGAATGTAAGATTTGCCTACCTCTCTGATTTCATCTTATTTTTCCTTCCCATCCCCTATGTTCATTTGTTGTGATTCTTAAATTCCACGTATGAGTGAAATCATATGGTACTTATCTTCCTCTGACTTATTTCTCTTAGCATAATACACACTACTTTTATCCACATTGTTGCAAATGGCAAGATTTCATTCTTTGTGATCACCAAGTGATACTCCATTATATATATTCATTATATATATATTATATATATATATATACATTCATTAGATATATACACCACTTCTTTNCTTACCTCCAGAGAACATGGCAAGTAAGAAGTTGCGGCAGCTGAGGTCCAAGAGGTTACTGCCTATTTTCTCCTATAGGATTTTGATACTCTCTTGTCTTACATTTAGGTCTTTCATCATTTTGAATTTATTTTTATGTATGGTGTAAGAAAGTGGTCCAGTTTCCTCCTTCAGCAAGTAGCTGTCCAGTTTTCCCAGCGACATTTGCTGAAGACACTCTTATTTTCACTCTTTCTTGTTTTGTTAAAAATTAATTGGCCAGGGGTATCTGGGTGGCTCGGTAGGTTAAGCGTCCGACTTCAGCTCAGGTCATGATCTCATGGTCCATGGGTTTGAGCCCCACATCGGGCTCTGTGCTGACTGCCAGCTCAGAGCCTGGAGCCTGTTTCAGATTCTGTCTCTCTCTCTCTCTCTGACCCTCCCCTGCTCATACTGTATCTCTTTCTCTCTCTCAGAAATAATTTTTTTTAAAAAAACATTAAAAAATTATTTTTTAAATTAGTTGGTCATACATTTGTGGGTCCATTTCTGGGTTCTCTATTCTTTTTTTTCCTTTTTAATGTTTATTTATTTTTGAGAGACAGAGTGTGAGTGGGGGAGGGGCAGAGAGAGAGGGGAGACACAGAGTTCTAAGCAGGCTCCAGACTCTGAGCGTCAGCACAGAACCCAAGGCAGGGCTCAGACTCATGAACTGTGAGATCATGACCTGAGCTGAAGTCAGACACTTAACCAGCTGAACCACCCAGGTGCCCCTCTGGGTTCTNAGAAATAATTTTTTTTAAAAAAACATTAAAAAATTATTTTTTAAATTAGTTGGTCATACATTTGTGGGTCCATTTCTGGGTTCTCTATTCTTTTTTTTCCTTTTTAATGTTTATTTATTTTTGAGAGACAGAGTGTGAGTGGGGGAGGGGCAGAGAGAGAGGGGAGACACAGAGTTCTAAGCAGGCTCCAGACTCTGAGCGTCAGCACAGAACCCAAGGCAGGGCTCAGACTCATGAACTGTGAGATCATGACCTGAGCTGAAGTCAGACACTTAACCAGCTGAACCACCCAGGTGCCCCTCTGGGTTCTCTATTCTGTTCCATTGATCAACGTGTCTGTTTTTGTCCCAGTACCATATTCTCTTGATTACAGTTTTGTAATATGGCTTAAAATCCAGGATTGTGATGCCTCTACTTTTGGTTTTCTTTTTCAACATTACTTTGGATATTCAGAGTCTTTTCTGGTTCTGTACAAATTTTAGAATTGCTTGTGCTATCTCTGTGAAGAATGCTGTTGTTATTTTGATGGGGATTGCATTGAATGCGTAGATTGCTTTGGGCAGTATTGGCATTTTAACAATATTTGTCCCTCCAATCCATGAGCATGGAATGTTTTTCCATTTCTTTATGTCCTCTTCAATTTCTTTCATAAGATTTCTATAGTTTCAGTGTACAGATCTTTTATTTCTTCGGTTAGGTTTTTTCCTAGGAATCTTATGGTTTTCGGTACAACTGTAAATAGGATCGATTCTTTGATTTCTCTTTCTGCTGCTTCATTATTAGTGTATAAAAATGCAACCAATTTCTGTACATTGATTTCATATCCTGCAACTGTGCTGAATTTGCAAATCAGTTTTAACAGTATTTTGGTGGAGTCTTTCAGGTTTTCCATGTAGAGTATCATGTCACCTGAGAATTGTTTGCCAATTTGTATGTCTTTTATTTCTTTTTGTTATCTGATTGCCGAGGCTAGAACTTCCAACACTATGTTGAATAACAGTGGTAAAAGTGGACAACCCTGTCATGTTCCTGACCTTTAGGAGAAAGCTCTCAGTTTTTCCCCATTGAGGATGATATTAGTTGTGAGCCTTTCGTGTATGGCTTTTATGATGTTAAGGTATGTTCCTCCTATCCCTGCTTTCTTGAAGGTTTTTTATCAAGAAAGAATGCTGTATATTGTCAAATGCTTTTTCTGCATCTATTGAAATAATCATATGGTTCTTATTCTTTCTTTTATTGATGTGTTTCACACTGATTGATTTGCAAATATTGAACCAGCCCTGCATCCCAGGAATAAATCCCACTTGATCCTGGTGAATAATTCTTTTAATGTACTACTGAATTTGATTTGCTGGTATCTTGTTGAGAATTTTTGCATCCATATTCATGGGGATATTGGCCTGTAATTCTCCTTTATTAGGTGGCTGTTTGTTTGTTTTGTTTTGTTTGGTCTGGTTTTGAAATCAAGGTAATGCTGTCTTCATAGAATGGGTCTAAAAAGCCTTCCTTCCATTTCTGTTTTTTGGAACAGTTTGAGAAGAATAAGTATTAACTCTTTTTAAAATTCTTATAGAATTCCCCTGGGAAGACATCTAGCCCAGGACTCTTATTTGTTGGGAGATTGTTAATAAGTGATTCCATTACTTTGTTGATTACGGGCCTGTTCAAATTTTCTATTTCTTCCTGTTTGAGTTCTGGTACTGTCTGAGTTTCTAGGAATTTGTCCATTTCTTCCAGGTTTTCCAGTTTGTTGGCATATAATTTTTCATAGTATTCTTTTACAATCGTTTGTATTTCTGTTGTGTTGACTGTGATCTCTCCTCTTTCACTCATTTTATTTTTGCGGGGGGGTCCTCTTTTCTTTTTGAGAAGTCTGGCTAAGGGTTTATCAATTTTGTTTATTCTTTCAAAAAAACCAGGTTTTAGTTTCATTGATCTGTTCTGTGTTTTTATTTCTATACCATTTATTTCTGCTCTAATCTTTATTATTTCCCTTCTTCTGCTAGCTTGGGGCTTTATTTACTTCTCCTTTGCTAGCTCCTTTAGGTACAAGGTTAGGTCTTGTATTTGAAAGCTTTATTGTTTCTTGAGATAGGCCTGAATTGCAATGTTATTTCCTCTTATGACTGTCTTTGCTGGATTCTAAAGGGTTTGGACTGCCATGTTTTCATTTTCATTTGCTTCCATGTGTTTTTTTTTTTAATTTCTTTCATTTCCTGATTAACCCATTCTTTATTTAGTAGGATGTTCTTCAACCTCCTTGTATTTGAGGGCTTTCCAAATTTTTTCTTGTGGTTGATCTCAAGTTTCATAGTGTTGTGATCTGAAAATACATATATATGATCTTGATCTTTTTGTACCTGTTGTGGGTTGATTTGCAACCTAGTATGTGATGTCTTCTGGAGAATTTTCCATGTGCACTCAAGAAAAATATATACTTTGCTGCTTTAGGATGAAGTGTTCTGAATATATCTGTTAAGTCCATCTGGTCTAATGTCATTCAAAGCTATTGTTTCTTTGTTGATTTTCTGCTTAAATGATCTATCCATTGCTTTAAGTGTTATATTAAAGTCTCCTACTAGTATGGTATTATTATAAATGTTTGTGATTAATTGATTTATATATTTGAGTTCTTCCAACATGGGGGCATAAGTATTTACAATTGTTAGATCTTCTTGATGAATAGACCCATGAATTATGATACAATGTACTTCTTCATCTCTTGTTACAGTCATTGTTTAAAATCTAGTTTGTCTGATATAAATATGTCTACTCAGGATTTCTTCTGACATCTGTTAGCATAATAGATGGTCCACCATCTCCTCATTTTCAATTTGCAGGTATCTTTATATCTACAATGAGTCTCTCGTATGGAAAATATAGATGGATCTTGTTTTTTTTTTAATCCATTTGCTCTAAATTCTTATTCAGATATATTGCTTATATCTATTTTGAACAAGTCCCTGGCTGTGATTTCTTTTTGACCTTTCTTTTGGGAAGAATTCCTCGGCTTGTCATTTTGGCTAAGTTTCTGTCTTTTGCTTTTTTAAAAGCTTATTATGTTTCCTGCACCAGAGACTACTACTATGTTAAAAAGGGGTCATACACTGTCTAGGGCCTAGCACTTCAGGAAGTGTTTCTCGTGTATATCGTTACCACTCTGATGTTGTGTTTTGCTCTTTCCCACTGACCAGTCCTCTGCACAGAGCCCCTCCTTGCTTCCAGTGGTTAAGTGTTTAGACCTTTAACTAGATGTGTTTTGATTTGTTTGCTGAAGTAACCCTCAAATAAAAGGGGTAGGGGGACCTGATCCCCCCAAAAAAAAGAAAAGGAAAGGGAACAATCCAAAAGAGAGACAGAGAGAGAGAGAAGGAAATAGATTAAAAAGAAATAATTTCTTCAGGATCTATGACCCTGATTCCAAAAGAAAAAATGATGGAGAAAAAAAGAAAAAAGAGAGTTGTCTGTTGGTGACTAGGGGGTGCTGGCTGTGCTGGTCTGGAGGAGAGGCCAGCTGTTTCAGCTCAGAGTCAGTCTTTCCCCAGTAAATAAGCAGTTGCAGGCACAGAAAGGCAGGTTGTGTAAGCAAGTCCCACCTTCACTGGGAACCACTATGTTGCTCTCTGAAGTCCTACCCTGTTGGTGTTGGGGGGAAAATGGTGCAACCCCAATTTCTCAACCCTGGACCAAGGGGACCAAGGATCTCAACCTCCACTGTTCAGGCAGCCCTCACAGAATAACAAAGGCAGTCAGTTTGCCCTGTGCCACAAGCTTCCAGCATTTTTTTTTTGGCCTGTGGCTGAGATTTAAAACCCAAAATCTTAAAGGACCTGGCATATCACAGATCTTCTCCCCTCCTCTGGAGTACAGCCTCTCTACTCTGTTGATGAAAGGCCTTTGGCTGGCATCTTAAGGGTCTTTTGTCCTAGGGGAGGCAATAAACCCTCTTCCAAAAGTACTCCAGGAAGGAGACTGTTCTTTCCCAATGCACCCTTGAGATTGCTATGCCATGCTAAGCACTCTGGGGACAGCTCCCTCCTCCCCAGTTGTGCATGCCATAGCTCTGCTCCAGAGAAAGTCATGCACTTCCAAAACCTCAGAGTTTGAGCTCCAAAAGCTGTTTGCAAAAAAAGAACAGGACACTCAGTACTTCTCACTGCCCAATCTGTTATCCAGGGAGGTTTTCTTTTTGTGCTAAATTAATGTCGCATTATCTCAACCCCTCTCTCTTTCTCTCCTTTTCGTCATTCCACGGAAAGGGCTCCCTCTTCTCCACACCACTGCTGTTTTTCTCTCCCCCAATTCACATACATACACCTTGCACCTGTCAAACTGTTTCCCTCCTACTGTGGAGACCCTTCTGCCACTCTGCAGATTGATTTCTGGTGAATTCCAAATAATCTGACCTCAATACAGCAGTGCTTGAGGGACAAGGGAAAGCCCAGAGTTCCCCTACTTCTCTTTCATCTTAACTCCTCCCCCACCTTGGGTAACATTTTAATTCTTAACACCTGAGGAAATAAACATGGTTTATGCCCAGAATACAGACAAACTTTCTTATGCTTTTTAAAGTCTCTTTTTCTCTAAAGATACATATAATGATAGATAGATTAGATCTAATTAGAAGCACGTTTTGGTAATCAAAAAAGTACACATACTATAGTAGATGATCTTATTTTTATTAAAAGTGATCTACCACCAATTGTTTGAAGGCTAGCAACCACAAATTGTTTACATCTACTGAACTAGATACTATTGTTAGCACTTAACAGATGTTATTTCCTTGACTCTTTGCTAAGACCCAGAGATAGGCATTTTCATTATCCTTACTTTACAAATTAAAAAATTGTAAACACAAAACTATTTCACAGATTTTCCAAATCATATAGCTAACTAGTAATTGGTGAAACCAGGATTTGAGCCTGAAGCTCATAATTCATGTCTATGTCCTATGTTCTCAAATACTGCAGTGCACTGCACTGCCACTAAAGAAATTGCTGTGTTTTGAAATTTGAGTACGTATTTATTAAATATTTCAAATATATTTCAATTATTAAGACATCAGAGCTTTACTAAATATGTGATAAATTATATGCAATTTTATTTTTTAAAAGTGTTCATGGCATTCCAATGTAGACTTAAGATCAGAAGAAAATAAAGTTATTTCTCACATATTTCTTTTTTTTTTTTTTTACAAATAGTTTATTGTCAAGTTGGTTTCCATATAACACCCAGTGCTCATCCCCACAAGTGCCCTCCTCCATGCCCATCTCCCCCCTCCCCCCCACACCCATCAGTCCTCAGTTTGTTCTCAGCATTCAAGAGTCTCTCATGGTTTGCTTCTCCCCCTTTCCCCCACTATTGCCCCCCTTCTTCTCCCCCATTGTCCTCAGTTAAGCTCCTCCTAGTCCTCCTATACATGCAAACATGTGATATTTGTCCTTCTCTGCCTGACTTATTTCGCTCAGCATAACATCCTCAAGGTCCATCCATGTTGCTACACATGGCCAGATTTCATTGTTTCTCATTGCCATGTAGTATTCCATGGTACAGATAAACCACATCTTCTTGATCCATTCGTCCGTTGATGGACACTTAGGCTCTTTCCATGTTTTGGCTATTGTGGAGAGTGCTACTATGAACATTGGGGTACATGTGCTTCTATGCCTCAGCATTTCTATATCCCTTGGGTAAATTCCTAGCAGTGCTATTGCTGGGTCATTGGGGAGTTCTATTGTTAATTTTTTGAGGGCCCTCCACACTGTTTTCCAGAGGGGCTGTACCAGTTTACATTCCCACCAACAGTGTAGGAGGGTGCCCGTTTCTCCACATCCTCGCCAGCATCTCATGTTCTCTGATTTGCTCATTTTAGCCACTCTGACTGGTGTGAGGTGGTATCTCAGTGTGGTTTTGATTTGTATTTCCCTGATGAGTAGGGATGATGAGCATCGTTTCATGGCACACATATTTCTTATCCTAACCATTTCCAAATTTTTCTTGGAAGTTTTAAAATGGAGATTTGTTTGTACCATTAACACTCGACTCAAATTTATCTTGTAACATATCATTGATGAAGTGTTGAAAGTTGTGTTTGAATCTCAGGAACTATCTCAAATCATTTCCATTTTTATGTGCTAAAATCCAATTAGAGTTCCCAAATATCAGACACAAATTTTATATAAACACAATATATGTTCACACATATACACTCATCAAAATTAACATTCTTTAATTCATCTCACAAATTTTTCAGAGCACACAATGTATGGACGGAACTATAAGCCCCCAAATAGCGTACGTTACAGCTCTAACCTCCAGTATGACTGTATTTGGAGATAGGGCTATAAGAAGGTAATTAGGTTAAACGAAGTCATAAGGCTGGCCCTGAATCTAATAGCACTTGAGTTCTTATAAGAAGACCAAGAGATACCAGTCCTCCATCCGTCTAAGCACCACACCCGCCCCCGCAACACACACACAGTAAAGGACATATGAGGGCTTACTGAAAACTTGGCTGTCTGCAAACCAGGAAGAAAAACTTCAACAGAAACCAATCCTGATGACACCCTAATCTTGGACTTCTGGCCCCTAAACTGTGAAAAAACAAATTTCTGTTATTTAGACTATCCAGTCTGTGATATTTTCTTAGGGCAGCCTCACCTAACACAACACATAACAAATATTTTAAATGATATAGCATACATTAATTTTCAAATTGAATCAGTGGCAATATTATTTCAATACACAATGAAAACTATTTTTTTTTAAAAGCTAACTTCTAATCACAGGGGAAATGCAAATATAAACCACAATGATATATTACTTCACACCTGACAGAATGGCTAAAGTAAAAAACACAAAAAACAACAAGTGTTGGCAAGGAAAAGGAATCTTCATGCACTGTTGGTAGGAATGCAAACTGGTGCAGCCACTCTGGAAAACATGAAGGAGTTTCCTCAAAAAATTAAAAATAGAATTACCATATGATCCAGTAGTTTCACTACTGGGTATTTACCCAAAAAGACAAAAACACTAATTCAGAAATACATATTCACCCCTATGTTTGTTGCAGTATTATTCCAATAGCCAAGTTATGGCAGCAGCCCAAGTGTCCCTTAATAGATGAATAAAGATGTGAGAAAAGAATGAAATCTTGTCATTTGCAACAGCATGGATGGATCTAAACGGTATTAAGCTAAGCGAAATAAGTCAGTCAGAGAAAGACAAATACCATATAATTTAACTCATATACGGAATTTAAGAAACAAAATAAAGAAAAGAGACAAACAAACCAGATTATTAAATATAGAGAACAAGCTGATGGTTACCAGAGGAGATGTAGGTAAAGGTGGGTTGGTAAACTAGATGAAGAGGATTAAGAATCCACTTATCATGAATCACCGAATTCTATACCTGAATCCAATATTATAACTATATGTTACATAGAATTTAAATAAAAATTTGAAAAAAATAAAACAAATACACTTATCATGATGAGCACCAAGTAATGTATAGAATTGTTAAATCACTATATTGTACATTTGAAACTAACATAGCACTGTTTATTAATTATACTGTAATTAAAATTAAAACCTTTTAAAAGCTGATTCTCTCTCTTCTCAAACACATACAGGCATGTACACACACATACTCACTCACTCACTCACATCTTGCCACCTCACTTATAAATAATCCTTGGTCAACATTGTTTATTCAGAGTCAAGATTTTAAGTTAAGTTAATTTTTATGAAAAATTAGGCCCAGGGTGTCTGGGTGGCTCAGTTGTGAAGTATCCAACTCTTGATTTCAGCTCAGATACTGATCTCATGGTTCATGGGTTTGAGCCCCACATCAGGCTCCACACTGAGAGTGCAGAGCCTGCTTGGATTCTTTCTCCCTCTCTCTCTTTTCCCCCACTCCTGCTTGTGCTCTCTCTCTCTCTCAAAAATGAATAAAAAAGTCTTTTAAATTAAAAAATAATAAAAAATATGGCCCAAGATTTTTGATCTATAAAGAGTTCAATTCAAGAGCAACTGAAATGAAATGAATAGAGCATTTTTAATTGAGGGCCAGATTTGGATTCAACTCTCATATCCCAAGCAAGTCATATACCTTTTCACCCTGAGGTTTCAGTATATTCAAATGTAAGAATAATGCCTTATTCACTGAGTTATTGTGATTAATCGAATTAGAAAAGAAATATAAAAGCATACCCAGCTTTTCAGACTCCTTGTCTGAAAGTTCAGTCTGAGGAAAAATTAGAAATCTAGCATGGTCTCCCCTGCTCCCTTTCAGCACATTCCTATCTTCCTTGGTCCCACAGAGCTGAGGTGCTTTCAAGTGTTGCTCTAAATTCCTGAGTCCAGTCACCATAAAGGTTCTAGCATTTTACTTCCATTTAATAGATAACTGCCTTGTTACCCAATTATCCCCTCAAGCTTATGTCTGGCTTTCTCTGCCTTTTGAGGTGTAGAAAAGCTAATCTGGTATATTAATCCTAACAAATATCAGAAGATGAGAAATTTTCACACTGCACCCAAAACAGTTTTGATTGGGAGACATATACATACACACAGCACAGGTACAGACACAGAAACACACACACACACACACACACACACACACACAGAGGCATATACAGTCAACCATTAGTTATCTCATATTTAATCTTAAAGAATAAGCTTTTTAATTTCTCTGTATTTTCTAATTCATTTTCTTCTATTTCATCTTCATTTGTAATTAACTAATTAAGTTCTGCTCATGTTTTTTTTTCAAAATTTCAGTATTTCAGGTTAAACTGTGCTATTAAATACCTGCATACTTTATTTCTGTAGGTAAACATAAATGATTAATAATATTAAAGGTTGAGGAATCACAAAACTATTTGCACCTATTGCCCAAGAAGTCCATGAGCAATAATGCTTAGTAAAAACCACGGTACTACTTCAAAAATCTGGAAATCTCCTGTCATCTATTCAAAGTCCCTAAACCTTTATGTTAAAACTGCAGGATGGCTATTCTAACAACCTTTTTCCTAGTTCCCTACTTTAAGTCTGAATAGAAATCCTAGTGAGTTCCTCTGTACTTTCCATCATTGGATCTTTTGAGCATAAAGAGTTATTTCTTCAGTAGGTTTTCTATTAAGGCAGGAGATTATATCCTTGAGCCTCTTCAAGTAAAATCCCCATGAATTCAACCAAGTTTTCAACATGCTGCTATACAAATGTGTTTCTGACCCTGACTAGAGAATCATTCTCTTTGTTCCTATATATAATTTAGTTTCCACTTCCACTGTGCTTCTGAGGAAAGGATACTGCAAGATGGTGGAAAAAGAACTAGACTAGAAGTAAGAATACTTAATATCTAGGACTCTAGTTAGTTTTGTGAACTTGGACAGAGAGACCACTTAACACTCTGCTTTCTTCCTCATCCCTCAGGTCAAAACAAAAATAAATGCCTGCCCTGCCTGTCTCTCAGGTTGTTGTGAGGTTCTAATAATGTGAACACATATGTAATGAATTCTAGCAATATAATTATGAAAAACATATCATTTTATTGTATAAATTCTGACTAATTTAAAACACATTTGTGAATCGGACACTAATATGAACTCTAAAAGTTTAAGTAAAACCCTTTTGATAGTTAAAATCCTAATAGTTGAAAATCAGCAAAGCTACCCTATCTCTTATGTTATGACAAAAAACGGTGAGAATGAGAAAAAAATCAATAGAAAATAGTTGAAATTTTATGTCACATAGATTTCTCTCAAAACCAGTTTGAGCTCAATTAACCACTAAATAAAATAAAAAAATCTGTCTTTTAAATTTGAATTTTCTCATTATGTCTCTTTCTAAAGTGACATCACTGACTAGGAAGAAAATCTTGAGAATTATTTGAACCAAAAAATGGTATACTTTTATTTCTTAATATTTGAAATTTCCTGATTTTCACTTGATTTGTACCTATCTGAGGATTATATTGATTCTTTCAAAATGATAGTATCATAATATTTGAGAGACAACCCTGTATGGGTTTCTCTTGTTGCTGCATGTCTTGCAAGTGGAGACATTAACTGCCTTCACACCAAACAGTCTTCCAAGAATATTTGTAAAGAAAATAATCTTGAAAATAAATATAGTACTTCCCTCTGGGGAAAAAGCAGATTTTTTTCAGCCTAATGTAATAAAGATAATATTACCCTCTGGGGCAAATGTCAGCTGGGTTTACTGACCATTGTAAAAGAGCTGGGTTCCCCAAATTCAGAATTCCTCCCCTATAGAATAGCATACTACATGTGCAGATGGTACCTCCTTACATTGTTTAACAGCAACCAGGGCTCAGAAAAACAGGGCAAATGCTGCTATTCTGGCTACCACTATTGCTGCTGAATAGTAAGTTTCCTGTCTCTGACCCAGGAGTCTCCTGCCTTCTACTACTGTGTATGAAACTGTAGCAACTAATTGGCAGTGTTGAAGTGGGGTAGAATTTTAGGTTCTTCGCTGTTGTTAACAATAAAAACACCTGATGAAAAGATAATATAAATAATCTTTCTCATTATTTTCTATCACTGGATTTCAGTGGTGAGTTAAAAAAAATAAACTTACTAAATCTAAAACATCCCCCTACTCAGTGAACAAGAAGGTAATACCATAGTAAACTTTCACTAGAGTCTAGCTCCTAAAGCCTGGAATATTTAGCTATGCAACTAAAATTGCCCAAATTGAAATCCGGGGTTCATTTAGGCCATAGAAACACCTGGTTCCTTCTTGTTTCTCATACTATGGTAAAAGAGCTGTCAACCATTTTATTTCTGTCCACACTTCTTTTTAGTGAAACATGTTCACACATCCCAGAAGAAGTAGATATCTACAAAAGACTCTGACCTACAGGTCACTGGCATTTGGTCTAGGGTAAACAACTAAAATATGCTCAGCCAATCCTAGTCTTGTACCACAGAACTTGAAATAAGACACAGGGGTGAGATTTTTATTGTTATGAGATTTGCATTGAAAGGTCATGTTGACTGGGAGAGTGAGAATACCATTTGAAGGCTGCCATGGTGAGATGTATGTATACACACAGAATAGCAAGAAGTCAATCTTCAGACAGATAAAAATGAAGCAGACATATACAGTAATGATCAGAGACATGTAGAGTCCCAAAGAGAGAGACATACATAGAGAGAGAGATGATTGCTCTCATTCCAATCTGCATGGACACAGACTCTGCTTCCTGCACTGATGCCCATAAGGTCTTTCAGTATACTAACATTAAATTTCCTTTATCCAAGGAAGAAAAGAGCTACCAATTTAGTAAGTGTGTTAATTTTATTTATTTGTTTATTTAGATTATTTTTACTTTAGCACAAATACATATTTTATTTAGTTATTTTTTATAATTAAAGTGAGTCCGGTTCTGAGATTATCCACAGCATGTCATTATATAGTGTAATAGTATGTAAGTTGACAGATTTAATACAAATTCTTACATAATAATTCTTATGACATAATATCAAATATAACAAACATGAAAATTTCATAATGAAGGGTAAAAGCAAAGGCCATCAAGTTAGACATACATGACTTAGAAAAATATTAGTTATGTTTGCATAAGACTAATAATTAAATTTTTCTGAGCCAGTTTTTTCACCTGTAAAAATAGAATGTTAAAAAAAAAGAAAGAGGGGAGGCACCTGGGTTGTTCAGTCAGTTAAGCATCTGATTCTTGATTTCAGCTCAGGTCACGATTTCACTGTTGTGAGATCCAGCCCCACTTTGAATTCTGTGCTAAGCATGGAGCCTTCTTGGAGTCTCTCTCCCTTTCTCTTTCTCTCTCTCTCATACACACACACACACACACACACACTCTCTCTCTCTCTCTCGCTCTCAAAATAAATAAGCATTTAAAAATATATATAATGTTAATGCCTACCTTATAGACATAATTTTTTTTTCAATAACGACTAAAAAAATTATTGACATGGAAATGGTGTCACAACTGCCAAGTCATCTCCACTCCTTCCAATCCCTATAACTTCTCCCCTCATTGTCTGCTAGGCTAGACTAGTACTGAGGTTAATATCCTGGTCATCTTTACATGCATGGGCCCTGCCCTTGTGATCTCACAGTAAATCTGTCTTTGTTGCATCAAATACTAGACTTTGACGGTGAGCACTCAGAGAATGCATAGAAATGGGTAAAACCCAGGAGGCAGAAGATAGGAAGGAGAAATAACAATGCAAGAATTAGTTATGACAGTATATGTAAAAACAGGGAGATAAAACAAGAGGACTGAAAGAGAATAAAGGCATTGAATTCTTGTGGAATTGATCTCGAGAGAGTTTGGAAGGGGTACAAAAAATTATAAAGTGGGAAAGTATTGGTACAATATATCAATTATATCCTCAAGATATGTCATTAAATAATGAAATTGCCTTTTAATTTGGAGCTAGTGGCAGGAGGAGGTGGCTGCTGAAATGTAGTTCTTTAAATGGAACATTATCTTAAGTTTAAATCATATAGATCCATAGCATCAGTATTTACATATAAAGGGTCCAAAAACTATTATTTCAAGCTCTCAATAAAGAGAATCATCTTTATTTTTCATGGTATTCCAGATTCAGTATGGACAAAAGGAATAGCAAATATAAAAGACTTAGAGTTCACTGTCAAAGGCAATGAAAATATTTGCATTTGGCTCACACACTGTAAGAACGATGGTGCAACACCACTGAAACCTTTTGTTATCGGTCTGAAATCACTCTACTGCTTTTGTATACTGCAGACCTCCTTCTTAGCCAATAGTTCCTTACATTGAGTGCTGTGATGAAGAAGCTGAATTGGGGTCTCACTGAGAGTCACACTTGGTCATTATAGATAGAGAATAATCGTCATTCTGAATGAAACAATTGCTATAAGGCATGTACTACATTGTGAAGATTATATATTATTCCACCTACTTCTGCCCCTACATGAGGTAGAAAATATTAGCACTATGATCAACTCCACTTACAATAAAGGAAAATTAAACAGAGAAGTTAAATAATATACTATATTAGTTAGACTAATATATTAATATTATAGACTACTATACCGCATTAGTATTACAGACTAATATACTACATTAATATTATGAACTAACATACATTAGTATGCTTAGTACATATTATATAATTATCATATTAGTTATATATAATTAGTAATTACTGTAGTTTTCACTATACTAATTACTAAATTAGTGTACTATACTAGAGTCTGCTTACATATTGGGATTCAGGATAAAACTCAAAGTTATAGCAAAGGTATGTAGAACAAACCAATACCTAGGCTAGAAGTCCAGAACATCTTCAAAGAGCTTGTGTCCAATAGAAGTGGAGAAGGAAATGGAAAGCAGGAGGTGGGCTAAAGAAGCTCTGAAGACCTCCAAGCTACCAGATCTAATTACTCCAGATGCCTACTGGTCAGTATAAATGAGGATCCCAAGGTTTGTCTAGGTTGCCTGGTTTAGTCAAGAACTGGGCAGGGATGAACCTGAAGTCTGGCAGTTAGTGTCAGCAGCTTGTTGGGTCCTAAACAAGCAGAGATGGGCACCAGTACTTTACTTTCCTCTGAGTGACATGTCTTTTTAAGACGTTTTAATAACAGTTCCTCTCCCATGACTAAACATTTTAAATGTTTATATCCTTATCAGTTTGGTTCTTAATAATGTTTGTTGGTCTTCCAAACATTTTTGAAGACTCTGTTCTTCATTCTTGTGATGAAAAAGTTACAATTAAGTACAAGTGTCACAGTGTGGTTTTGTGTTTCCTGTTTTCCTGTCATACATAAGCTTGCATTGTCAGGGTCATCTCACAGACAGGTATTAATCAGAGAAGATGGTGATGAGCCATCACTTAGCTTAAATTCCATAGGCTTCCCCATCCCTCTTTATAAATCTAACCCATCTGACCTTAACAGTAGGTGCATACTATTTCAAGAGATACAGGATTTGGTGAATAGACTAGCCCTGCATGATATGCACAAACTGTTTTATGACTTCCCTTTACATGGTGAGGACTGACTACAAATTACTCAATATGGCCAAAAGTGGGAGAAAACTCTCATCAAGCAGAAAGGAAAGTTTGCTTGTATAAATTAAGCAACCCTTGAATAACAAGCAGTAATTACTATAGTAACTTTGCAAATCACAGAAACAATAGGACCACAATTTTTTTAATATTTGAGAATGTCAGTTCATTACTTCCTGTTTACTTGCAATTATTTGAAAATAACCTGGATAACTCTATAATCAAGGTATTTCCTCTTGGCTCCCTGGTATACATCAGACTGCCTGAGGAGAGGATTGACATCCTAAGGTGTCCAAAGCATAATCAGTCTTAAGAGCTGCTAATGTTAAAATCCTGACTAATGTTAATCAGAAATTAAAAAATCTTAGCTTGTTAAACACACACATTTGCACACAGACACACACATACACACATGGACAGATCACATTAGTTTTCAAAACACAGCTGGTAAGTAATGCTGCCTAATATTTAAATTATTTTGGCCCATGTCCACTTTGTAAAACTACATTTGTGTTTGTGTCTGTATCTCCGTGTATGTGTTTGTTATAACTAGTAGTCAATATAGGTTGTTTGAAATTTTGCAAGAAATGTCCAGTTTCTGCCTAATACTGTTTAGATAGCAAAATTCAAAACATTAGAAGAACATGTATACTCTTCAGGTAAAGACATCTTAATTAATTTTAAACAATACTTTTTAAGCTTTTATTATGTCAGCATTGATTGGGCTGATTTATTTTATGACTGCATTCTCAGGAAATAATTACAACTCTGTTGAATATTACACTAGTTATAAGATATACTTCATATATTTAGGTATTGGTATATTTAAGCACATATTCAGTTATTGGGGATATAGTACATTGGATCCAAGTAGACTGACTTAACTTACCTAAATGATAGGTCATAGTAACTGACTGGACCTGTGTCCTGCTAGTATGACATGTTTGTGTGCTGTGTACACATTCCCCTTTAGTGACCCTTCGGCACGACCACCCTGGGTATCCTGTCCCTGCATCACCAACTATCCACTTTTCCTAGGTTGTCTTATCTAGTCCGATGATATAAACACTTGTGTATATACCAGTGATTCCAAAATGTATTTCTCTAGTTTTCTCACTAAATCTAGAATATTCAGCGACCTACTAGTATATTCAACTGTCATAATGATATCTAACAAACATATTCCAATGTCCAAAATGGAGCTTTTTTTTTTCCCCCATGGGGATTCAGGGACTTCTACTGGCATGAGCAGAAGTTTTCATGCATCCCTTTCCCTCAGTGGAGGAACTTCCACTGTTAACTTGGTTTTACTCTTATGGTGATCACAATGCTATACCTTATTGCCTCCACGGTCTCAGACACACTGTCCCTTATTCTACGATAGTCTTCCAGCTAATACAGCATTTTCTCCAGAAGGCATACCATGGGAAAATCATCAGGAAAATCCCATCATATGAAGAACTTTTAAGACAAATAAACAATGGAGAGTCTACTTTTAGATTATTCATTTTGTTATCCCTAGTTCTCAGACTATTCATGGTTTGAAAACCAAGAAAAGGTGAATATAGTATAGTGAATATGGAAGCAGACAAAATTATGTTCAAAGTCTAGTTCTATCATTATAATCTTTGTATCAAAAGTCAAATGATATAACATATCTGAGCATTATTTACTTGTCTCTAAAGTGGGGATGATTATAACATCATGAGGTTGTTGAAGAATTAAATTGAAAAATGACAGGGTTGTGCACATATCGTCTTCTTTCTCTCCCTTGCCAACCCTGAGGAGTTACTTTATAAATACATCATTTGGAGAAATCTTTGGTGTATCAAATTATTATTAACATGAGTATTAACATAGTTTCTCACTTTCATAAAGATTCCAAGGTGTACCAATCAACTGTACCTTCCTTGTAAGTACAGGAATATTAGATTGGATGGAAGGAAAGCCATTTTTAAATTTTCTCTAAAGAACTAACTTATACTGTGAGATAACATAAAAAGCCATAGTCTCTCTAAAGTAGGGTAACTAACCAAAATATTACTTAAAACTCTAGATGTCTGTGAACTACAACAACAAATCAACAAACAAAAATTGTCTTTGACTACAGAGGATGAAATGGATTCATTTCATAATCAGCTTCATTATTATCTTGCTAAATCACTTCGATAGTACTTAAGTAAGCAGCTGAATGGGAAGAGATTAACACAAAAGGTTTGTTTAGTTCATAAAACCCTTTTATGTGTGTTTTGGTAAGGAGGTCTAGAAAATAAAGGGACACCAGAAGGCAGACAAATGTATTTACAGACCTTAACCAGTCTGTAATCTGTGCCATAGTTTTCTGACTTAGAAATAGCTATTTGCTATTAATGTAATCCTGCTTGCCTAACTCTTAGTCCAGTGCTGTGTATCCAAAACCTCTCAGTTCAAAAGCTCTGATTCAAGGTTCTGGGACTTCAAACTACACTGATTTCCAATACCATTCAGTGCCAAGCAAGAACTTATAATTTGTACAATCCTCCATTCTCCAACAGCTTCCAATTATCCTTATCTCCAAATGACAAAGATGATTTAGTGTATGGCATCTAGACCAATTAGTGAAGGGGTCTCCCACTTAAATTCCTCCTGCCACTTAAAGAAAATTCAGCCCTAGGGGTGCCTCAGTTAAGCATCTGACTCAGGTCATGATCTCATGGTTTGTAAATTCCAGCCCCGCATCAGGCTCTGAGCTGTCAGCACAGAGGCTGCTTTGGATTCTGTGTCTTCCCCTCTCTCTGTCCCTCCCCTGCTCTCTCTCTCTCTCTCTCAAAAAATAAACATTAAAATTTAAAAAAATAAGATTCAACCCTATTCTTGTCTGTTTAGAGACACCCACACACATTTCTGCTCCACTACTCCAAGTTTTCTACTGTTCATTGGGAAAGATGCTCTCAACCTACTACCCCTCCATTCTAGTTTCTCTTTTCCAGAGCAATTGTTCAGCTCTGGATTTTCATCCATTAGTCCAAATTACCAAAGCAATCCTCAGAAACACTGATGCCCAAAGATTCATGGTCTTTTTTTAAGCAAAGCTTCATGTTTTGGCCTCTGGAGAATTCAGTGCCATTCCTTCAGTATCAATGCCAGGGTATAGCTCTTGGCAAAAAAAATCTGCTAACCTCTTCACCTAACTGCCACGGTCCTTCCCAGAAATCTCAGAATAAGTTTCTTGATACAATTTATTCCAATATTACACTGAAATATGTCTCTTATCTGACTACGTTCTTCTGAAATATGGATTCCTTAGTTAAGGCACTCATTTATGTATTCATATTCATTCATTCATTCATTCATTCAACAAATATTTACTCAGTTCCTACTATTGTACAAATCATAGTGTGCTGGAAGTAAGGAAGACAATGGAATTCAGGCCTGGCTTCTTTTCCATGGAACTTATGTTGGTTTCCTCTTCGATAGGTGGACATAAATCAGATAGCTGCAGGAATGAATGAATAATGACATATTCAGATATGAGCTTTGAAGAACTAGAGTACTTAATGAAAGGCATTAGGGAAGATATGCCAGAAGAAGTAATGTTTGAGCTAAAAGATGAATGCTTGGAAGGAGTTAACTAGACAAAGACTGGAAGAAAAAGTGTTCCAGGAAAACAGAATGGAATGTGCCAATTCCCCTAAAGAGAAGAGCTGAAAGAAGCCCAGTGTGACTGGAGCACACACATGCAGCGAAGTGTGTGCAATATACATAGGACTGAAGACTAGGGCCAGACCAGGTATCAGGCCATGTAGGACTTGCTAGGCTTTGATCTTCATCCCAAGAGTAATAAAAAGTCATGGAAGGCTTTTAATCAAGTGATGGAAGATGGGGGAATGAAAGAGGGATGATCAGATTTGATTTCTATGACCCCCTCTGGCACATATTAGAGAATGAATGGAATGGAGTTAGGAAGTGAGTATGGGAAGTCCAGTTAAGTGAAGCATTGGTAAATTAGACTGATGTAGTGGAGACAAATATGTGAAAAAATAAGAAGTAAAATTAACAAAATTGAGTAGCCTGAGCTCAGAGTATTATATATATCATGGGTTTCCTTCCATTTCAAATTCAGATAGCCAGCAAACTTAGAAATCTTTCTGTTATCACATACACCAAGGATGATACTATATAAGTAATTTGAGTCCATAACAAGCCACAATTATTCCCTACAGAGAGAGTCAAAGTAGCCTCTAATAGTGTCCCCAGATTACACCTATAATTTTCACAACAGAAAAGAACAGTATCTTCCTCATAATTAACACAGTCACAGTTTCATCATCGAGAATTGAACCAAAAATACAACTGTTTTTTTCCAGTAAAAATATATACGTGAACACACTACAAAAAAATGTTATAAAAAGGTGAGAACACATAAACTGTATAGTTCATTAAATGTTATTTATGTTACCTTTTCCAAAAGCATTAAACTGTGTGAAAATATTCAAGGATTGTTGGTTAGAAACTAGAGAATTGTGTTTCATCGTGTGACCCGGAAAATACAGTTTCCATTCCTCTTTCCAATGCAACAACGAATCCATTCGAAGAGAACATAAAACGTGCATGATGTCTCTTGCAACATGCCAGTGACTAATATTTTCCCCTCATTTCTTTGTCACAGCAAGAAAACAAGAACAACCTCTTTACACCATTCTCAAGTGGTTTTAAAAGCTCTTTAAACTACTCAGCATATTAATGATTTGCTATTTATAAATCACACCCATTGAAAGGCCAAAATGACAAATAAATAGAACAGTGAAACTTGTCTCTGTCAGGAACTTTCCTCTCCCACATCCAAAAAGAACAAAGGCAAGGCACTCTCCAGTTGACATTAGTATTGTCAGAAGCAGAGCTCTAAGACCTCTAAGACCCTGAGTGATGAGCCGGCTATCTTTCTTTCAGTAGAAAATCTTCTTAGAGTTCATAAGTCAAGAAAGAACTAAATTAAATGTAACTCTTCTAAAAAGGAATAAAAATCGGAGGGGAGATCTTGCTTCTTTTATGCCCTTTTCTTTTGTTTATTTTAATTACTGGACCTTTCAGTTTATTATGATTTAATTTACTTATCAACACTATAAAACCACATAACCAACCTTAAAAAAATCAGCAGGCAAGTTTCAGTTATTTTGCCAGAAACTTAAAGAAGCTAAGAAAATAAAATGCACATTTATCGTACATTACTCACCCATATTTATAAATCTTCACATCAGATGTTAATTTGTATTTCTAAATAGCTTTAGAAAGTATATGAAATAGCTGACAGTTTTTGTTTGGCTGTTTTCCCATCAGAATATAATCACTTAAAGAATGGTCCTGCATACTGCTGTCACAGAAATGGCAGCAGAGGGGAACAAGTGGTATTTGCACAAATGAGTACATACACATCTATTTATTTTAAAAGGCAGAATAAAAGCTCATATTCTGAAGAACTCATTGTTGACTGTTTTTAAATAATCTGTAAATATAGATTATGACAAGTAGGATAAATTATAAAACTTAGAATTGAAAAGGTATCATTTACTACTTAAATAATAAGTACTATGGTTGACTGAAAACACTTCTACTGATAGTTGGAAAATGCCAGAGATATGGAATTAGTCACTGCTATGCTAAAGAGCAAGAGAATCTATCCAGCAGCTCACAGAGTCTGCTAGGATTTATCATGCTGAGATGACTGTTGGAAAAGGGGACTATAGCTAGAGGGAGTGCCTCCCCAACAATTCTGGCCGCAAAGTCCACTCTCTTCTCTGACATCCTCTCTAAACAGTTTATAAACTACAATATAACGTTGCCTATTACTATATCACTGTTCTTTAATTAATTTACATTTGTAATAAAACATAGGGATTCGTTAACATTTTAGCATGTATAGCTGTTAGCTATTGGATATTGCATAGTCTTGCAAGTGACTGGGACACAGGTCCCAAGGGAATATGCTCTTTTAGGATGTTAGGAAGACAGTATAGCCAGGGCACAGGGGTGCAAGTGCTCCTGGCTGCAAGGGCCCCAAACAGACTATGTTGGATCACTTGCCACTGACAAAATCTAAAGGCAGAGTGGTGAGCGGTATTGAAACAAGAGAAGCATTTATCTCAGTGAGGCCAACACTGGGAAAACAGCAGACTAACATCCCAAAGACTGTCTCCAAAGTGCCAAAAATACTCTGAGGTTCATATAGGAAAATGTAGGGTAAAGGTGAGCAGATACTGCACTTGGGCAGTGAAGGTCAAATGGCTCATTGTATTGGAATCAATCACCCTTAGGGTCTTGCTGGCTCAGGGCAGTCCTTATTGCTTGAGGAGGTAATTTCAGTTCCCATCAGAAGATGCTTTGCTTTCAGGGTCTTCCGCATGAGCCAAGAGACAAGCTGGAAAGCAGAACCCAAATAGGAAGTCTGAGGTCAAAATGGAGGCAAAGTCCTCTTTCAGGGTGACAAGGCTAGAAGAGTAGAGACCAAGAGAATCTAATAATCCCATGCACTACTAGCATGCTGAGTAGGAAGCTCTGTGAGTTGGGAATGGAAGTAAAGGTCAGGTTTGTAAAAGGAGATTTCAAAACAGAACAAGCAAGTCTAGCTAAAAGAGTTTTCTCTTAAAGATAGGGTCAGGAGGCCAGAAACGAGAAAGAATGTATGCACATTATCATGGAAAAAGCCATGATTTTTTTTTTTTTAAACCTTTCAACCTAGCTGCAAGCTGTAACCCTGGACTTAACTTCCTTCCACCAGGACACCTGAATCATGGACATTCTTCACTTCAAAAAGAGCCAATGCAATTTAACAAGTTTCAATTCCTCATTTGCATATTATTCCAACCAATTCCAGTTAACCTAGTTTTAATCCTTGTTTTCCATAGAGGATTGAATGAGAAATGGCAGTGGTAGCATTTGCCATTATAACTCTGCCCCATCTTTGCCTTCCTCTGAACACACTTAAGGTTTCTACCTGAATCTGTGTCTCCCAAATTCCAACTGTAATTTCCCAAATAACTGTATGTTTGCTTAAATGTTCAGTGAATTCTTTCTTGGTTTACAGGTTATATATTCTCCAATAACACAGATAGGAAATCAAAGAAAAGCATTCATTCCTGAGATTCCAGTTCTCAGCTGTATGCTCTACTAGGTGGAATGGGGGCCTCCAGGTGATAACCCAAGTCTTTCCTGTCCAGTGAGTTGAGGAGAATTTGACAGTGATATGCCTTAGGCCATACCAGGCAGGTTTAAGGAGTGACTTATTAATGTCCTTTCTTTCCTCTGTTTAATGCTGAAAAAGAACTCAGAAATCTTCAAAGATTTCAATTGCTCACAAACTAAAAGAAAAATCCAACTTTGATGCTAGTGAGAAAGAATTTTCTCATGATCATGGAAGCAGGATACCATAGCAGGAGGAAGTCCACTGAGGGCCTGTGGTGTGAGTCCAGACAGCAGAAACGATAGTCCTGAGAGTATGCAACTGATGTCAGGTACTACTTATAATTTATTCTCTCAGCTGCCTATGTATGAAGAGGGCCTTTTGGAAACCATAGAGAATGAGGGAAGGTAAGAATGTGCCATGTGGGAAGACCTTATTCTACTTTATTCTATTCTCTTTCTCCCCATCCCCCACACACAAACGCACCCATATTACAGCAGAAGTTAGTCTTAGTTATTTCTATATGTCTATTCTATTATCCCAGTAGTTTTTTTCTGCCTTTATCCGATGCTTCCTTTAATATACCTTCAGCTGCCTGATGATTTGACTTCCATGGTGACAGCTCTAGGCCAAATGCTTCAAAACCTTACAAATGTCCTCCTTGGTAAAATGAGAATGGCAATTGCACACATCTTACAGAGTTCTGTAAACATTTCACAATATCAGACAAGGACTGATATCTGCTATCTGTTATTCTAACTCCTTTCTATGCCTTTTAGTCTGCCTATGAATTTAAAGTAGTCACTGAAGGAATTAGAAGCCTCATCTCAAGTCGTTTCAGTTCATTCAGTTTCATTAACGAAAATGTATCTATTTTAAATATTTTATAGGTTTCTTACTATAAATAAATGTAAGCAATATTATAAGAATTAAAGAAAGTTAATTATTACTTATTCTACATTAATCCAAGCCGATAATTATGATAAATAATCAATTGTGACAAAGAGAAGAAAGCACTGTTTCCTTAGTGCTTCTGTAACTCTACCTAAACACTTAATTTGACTAATCTGAAAAGTAATTAAATAATACTTAGATTTATTTCACTAAAACTTACTTTTCACTATATTAAAACCTCTTGCATTGCATTAATTACATGTGAGTTCCACTATGTTTCACTAAAAATCTTTTCTATACTTTAGACCTAAGCAGTTCAACACCGTAGCCACTATATATGTGGCTATCAAATACTTGAAATGAGGCTAGTTCAAACTGAGAAGTGCTGTGGGTATAAAATGCACACTGAATTTCAAAGATTTAGTATTATATGTAAAGTCTTAATGTTTTGTACTGAATTCATGTAGAAATGATATCAAAGATGAATTGAGCTAAATAAAATATATTTTAAAAATTACTTTTACATTACTTATTTCTACTTTTAAAAAATATGGCTAAAAAAGGCTTAAAATTACATATGTGGCTTGCATCTATGGTTTGCTTAATATTTTTATTGGGCAGAACTGACTTAGAATTTCTTTTAGTACCTGATTAATTAATATAGGTAGGATGATAGCAAGGTAAAAAAATATTTAAAATTTTTTATAATGCTGTTATTAGTATTTCTTTATTCAACACCCATTTGCTGGGTAGTGATTCCAAGTTATCCCCTCTCTTTGATGTGGGAGTATTAAGCAAGTGGAGGTTTTGCCCAGACTTGTCTTGGAGTCAATCTCAAATCCTAAATATAAACTCAAAACGTAAATCCACTTCTGGCCCACTTTCTAACACAAGAGACTAAAACAAAGTGTATATAGTGAATTAGTGGAAGACAACTCACAAAGATGGCAGTGATAAACCAATTGCAACCTGAAATCAATGACAGTCCTTAGGAGTGATCCTCCAAAATGCAGCAAATGAGAAAGTAAGTTCACCCCATGTTAATTTGTATGAAGATATGACTAAATTCTCTTTGTTTTTGTTTTTTCATTAAAGGCATAATTAAGTTACATTATATTAATTTCAGGTATACAGTGTAAGGATTCAGTATTTGCATACATAGCAAAATAATCGCCATAGGACATCTAGTTAACATTGGTCACCATACGTAGTTACAAAATTCTTTTTCTTGTGACGAGAATTTTAAGATTTACTCTTTTAGCAGTTTTCACATATACAATAGAATATTATTTACTATAGTCACCATGCTGTACGTTACACTCCATGACATATTTATTTTATAACTGGAATAAACTCCCTTTTTAACTCCCTTTATCCATTTCATCCACCTTCAACTTCCCACCTCTGACAACTATCAATCTTTTCTCCCTATCTATAAGCTTGTTTTTTGTGGTTTTTATTGTTGTTTTTAGGTTTCACATATAAGTAAGATCATAAAATATTTGTCTTTCTCTGTGACATATTTCACTCAGCATAATGTCTTCAGGGTCCATCCATGTTGTCACAAATGACAAGATTTCATTCTTTTTTATAGCTGAATAATATTCCTCAGTTTTTGGATAGGGAGGAATTCTATAGATTAATAATAGTAAGGATATGTTTTCATTAAAGTCTTTTTTTTTTAACTTACTTTTAATTTTAACTCACTTTCCTTACTTATATCCTTCTCATCACTTTCAAAACTTTTGGTAGCCAGAACTAAGAAATCTGAATTTTTATGAAAGTAATACGTTATGTTACTATATATGAAAGTGTATGCTATATATGTATAATTATATAATAAATATTTTAAGTACACATAAATATAGTTTCTTGTTTCTAAATAAATATAAACCATTTTATAAGAATTAGAAGTTCATTATTAATAAGGTCAACACTAATTCAGACAAAAGACTATAATAAATAATCAATTCTGACAGATAAAAGAGAATGTGATTCTTTACAGTGCCTTCATATTTCACACTAAAAATATTGGTTTCTAATTATGTTAACATAATCTATACGGACTTTATCCTACATTTTACCTATGATAATTTTAAATCAACTTACTAACAATAAGACTACACAAATGAAGTTTCAGAGCGGAATTTTTGTGTTTGGCTCTATTTGTCCTCATATCTTACTAAAGTATAAAGTTAAAATACTGAGTTTTTAAATAGTTTGAAGTAGTTTTACCATGTAATTCTCACAACCTGATATACAATTAGATTCCTTTGTTTCCATTGCTTTCCAATTTCTAAAGACTGATTTTTAATTTTTGTCTTTAACTATATTAAATTACAAATACACACACATGCACACAAATTCAAAGTAAAAGGACAAAAACACCCAACCTTAAAAAGTACATACAGAAAGGTCTCAACTCCATCCTTTGTCCTCTGCCCATCTTTCCCTCCTACAAAACCCATTATGTTACAATTTAATTTGTTCTTTGTTTTATTTTGAAATTATAAGCAAACACATATGTATATTAACATTCCTCTCCTTCTTTACTCATATATTTTAAACTCTGTCTTCACTTTTTATTTTTTCATCTAAGGTTGACTTTCAAGTACCTGGAGATATCCTTGGTCTTTTTACAGCTGTATATATTTTATGCTGTAGATTCACCTCAGTGTGTTCAACCAGTGCCCTATGTATGGATACTGGTTGTTTCCAATCTTTTGCCATAAGGTCACAATATATAGCCTTAAGTATATTCTTCTAAAACATATATCCATTACTACAAAGAGAAGTATTTCACCTTGCACATTTTTAAACTCAAATATGTATGCTGCTACTTTAATAAAGTGTTTTGTTTCTTGCCCATAGCTTATATTTGGAAATAAAATCATTTGGCAGAATACTTTCTAACCAGCCATGAGCCACAGGCACTGAAGACAAAGACAAAAAATACCGGGACCAAATCAAATCAAGGAAAAATTTCAAATGGAGAGAATGGAAATAAGCGAGTCCATATTGTATGCTTTTTCAAGAAAGAATGATCAACTACAAAGAGTCACAGGGGGGTTTGTTGTTTGTTTTGCTTTGATTTTTCATTTGAAAGAAATAGGAAAGAGTTTGAAAAGAGTTCTTTGGATAATTTGATTGGGGAGCAATTATAGATAAATGTAATATCCATCTTGAATCAAGAGCCTAGTTGAAACCAAAATCATAAATATATGCTTCATTCAATAAGTCATCCTAAACCCCTCATGTTCTCAACATTCTGAAACACCATAAAGTAGATAAGGTGGCATATCTAGGACTTCGGAAAAACAAGACAAACGTGCTGTACTGACAAAGACATCAGGGAATCATGAAGTCTTGAAACACATGACTGAGAGGTTGACTGTGGAACTAATTGAGTAGGAAAGAACTGGACCAAAAAAGGACCAGTAGGTAATACGAATCAAGAGATAAATACCTCAGTGAAGGAAAGGAGCAAAAGAATAGTCCATGATTAAACATAACTTTGGAATTAAAAGGACATTTTTCTCATCAAACTAAAACATCTGTAAATAATTGATTTAACTTCTAAAGAAAGTAGTGAAAGACTGTCCAGATTGGAATGTGGTTTTTTTTTAATGGGAACAGTTTTATCATCATTGCATAAGGATGTATTTATAAGTGTTTTATCATTCTAAGAAATTTATCATATCAGAATGTCTGACATAGTTTCAAATTATGCACAGCAATTTTCAGAGTTAATCAGTGTACAGTATAATATTATGCTTCCCATTGCTACATATAAAATACTCCTCAGTTGAAGAGTCATATTTGGAAGCAATTCCATGTCCCTACTTCATCTATTTTTTAGTATTTAATAACCATCATGACACAATTCCTTATTTTCCCTTTTCCAGCCACAAGAGTATTTGATGATAATACTTCTTCAGACTAGTCAAAGCCTCACATTATTGCATATCCCAAGGATTCAAACTATTCTTTTATTTTAAATTAATTCATAAGACAAACATTCAAAAAATTGTTTTTCTTCCGCTTCCATAAATTATCTTTCTTTTCCTGCCTGTCAAAATATAAGAATTTGTGCAGTAATAGTAACTCCATAAAGACAGAAAGAATTTCTTATTTAATGCTTCCTAAATTTCTATTCTCACTTGAGTACCTAATCCAGAGCCAGACCTCTATATGTACTAATTATGTACTAATATGCATGGAAATAATGAAATAATACACAGTACAGCTTATAACAGGCAAAGGGTTTACACAGAGATATAATTGTTTTTATTTACTCTATTATTTGATATTTACTTGACAAAAATTTCTAGATCCTTGCTTTATTTGGTTGCAAGTAGAGAGGATGCTTTATAGAATAGATTATGTTCAAACCTTCAGTGTTTCTAAACTATAATCCCTAAGAAGTGTAAATGTATTTAACTGAAGTTGAATGATGTAAAAGAAAAAGGAACAGAATGAAAAAAAAGTAAGAAAGTGCTATTTTATTTTAGAACTCAATTTGATAAATAGATTTTTAAAATCAAGATTCTGTCTAACCAAAGCAACCAAACCTTTCAAAGGCAAAAAAATATCCAATTTGGCTATTTTATTTTCAATGCCAATTGCTAAATGTTAAATTTAGGTGTTAGATCTGACAGAAGAGACAGAAGGCAGATCATAATTTAACTCATCATTTTTGCTCAGTATGATTCAACTGTTTATTCTGGAAACAATCTTAATTGGAATATGTATTTACATGTAGAAAATTACTCATTCAGAGTATTTCAACCTCAAATAGAAAGAACTGCCATATTCAATATACATATACATATATTGAATATCTGTATCGAAATGTGATTATCTTAAAAAGCAACTCTTAATCTTTGTTTGAAGGACATGAAGTAGCAAGAGTTCAGAAAAGATAAATAAAGGGTTTTTGCTTTTTCTTTTGCTAAGATAGAAGTGTATCCTCTTACTGTCCAAAAGTTACCAGTCCAGAATTAGTAAGACAACTCCTTAACAACCAAGAACCAGACTTACTCTGTACTGTTCTCCTATCTTCAATTTATAGCTTAGACCTTAGGGTCTAAGATGGCTGCTTGAGCTCCAGGCAGCATGTCCACATTTTTAGCCAACGGGAAAGAAAAAAAGAAGAGAGAAGGAAGACATGCCCTCCTTTTAAAGGTGACTTAAATCCCACTGGTCAAAATTTAGCCACACCTACTTGTAAAGAAAGACTGGAAACAAGTCTTTTTTCTAGCTGGATATGCACTCAGCCTAAAATCTGAAGTTTAAGGCCAATAAGATAGGGGAGAATAAATATCAGGGAACAAATAACTGTTTCTGCCACCATTTCTTCAGAGGCTCAGACTATTACCAGAAAATCCAGACTGTAAAACTTTTCTTTATGTTCATGCATTAAGATGATTACCAGCAAGAATACAGCTTTAGGAAGAAAAATATTTGGGTTTAAATCCCCTCTTTACCATAGAAAGAATTTACCAAATACATTTTTTTTTCTAGGCAAGTTATCTGTAGAAAGACTAAGGATACTAAATGTTGAGTTGTTTATATCAAATGAAACAATTACACATCACCTTTTAGAAATAGAAAAGTGATGTTTAAAAATTAGTATTATTAATACTAATATTAGTTAACAAGAAACTATTTTGGTGAGGGACATAACATGTAAGAATAAATTAAAATGTCATTATGAATAATTTTCTAAATACTTACATAGTAGGTAGCTAATGCAGATAACACATTTCTAGCATTCTTTTCTCTGAGGACCCAGAAGTGAATCTCCTACATTTTCTTAACCTTTTATCTTTAAACACCAATGAACAAACTTTCCCAAAAATGTTGGTCAGTGGGCTAGCTTCAGAATTTACTTTTTCAGTTGATCATAGTATGTATTTGTCATGACTGATTTGGACAATGATATGTTATTAATTGTAATTCCTTATAGGACAGTTTAAAGATTCCAAATTTATTGATTATGTGTTATGCCATTAAATTGAATAAAAAAACAACAGGCCATTCAAGAATTTAACCCCATTTTTAAAATAAGAAACCAGAACTAGGAGAGGTTTGTTGATTTTCTCAAATTCACACAGATATTAAAATCATAGTTCAATACTGTTTAAACCATACAGAATCCAAATGCTTGGAATACTACTTATGTAAAACCTAATGAAAAGCTAATGTAAAGAATATTCATGTGTCTGTATACTAATGTTTTTCTTTCTTTTTTTCTAATGTTTTATTTATTTCTGAGACAGAGAAAGAGAGACAGCGTGAGCAGGGGAGGGTCAGGGAGAAAGGGAGACACAGAATCTGAAGCAGGCTCCAGGCTCTGAGCTAGCTGTCACCACAGAGACCAAAGGGGGGCTCCAACCCACGAACTGTGAGATCATGGCCTGAGCCGAAGTCCGACGATTAACTGACTGAGCCACCCAGACACCCCTATACCGATGTTTTTCAAATGCCCTGGTAAATTATGGATTTGTGGATTCTAGAAAGATGTGCATAAAATGAGAAAAAAGGTATCATGTTTTGTCTATGACAATGTATATTCTATGTGATTAAAAATGTGTAGTTAAAAACTATGTTACATAAATAGAAGAAGAAAAACAAAGAAATATAAAAGTGATGGGAAGTAAATATATTGGGAAAAAAGAAAAAAACAGTTCATCAGATGACTGATAGTTTATGAAACCTTTTGTTATAGATAATTAGTTCAGTTTAGTACTAAAAAGTTTTGAGTTAATAATATAGATAAGCAACTACAAAAATATTTAGCAAACAAACCTCCTTTAAAATTTTTTTCATTTCTCATTATATAAAATCCATATGCAAAAATATAATCATAAACATAATCACTATCCCATTAGCCCAAAGGTTAAAAAAAAAGTTATGAGGGCAAGAATAAATAAGGCAAATAAAAAAATGTAGTATCTGCCTGGATCTTAGTTTTTCTTTCCATTACTTTTAGCCCATTACTTGATTAGCTGTGTTTAAGGAAATCTAGATTTCATTTATGTAATGGGCAATATTTGCAATCCTTATGTAGTTTGGTTACCAAACTCTCCTCTACTCCACTCCCCACACTATTAGCAAGAAGAGCTTTCTAAAAGAAAACTAGAATCATATATGTTCAGATTTTAATATTTTTCAATATGAACTCATAATTTTCATAACAAAATCCAAACAGTATGTCATGGTGTTTATTACCACTTGTGATCTGGCCCTTACTTATAAGTCTAGGCTTATCTCTTACCCTGTTTCTCCTACCCCATATGCCAATTATATTTATTTTTCTTCCTTCATTTGTTAAAAAAAAAAAGTGTGTATTAAGTACCTAGTGTTTGCCAGACAATGTTTTATGTGTTTGTATAATAAGGGAACACAAATACCTAGACCCTTAGAGCTTATATTCTCTTCCCTAACCCTGAGTCACTGAAAGGTTCAGATAACTGAAAATGGAGATCATGGAAGTCCCCTCATCTGTGTGCCACCTTATTTGCCAAGTGCTCTCTCATACACTGTATATTTGATCATCAGATGAACCCTCGACTATAACCTTTCATTACTTTGGACCTTTTAAAGTGTTATTTCCTATGTTTGAAATGGATTTACCTTCCCCACTTCTCACCCCAGTTCTCTTAGCAGAAGAATTCTTCTTCTCTTTTAAGACTTAGATCTATCATAACCTTATTTAGTAAGGACTGCTTGACTGATTCCAACCTACTGTCTTCAAGATTGGCTTGGGTATTTTGCCCATGTGCTATGACATAAATGAAATGCTACACATTTTATAGGACCAGTTTACATGTTTAATTCATATTTTATTTGAAGTAGATTACTATGATTTGGTTTTGGTAACCTGAAAACATAATTGTTCAATTCTCTAAAAATACTCAGTAAATATAAATCTGCTTTACAAATTCAAGAAAATAATTTTATAAGAAAATATAACTTCTTTCAATATGAGCCAAACAAAGATATGGTCTTTTGTTAATGTGCTTGTGTGTTGTTATGAAAATTGACAAAACATGTTTTAATTGTTTAAAATTCTTCAAAGGTACATCTGAGGTTATACGGTGTTTAATGACTGAAATAATACCTTTTTTTAAAAATATTTACTTATTTTGGAAAGAGAGAGAGAGATAAAGAGTGCAAGCAGGGGAGGAGCAGAGAGAGAGGGAAACTCAGAATCTGAAGAAGGCTACAGGCTCCGAGCTGTCAGCATAGAGCTCAACGCAGGGCTCAAACTCATGGACCGTGAGATCATGACCTGAGCTGAAGGCGGATGCTTAACCAACTAAGCCACCCAGCACACCTTCGAATAATACTTTTTAATAAATGTTTATTTATTTTTGAGGGAGAGGGTATGAGCGGGGGGAGGGAGGGCGCAACTGAGGACCCAAAACCAACTCGAATTCATGAACCAAAATGTAAGATCATAATCTGAGCCTAGGTTGAATGCTCAACCAACTGAGCAATCCAGGCACCCCTCAAATAATACTTTAAAAGTAGGCAAGTGTGTAAGGAGATGTTTTAGGTACAAGTGTAGGCAGTAACTTTTTTGAATAATAAGTTCACACATAAAATAAATAATCATCAGACCTGATATCAGAATGGAAAATCGGGGTTTCATATATGTTTGGTACATAATTATATGTAGATAACAAGCACACTTATTAAATATTGAATCACAATCTGAGACATGAGATGAATGAGTCATTACAGCTTTTGAGGGCAAGTCTCTGAGAGTTTGAGTATGAGTAAATGAATCTAAATCTCAACACCATAAACTGATATACAGTAAAAATTACTTAATGGTGCAGACATCCAAAACAGAAGTAGATTTCCTATAAATCTTAGAGTAATTGGGTTATATTGATGCTATAGACTGAAGGTTTGTATCCCCCAGAATTCAAATGTTGAAACCTTATCAATAATATGATCATATTTGGAGTTGGGGCCTTTGGGAAGTGATTAGGTCATGAGGGTGGAGTCCTCATGAATGGGATTAGTGCCTTTATAAAAAAGGCATCCAGAGAGCTCCCTCATCCCCTTCTGCCATGTGAGGACACAGTGAACAGATGGCAGCCTATGACATGAGAGTGGGTTCTCACCACCCACTTTGGTATCACCAGACACCAAATTGGCCTGTTCCTTGACCTTAGACCTTCCAGCCCCCAGAACTGTGAGAAATAAGTTTCTCTTGCGTATAAGCCATTGGTCTATGGTATTTTGTTACAGAAGCTCAAACTAAGACAATTGACAGTTAGGGAAATAAAGAATGTGGTCCTGTAATATTATAATCCACAAAAGTAATTTATAAATTTAAGGATTATGGTATGTTAACTAACTGAAATTTAAATTAAAAACTTGAAGGAAACACATATATAGAGTTATAAAAAATTAAAAATTTGTGATTATTTAATGTAACTGCATATTCATTAATGTTCCCTATCCTTAACTCCCTTTAGAGTTTTCAAACAGTGACTCACAGTCTTTCAAAAAGGTGTTCCTCCTCTTCTCCCATATCTGATGACTTGCTTACTTGGTTTCACTGTAAGTGTGATTCCAAAGAAAGAACAGATTTTTAATCAGATCATGATTTCTAATGTGAGTGACAACTGCTAGTCAAATACTAGAAATTTCTTCATGCAAGTCAAGACCACCTTTGAAAAATAAAGCCATGTGAACAATATCAACATAAGCAGCAAAACTCTTCCAGGAGGAAATTTCAAGCTTCTACTTCATGACTTGCTTTTACGGGTTTAAGCACAAGCTTGACATTATGTGAATGCAGTTTGCTGTGTTTAATTACTATCATTATTATTATTATAGATACAGTAGTAATTATCTCTTCCTACTGTCTCATTATGTTTTGATCAATTCACATAATAAAAGTTTACTGTAAATATAAGGTTAGGTAACATTCAAGAAAACATGTAATTATGGAATATATAATCATATACAATCTAAACAGTTGAACATTTCCCAACATTTCCAACAATTAAATGTTTAGAAAGTAAAGAATTAGCTGCTTTTAATAACATAGGTGCAATTCTAGAGGCAGTGGCTCTAGAAGGCTTTATTTGTTGACCTAAAATTACTTTACTTCTGTTATATTAATAACATCTAGGTTTCTCAAAAACCTGCTGGCAAAAAAAAAAAAAAATCTTTCCAGCTTTATTAATGATTCATATGGCAGTTTCTGAAGAGACAAGTCCCACAGAGAAGGAGCACTTGATTAATGACCTGGAAACACTTTTCCTTTTCAGCTGATTAAATAAAATTGACTGGATTTTTACATTTTTATAATAAAATGACCCGCAGGGCTGAGATGACACAGTGAAAGCAGCATGTTCACTCTTCAGCAGATTTTTATTTTGTCACTTGTAAAAATGAAAGGGCTAACCACCCAAGCAGAAAAATGCACTTTATCATTGTCCATGGCTGCCATGCTGACAAATGCTGCATACAAATATAAAAACATGAAGAAAATAGATAGTGTTTATATTCAGCATGATTTTGTGTAATGATGACTATAGTCTTATTATTCCTGGGCCTAGAAACTGTATTATTAAATTATTATTTAAAAATAAAAAACTTAGAATTAAAAAAAAAAAAAGAACTCTAATCTGTACTTGTAATCTTTAGAGGCATTCAGGGTGACCATAATTAAAATTATTGGATGCCATTATTGTAATCTTTCTTGCTTCTGGGCTAAGGAGGATTCTCTTTGGAGACCAAAGTTCTTTCTTATTTACATAGGAACAGGCTCACAGATAGCCCCAGGCAAAATTGTGAAGTAGGAAAAATGGAGGGGTTTTCTGAATTTCCCACAGCACCATCTTTTTTTCTCTCCGTGGCTCCTTCCCAGAGCATTCCTCAACCAGAAGCNTACTTGTAATCTTTAGAGGCATTCAGGGTGACCATAATTAAAATTATTGGATGCCATTATTGTAATCTTTCTTGCTTCTGGGCTAAGGAGGATTCTCTTTGGAGACCAAAGTTCTTTCTTATTTACATAGGAACAGGCTCACAGATAGCCCCAGGCAAAATTGTGAAGTAGGAAAAATGGAGGGGTTTTCTGAATTTCCCACAGCACCATCCCTGTGTCCTTCCCAGAGCATTCCTCAACCAGAAGCTGACCTCCCTAACTTAGTATTCCTTTGTTGTTTCTTTGTTCCCTAAATTCTTCCTTAGTTGCCTTTACTTGTCTGATCCTTTAAAGTGGTACCTTTACTTCTCATTTCCCTCCTTCACACTATGGTTACTATATCTACATTTGTTTTTTGAAGAGTATTAGTCCCAGGCCCATTGTCTCAGGGGATCTCAAAAGGAACCCTTCCCTAGCTGTTAACTTGATAAAGAGAAAGGCCAGAGAAAACTAACTCCTCGGGGGTAATTATCTTGTACACCAGAAGTTACTATATGATAGCCCTATATTTAGCCAAAGATGTGTTCTATTTGGCCTAACAAGTACCCAAGATATTTCAACCAAAACTCGTAAATTGTGCGTAGTTTGGAAAACTCCAAAGTTTTCAGCACTTGGCTATCCTCATTTGGCAATAGCCATCTGAAGATGACTAAGATAGGATGTCTAAGATGAGATGCAGGCTCTCCACATCTTTCCTTCTACCTAGCGCTACTAACAGTGTGGCTGCATGTCATTCATCTTATCTCATGATGCCCATTCTACCTCCCTCATTGATATTACCTGCCTTATCTCTGTAGGCCTTTGATATGAGTCCCCCAAGATCTAGGAAATCTTCTTTATCTCCAAAAAGAAATTTTTGCAACTTGTTCTTTCTCTCCCTCCAGAAAAAAAAAAAAAAAAAAAAAAATTAAAAATGGAATCTCACTTCCCATTTAACCCAATGAAACAATGGGGATGGGATAATTTCTAGCCAGCGTGAACAGTAGACATTCTGCACTAATGAAAGTTAATGTGATAGTGGATATATGGGGACAGAAATCAGTTTTATGTGTTCATGTAATACTCTGATCTCTTAGCTGGCTTGATAGTCCTGAAATTTAAATCAGTCAAGAAAGAAAACGGATCATGTGATTTTGAAAGTTACTAAACTTGGAGAAGAAAAACATTGGATAATATATGATAAAATACAAAATAAATATTTATTTTGTGACATTACAGGATAGCAGTGCAGGTGTTGGTGTATTTTCACAAGAAAGGAAAAAAAAATCACTCAGGAATACTACCTTTTGGCCAAGTACTATTCAATAAAAGCCACCACACTGGTACTATGTCAGTCTTACTACTTCTCTTGAGCACTCTCATCTATTTCTTCAGTGAATATATAAAAAGCTTTGAGGGTGCCATACTGGAGTTGTGTACGAAGGGCTATATTCTTACTCTTATGTCTTTATGATATAAAATGATATAGAAATAATGTGGGCAGTTTATGAGATAAAATTTACAATATTACTAATTCAGGACATGTAATGATATACTTTTATGTGATATATCTCTAGTACTTACTACTTTGCCATGCATTAATTTCCAAGATCAGCACAAATAGAAAACAATTTAATCCTTGATGGCAGAGATTCTGTTCTGTTTTGTAACCTCTGTATGACTAGCGCTAGAACCATACTGGCAAATAGTGAACACTCAATCAACCTTTATTATTTAGTGAAGACAGTGGCTGAATTTAAGGTAAATTCTCATACTTTCCAATCATGAAGCATTTATACAGTCACTACTACATTTTAAACAATGCAATTATTTTCTCCCTTTCTAATTCAAGATTTACCTGATTTGTTATGCCTGGGCCAAAATCTTAGTTACATTTGGAAGGACAATTCATTATTCTGTGCCCAGATGAGTGTTCTAATACTATGTACAATTCAAGAAATGCATCAAAATCACTGTGTTAAGATGTCTCGTAAGTACTACAGGGATACAAAAAGGTGTATTAACATTTTTTCATGAGTTTACCATCTCATCATATTGGTAGAATTCTTTTACCTTCCCTTTACTTAGAACATCACTTAATAATTATTAAGCTCCAATACAGAAAGAATTTATGTTAAATAGTCTTCATGCCATATTCGTGTTTCCCTACAATCCTTTCTCTGTTTAGTCACTAGTATATATTTAACTCATTTCACATGTATTAAATATATGTGCACAAACACACATATACCCACATATGCATGTGTGTGTGTGTGTGCGTGTGTGCGTGTGTTTATGTGTACTTCTTAAGTAAGGTTGCTGCTAAATCTTCCCAGGGTAATTGAAGACTTTCATTTCTATTCATTGCAATATCAGTTTGGCTGTTTTGAGTTACATAATGATTTTAGCTTTGAAGTTAAAGGTCAATCTCAGGGCAAGGAGCACTTTACTGTGAAGTTGGAAACATAAAGAAGTGTGAATAAAACTGTTCATGACCCTCTGAGTCTCTATGAGCCAGGACTTAAGCAAGAATTTGAAGGATGTCAAATGCACACTCACTTCAACAGGCCATTATAAATGCCATACAACTCTCCATAGAATGCAATAAGGTTGGTGACACTGGACACATGGTGGGGTGCCTGTAGCAAACCATAAGATAATTGCATTTACATGGAGATCTCTGATCAGTGCAAAGCCCTCTATGGATTTCATTCTGAACCAATCTGTACAATTCCCAAATGTGTTCTGCCAAATTAGAAAGGGTAGATTGTATCCCAAGTTTTATAGATAGAAAAAAGGGGTGAAAGAAATGGTGGGTATCTTACTTAAATCCCCAGAAAACACTAAGAACTGTCCATTTTACATGACATTTTCATGCTGCTGCACTTCTGCTCTTTAATCAAGAGCACACCACCACCGGACCGACACTGAGGGAGGCCTCGGAAAACAATTTCACGCAGCTTTCACTCTCAGGTTTATAGGCTCTCGGAAGAAGTTCAGAAGTTCAATTTGATGATATAATAAGAAGTTCAAGGGTTCACAGTCTATCGGTGTAAGTAATACCATGAAATTAAAACATGTAGATTATTTTTCCTTTTCACACACTAAGAAACACTTCTGTTTCTGAACAGAAAATTCCAGAACTCCACTTAGGAATATTCCCATTTTTATCTTACATAAAGTGTTCAAAGGGGGAATGAAAACTGAAAAATGAAAAACTAAGTGTGGAAAATAAGAAATGCCTGGTGTTATAGGGAAGTGAAAATGCTAGAATTCCACTGTCCCCTGAGTGTTAATCTTAAAGGACACCCAGGGATCTCAGGAACCTCAGGATTCAGCTTTCTGAATTCCTTTTGCTGAAAAACTCTCTCCTGTGAGAAAGCTGCTTTTTCTCCCAAATGAGGTCAATGTTGTTTCTGTTTTCACAAGTCAAAATTAAGTTCTGAACGTTTCTAGGTATGCCAGTCATGGCTTTTTGGAGTCCCTTGTGCTAACAATGGCAAAACAGCTAAACTCAAGGGAATGGTATGGAATGAACTTCACTTTTCTACTTTTAAAACACTAAAAGTATAAATAAAATGTACTTTGTTAAATTTTGTGGGCTACTTTTTTAACCAAAATTAAAATATAGAAAGGATTCCTAATAACTTCGAATCCAAAAAAAAAAAAATGATGCTGCTATTAATTTTTGCTAGAATGTAATGTGGATAAGTACTTGCATCAATCCCAGCTGTATTTAGCACTGCAGTAATACATAAATTTCGATTTTTAGAACAAAATAATCTATTATTTTTAACAGACATTTCCATTTCTAAAGTATCTAGATTCCTGATTTTTGAAACTCTGAATACAAGATGAAGTATATTATACAGGTCCCAGATCTTGATGATAGGCCACCATATGGTCAGTGAAACCACTGAACTATCTCCCTGGGTTTGCACCAGGGTAGGGGTATAAATTGATAGTCATAGAGTCTGCTTAGTCATGGAGCCCACTCATGCAACTAGAGAAGTTCTCTCTCCTCAAATCCTTAAGTATAATTATAGAATGTGGGATTTAGTTATCCAGGACAGGCTTTTGTGAAATCTGGATGGGCACTATTTCTCCCCTGATAATATACATAAAGGGGTGTGTGTGTGTGTGTGTGTGTGTGTGTGTGTGTGAGTGTGTGTGTTTCTTTGTGGAAAGAGAATACATAGCTTTCCTCAAGACATTCAGAAAAATTCACATTGAAACAAAAGGAAGGCCAAATGTGTGTTTTTGCCTGGAGGCAGCAGTGTGGTCTAGTAGAGCTGAGCTTCACCAAGGGGTTGAGAGATCTATGCTTTAGTCTCAGTCTATCAAGAAGCAATTGTTTGACTTTAGGCAAGTTACCTAATCTCTTCATGTTTCAGTTTTCTCAACCATGAAATGGAGGAAATAATACCCTGCACCTGCCTTTCTTAGCTCATAGGGCTATGTTGAGGATCAAATAAGAATTTGCAAGAAAACCCTTTGCATTAAAGGGTTCTATAGACGCATGGCTTACGGAGATTAATCCCTCCTGCTCTTCCCTATGTCCCCTCTCCTTACCTTTAGCCCCCTGCACACAAATTCACAAGAATCCAACACTTGCTTCCAGAGAATTCTCCTTGTAATACTAAATGGCATTGGCTTCATTTGTATAATTCAGTATTTCATAAAATTTCACATTTTTGAAATATGGAGAATATTATTAGGCTCAGCCTTCACTGGGTATTCCCATCTCTATGTAGTAAACTTTCATCTACCACCCAGGATAGCTCCAACCATTTCCTGGATGCAGTCTTTACTCCAAGGCCACATGAGGACCCTCTCATTGCACTTTTTCAAAATTCATTCAAGATCTGTATTATAGATCTTAAGTTGTAATGTACTTATTTATCTACTGAGCCATCTGCCTCACTAGACTGCCAGCACTTTGTCTTCATTTCTCTTTAAATAAACCCCCAATCACTGCACAGGGCCATATGCATAGTAGGCACATGGTAAAGTAGCTGCTGAATAAGACAAATTTATATTAACTACACTTCTATGGGAAAATACACATAAAATATGCTGCAATTTCCTCAGAAAGTACAAAAATTTTCTGTACTTTTGCTATGTGAGCTATGACACAGATACCAGTAGAAACTATCATTTGCACCTTATTTAACTATATATCAGTATCTTTTGTAGCCAATTGTCTAGTGTTTTTATTTTTCAAGAAAAAAATAATTCTTTAACTTGTCAAATTCACCTTACTTCAGAATGGATCTCTTACAGACTCCACATGTATTTACATATATGCATTATTTCTGTTTGAGAATATTATATTTAGCCTAGTATCAAAGACCCATTATTTCCATTCTACACATTACATACATTAAAATTTAAGAAATTCAAAATTATATCAAAATTTGAAAAATGAAAACAAAAAGCAAAATATTTTGATAATTTCACTTGCCTAAAATGTCTAAGGTAGCCGAATCTTTNTTTATTTCTAGGAGAGAGAGAGAAAGACAGCGTGAGCAGGGGAGGGTCAGAGAGAGAGGGAGTCACAGACTGAAACAGGCTCCAGGCTCTGAGCTGGCAGTCAGCACAGAGCCCGACGTGGGGCTCTAACCCACTAACCGCGAGATCATGACCTAAGCGAAAGTCGGACGCTCAACCGACTAAGCCACCCAGGCGCCCCTAAGGTAGCCTAATCTTTATATTCTTTCCTCCCAGAAGTCTTAGCACCATCAAGAAAGTAAGAGTAAAATTTGCCTCAATAGCTTACTAAAGGACTTCTTTTCACCCTTAGTCACATGCTGATTAAAGCCTAATTCAGGCTCCTGTGCGACTAGTCTCCCAGAGACAGTCAGGAAAAATAGGCAATCCCTCTAGTAAGGAATAAAGTGGCTAAAAGTCTTCATATGAGATTTGCATTGTCCATGGTTTAGATATCAGGATCATAATAAGTTGTTATCATCCTACCAGCCCCAACCCTATTTAGCACTATTTACCAATCAGTAGGCTGATCCAGATACACTTGCTCGAGGTCTATTCCTCCAAATTTAAGCTTCCTTTAAACAATGGCCCATAGTCTTATTGCTAGGATATAGAGGGGCAGCTGTTTTGAGCATCTCAATTTAAGAGTAAGTAAGTGGTTGGGTGCCTGGGTGGCTCAGTCGGTTAGGCATCTGACTTTGGCTCAGGTCATGATTTCACAGTTCATGAGTTCAAGCCCCACATCGGGCTCTGTGCTGGCAGCTCAGAGCCTGAAGTCTACTTCCAGTCCTGTGTCTGCCTCTTTCTCTGCCCCTCCCCTGTTTGTACTCTGTCTATTGTTCTCAAAAGTAAACATTAAAAAATTAAAATTTATTATAAAAAGATAAAAGTGGCAAGAAGTCATTTCTATTGGCATATTATTATAACAATAGATACAGAAATGTAAATTATATTCATATAAAAAATTTAGCATTTCCAAGTTCTTCTTTATTTTACTTAGCATGTCTGATTTTTGCAAAGAATCCCATTTTTTTAAAGAAAATCTTATCATGACCCAAGTCTTTGCTTTGAGGCAAGAAAATACTCCCAAAGAAGTAACTGTTCAACTCTGAGGACTGACCCCTTACATTCTTCTGATTTTGAGGATAGAGCCACCTCAAGCAGACCAGAAAATGAAGTAGAGAATGGAAATAAATTCTAGGACTTAAATCCAGTATGAGCAATGGAAGATCACTGTAGCAAATTTAACACAAGAGAATATGACAAATCAATTAAGTTATTCTGAAGTTGCAATGATAAAAATACAAATTCATCACTTGATCTCATAAGTAGCCACATTCTACTTCTTTCCTATGAAGTTAGCAAGAACACTTAATGTTCTACCTCAGTCTAAAGTTGTCTCTTACTCAACAGGGGAGATAATTTCCCTCTTCTCCTGATATTTACCTTTCATTAAATTTATTCCAGCTCTAATTTTCCCAATACCAAATGAGATAAACATTCTGAGGTTTCACCACACAATGTGCTGCTTTTGTCCCCACGTCAGTTGTTTTTGTTCTGATTCTCTCTATTTGCATGTTCTCTTGTGGAATAACAAAAATCTCCCCCACCCAGGCTCTAAGACCATTGCTTAGTATGAAGACGATCTCAACATGACAAATCTAAATATAGATAGGAGCTAGAATTAGTATTTTAATTTACTGCAGAAATACTAAGAACTGATATTACCAATCCAAAAAATGTATCTTAATAGTGAGCATTCTGTAACATTTTAAAAATTCTATTGAGTTTGGTCAGAAAAATAATCTTAATTAATATCATTTAGGGAACTTTCATTTACAAAGCATTGTTTTGGCCATCATGTATTGCAAGCTCTATGACGCTGTTCCTCTTTTTTCAAAAGTAGTTTGTAAACCTCTGAAGATCACAAGACATACCCAGAACTGTAGGTTTCCATCCTTGTCTTTTTATATAGAATATTCATACATCCTCTTTAACCTGGAAGAGCTGTTTTTAACCTCAGGGGCAAACAAAAACTCTTCTGGTCATCTCAAATGTTATTTTATGTCTAACAAGAAGATAAGAAAGGTAAGAGTAGTGAATTATGAGGGGCGCCTGGGTGGCTTCGTTGGTTAAGCGTCCGACTTTCACTTAGGTCATGATCTCGCGGTTCGTCGGTTCCAGCCCCACGTCGGCCTCTGTGCTGACTGCCAGCTCAGAGCCTGGAGCCTGTTTCAGTCTGTGACTACTTTTTTCTCTGACCCTCCCCTGCTCATGCTGTCTCTCTCTCTCCTAGAAATAAATAAAACATTAAAAAACAAAAAAAGAGTAGTGAATTATGAGTGACCTTAAAATGTTGACAAATATGATTAGAATTTACTCTGCCTAGGACAAAGACCCTACTTCTCTTCAGTTATTCAGAAATATGTATCAAATATATACACAGAAGCAGACACAATTCCTTCTTTCATAAAGCAAAATATTGAATAAAAATAAAATATACCTAAAAATATAAAATTATGACTATGGCAAATAAAAGATACATAGTGATATAAAAGTAAATAATAGAATTCTGAGTTACATAGGAAGGCTGAAGAAAGCATCCTTAGGGAATTAATTTGAGACATCTAAAGAATGACTAATACTTCTTTAAATAAAGAAGACACCAAGGACCACTATGGCTAGAAGATAAAGAGAGATATAATTCAAGATGATCTTGGGAAAAAAAGATTTAGGTCTTGTAGCTTGTGCCAAATTTCAAGTCCAGAAATTTGGTCTTTGTCTCAAGAGCCATAGGAAACCACAAGACTTTAAGAAACAGAGAAAGGTAGGGCACCTGGGTGGCTCAGTAGGTTAAGCGACTAACTTCAGCTCAGGTCATGATCTCACAGTTCATGAGTTGGAGCCCCATGTTGGGCTCTGTGTTGACAGCTCAGAGACTAAAGCATGCTTCAGATTCTTTGTCTCCTTCTCTCTCTGCCCCTCCCCTGCTCGCACTCTGTCTCTCTATCTCTCAAAAATAAATAAACTTTTAAAAATAAAATGAAATAAAATAAAAAGAAACAGAGAAAGGGGACAGAGCATTAGGAGGAAGAGTGAAGATAACCATATGATTAGAAATATACTTTTTGAGAACTTATTTATTTATTTTGAGAGAGAGAGAGCAAGCACAAGCAGAGGAGGAGCAGAGAACCCAAGCAAGCTCCATCCTTTCTGCTCAGAGCATGACGTGGGGCTCAAACTCACAAACCCTGTGATTATGACCCAAGCCAAAATCAAGTCAGATGCTTAACCAACTGAGCCACCAGGCACCCCTAGAATTATATTTTTAAAAAGATTCTTTTAGTTGTATGTAAAGGGTATATTTAAAGATCAAAGGCAAGAATAGGTGAGGTAAAGCAGTTACTTGGTTTTTGCAGTACCTAAACCAGGAATGACTGCAGTCTATACTAGCATAGCTGCAATAAAATTTGAAAGAAATAAACAGATTTAAAAGATACTTAGTAAAGAAAGCTAAGGGGACTTGAAAACAGTTGGGTAGTAGATAAGTTTTAAGGAGATATTTAAAAAAGACAGGTTTCTCAACCTCCTTGACGTCCACCGCAGCAACTTCTTACTTGACACATCCCCAAAAACAAGGGAATCAAGAGCAAAAATAAACAANTAAATATAAAAAAATATAAAAAAGACAGATTTCTGATTTGAGCTGTTACATTTGAGTTCCATTTCCTAAGATGGAAAACACTGAAAAAGGAACCAGTTTTCATGAGAAAGACCCTGAGCTAGAAGCTATCAACTGTTTTAAGAGTTTTAAGAGTCATTGAGAAGAGCTGCACCAAAGTAATGGTCTTTTACAAAGACTAATTAAGCACAGGTTTGCAGGGTGAATTGAAGATGGTAATCATGGAAATAAAAGCAGATAGAAGACTATTGTAACAATCTATGTGCCAGATATCAAACTAGAAAGAGCAGACTAAATAAATAAAACTAATGAAAAAAATTTCATTATAAATTGTGAATGCATTTAGTAGATGATTTGCAAGGAGGAAGGGGGAACATATTATTTAGACAAAGATCAAATGGAAATTAATTCTTCCTTTTCCTTTAGAATAGGATTATCTTATGGGAGAAATGGAATTCTAAAGTGCTTTACTGGATAATAGCCAATTTAAATTTTAGTAAATTAAAATGTAAAGAATATTTTAAGCATAAGGTGTGGTTTGAAGTCCAAAACAGAGAAAACTTTCATATCAGGCAGTGAAGTCTGTCTCTGTTGCCTCTGCTTCCTGGACTATCCTTACTAATCCCTCCTATTCTCTTCTCTTTCCCTTCCTTCACTAGTCACTTCTGGTGACTACTAAGGCCTTCTAACTAAATATACACTCATAGAAACAGAAGCAAAAAAATGTGTTCACCCAGTGCACCTATGAAAGATCTACTGAATATTTGCTATTTATATGAAATTACTCGTATATTTTTAAGTTAAAAAAAATAAACTGTGACCTCTAGGAAATTTGTGGAAAAGGTATTTTCTCTGATTTAAAGAAAAAAGAGTAAGATATGACAGATTACCTTTTTCTGACTTTTATGGGTCCAAGTGAAACAGTGATGCCTGTAACTAAAACAGGGTGTGTGGTCAAAGCCAGAATGCTAAAGACAACTGTGAAGAAACACTGAAAAAGCAGGTGCATAGTTATGACATTAAATTCTGAAACCCTAGAATGTCTTACCTCCAAATTTCTTGTTTTGTAAGAGGTATTTACTAGAAAATACAAAAATATTAATTCAAAGGGATACATGCACCCTGATGTTTATAGCACCATTGTCTACAAGAGCCACAAAAGGCTAAATCTAAAAATAACTGTATTCAACTTTTATTAACTAATAATTTAAAAAATTAAATTAGAAGCCATTGAAGGCAAAGGTAATTCAAAATACAATGAAATACAGAGATCTGAGCAAATAGATAGCAATCACAGATGAAATGACTCAACAATATGAAACCACAGAAACTTGAAGCCATATTCAAACAAATTTATAACACGCAAGTTAGCTTGCTTATCAACATTGACACATAATTTGCACAATTTGCAATTGATTCTCACAGAGAACATTAACTCTGAGCCTGGATTAAGCACCTGAGAAAAATAATTCTATTTATCTCATTAGTATACTTATGCCAAAAAAATTATGTTAAAGAAAAATATACTTGAAGCATGTGGGTGGCTCAGTCAGTTAAATGTCTGACTCTTGATGTTGGCTCAAGTCATTTTCTCAGGGCTCATGGGATGGAGCTGTGAGACTGGCTCTGTGCTGACAGCATGGAGCCTGTTTAGATTCACTCTCTTCTACTCTTCCTGTTCCTCCCCTTCGGGCTCTCTCTTTCTGTCTCTCTCTCCTTCTCTGTCTCTCTAGCCCTCGTTCTCTCTCAAAATAAATAAATAACCTTTAAAAAATAAAGAAAATTATGCTCAATTATTTTTGAAATTTCATCAGTAAAATATCTGTGGATATTTGTTTTCTCTTGTTAGTTAAGTACTCATATGATAATCTCCATTTTGCCTGTTGGCCTTCAAAGCCTAAAATATTTACTACATGGTCCTTTTCATAACATGTTTGCTACCCCTTCATTTAGTACAGTCCCTAGAATCCTATCTTGTTTAATTAAACAAATAAACAGAAAACCCAACAGCCTCCTTAGTATCCTGCACAAAGCGTTTTTGACTTAATTGCTTCCTACTTTTCCTGTGGCAGGTTCTACTACGTTCTGCCTTAGACTTGTGCTATAGCATACCTATATATATGCACACACAAATAAGATGTGAGAAGCCTAATGTTGATAGAGTCACATTATGTAAAAAAAATAATAATAAAGGAAAAGTTTAACTTCACAGCAAGGAAAAGTTTAACTTCACAGCATGTAACAGTTTCCTTATTGGTGCTGTACAAAATTACTGCAGAAAGTCTTAAAACAACCCAAATTGATTGTCTCACAGTTCTGGAGGTCAGAAGAGATGACTCTTTTAGAGCTAAAATCAAGGTATCTGCAAGGTCAGTTCCTTCTGAAGTCTCAGAAGGGAACCATTTTCTTGCCCTTCTCAGCTTTTTTTTTTTTTTTTTTTTTTTTTTTTTTTTTTTTTTTTGGGGGGAAGA
>NW_027527952.1:197416-372296 GCF_008692635.1 Crocuta crocuta
AGCTTTTTTTTTTTTTTTTTTAATGTCTATGTATTTTTGAGAGAGAGACAGAGTACAAGTGAGGGGAGGGGCAGAGAGAGAAGGAGACACAGAATCTCAAGCAGGCTCCAGGCTCTGAGCTGTCAGCATAGAACCCACCCAATGCAGGGCATGAACCCATGAACTGTGAGACCATGACCTGAGCCAAAGTCGGAGGCTTCACCGACTGAGCCACCTCAGTGACCCATCTTTTTCAGCTTTTAGAGGCTGTCCCCATTCCTTGGCTTGTGGCTGCATTTTTCTGATCTCTTGCACTGTCATGTTGCTTCTATTCACTCTTAATCTTCTTTTTTCCCTATTTTAAAACCCTTTTGACCATATGAGCCAATCCAGATATTCCAGGATAATCTCCTCATTTTAAGATCTTTTCCTTAATGACATCTGCAGTTTCTTTACCCATATATGGCAATATTCTTAGGTTTTAGAGATTAGAACATTAGATTAATTACATTGGGAGGGCCTATTATTCAGCCTATCACAGAGGACATTTGAGTAATGACTTATTTTGGATAGATGAAATTTTCTAGATAATTAATACTTTATCCTCTTACTGAGAAAGACTTCTTATTAGCTAAATTACATTAGATGGATATATTTTTGAAAAGAATAACTATTTCATGAGGTTTTTTAATATTTATTTATTTTGAGAGACAGAGAGACAGAGCAAGAGCACAGGAGGGGCAGAGACAAAGGGAGAAAGAGGGGCACCTGGATGGCTTAGTCAGTTAAGCGTCCGACTTTCACTTAGGTCATGATCTCGCGGTTCGTGGGTTCGAGCCCCCGGTCGGGCTCTGTGCTGACTGCCAGCTCAGAGCCTGGAGCCTGTTTCAGTCTGTGACTCCCTCTCTCTCTCTGACCCTCCCCTGCTCACGCTGTCTCTCTCTCTCTCTCTCCTAGAAATAAATAAAAATTAAAAAAAAAAAAAAGGGAGAAAGAATCCTAAGTAGGGATTCAAAATACAGTCTCACAAACCGTGAGATCATATCCTGAGCAAAAGTCAAGAGTTGGATGCTCAAACAGCTGAGCCACCAGGCACCCTTATTTCATGACTTTTTAATGCATTTTTTTTCTTTCTTGATAAGTTAGAGTTAACTCTAGGTATTATTTTACTGTGTACAATATGATTACAACCACAGAATCTGCTGATATCAACAGGAAAGTTTCCCCTAGATTTAATGGTCCCATCCTACTTTTGCTTTGTTTTTTTTTGTTTGTTTTTGTTTTTGTTTTTGTTTTTTGTATAGGGCTTTCCTCTATTCAGTCATGAAAAATTAAAACTTTTCAAAGTTTCTGTAATTTTCCTCCCCTTTGCTATCTCAGTGATACTCAACATGGAGTTTCTAGACCAACAGCATCAGCTGGAAATTTGTGAAAAATATAAATTCTCAGGGATGAATTCAGTTCTGCTGAATCGGAAATTCTGGCATTGTGTCTCAAGTTTCTGATAATCCCAGAGATATAGAGAACCACTAGTCTATCAACTAGAATCATTTATGGAAGCTATATCTATTTGTTCTCATCTTTGTACTTTGTTGCTGGTAATCTATGGGAGGATTGGAAATCAGATGACTATTCCAGCTATAACTATTTTCAGTGTAAGACCACAGAGACTCTGAGTGAAAACTGGGAGTTTCCTGTGAGAGTAAAGCCCATAAATTTTATAAATAAGCCATTAACTGTAAATTTTAGCTACTTTGAATATTCTACCTATTTCTCACTCCTCCATTAAGTTACTTGTAGACAATGTTTTGTATATGTCATTAAATTCCATAAATAGGTAAAACTGAAGAGATGAGGTTAATGAAATTCTACAAGTTTTCCAGAGAACTTCCAAGTTTATGAAATTATTTTTTAAATAAAAATGATTCCTCAAATACATGACCAAAGACATATATTTCAAATGTTATTAAATATTTAAAAACCTCGATTATTTTATCCTAAGAAAAACAGGCCAGCCTGAAAATCTCTCATCCTAAAATGTGTCAGAATTTTGGATGTTTCTGGGTAAAAGAATTAAAAAGAATGAATTATGTTGGTTAAACTAAATGTTTTGAGAAGCATGTTATTACATGAATATAATAATTCAGCTTCCTTGTGTATCAGAGAAATAACTCTTGGGAAGTATGCTATAAAAATCATCAATATCCGTAGAGGAGGTATGACCCAGTTACCCACAATGGTATTGGTAATGATCATTCATCCTTTATTGGCTTTTGTCTCTTTCTTGTCTCTCTTTTTCAATTACCTCCCAGCATGTTCCTGGACCATATTCAAATAAACTATTTACAGTCATATCCTGGCTTAGTGTCCATATCTGGGGAAAGCCAACCTAAAACATCATAGGATTTGGGCAGAGAAGAAATTGCAATTTTGAAGTTTAAAGTATGGCCTTTAAATGAATCAGTCTTTAAAACAGTGCCACTACAAGAGATAATGCAGAAGTAAGGCTATAGAATGAGGATTGAGGTATGACAACATTGGAGTGAAATTGAGCAAAAAATAAATTTCAGCTGAATTTAAGGGAAAAAAACTGTTTCAACGAGCAAGTCCTTTAGACAATAAAAGAAAATATTCTTGGCACAGTGGTAGGAGGTCTATTGTTGAGACATTTAACTCTAGATCCAATAATGTATTGTAAATAACAATGCCAAATGGCAGTAGATGGACATGATAACCTAATAGGTCTTTTCTGGCTCTAATATCTATGATTGTATGATTCAATTCAAATACAGTAGTTTACTGTATCTCAAGTGTGTAATACACTTCAATTGTGAAGTGCTACAATTTCAATACTAATATGTTTGAAGTGACAGACATGTCACCTAAGTACCTAGTACACTTGTTTGAAATGCTACAGAAAACAAACCTTTCTCATACAGATAAATCTATATGCACCACTATCAGGCAGGCATTATAACCATAAGCAGTTATCGTTCATTAATAAGACCCATATTAAATCTTTGGAAAGCCCATGTGTGGAAAATTATTCCACAAACAGAGAAACAGGGTCTTGTAGTTTCGTGTGAAGTAATATTAATCTGCACCAAGACACTGATCAAAAAGCATGCAGATCATTGCACTTTCAAGGGAAGTCTGTCTCCATCAACATCAAAATCACTGAACTGAGAAAGCTACAGTGTCTAAATGATGTTGGGAGTTTTGCTGTTATGTCTCTATTTAGTGATACAACACATGTGGCTAGTCTCTGAAACATGCCAGGTAGGCCATTCCCAGTTGAAATAAGGAAAAAAAAAGTTTTCTGGTAATCCTCTTTTTGATTCAGCCCATATATTGTTGCCTTTTTTCCCCTCCCTCCCTCCCTCCCTTCCTTCCTTCTTTCCTTCCTTCCTTTTTATTATGGAACAGTGGTTCAATTGTGTGAGCTCGATGTTCATGCATGACACTTCCTTTGAATGAAGTAGGACCTCCCAATCCAGATTATGGGAAATGAGGTCCATTGAGAAAGCAACTTCAGTGAAGCCAGAACATTTATATCACAGGTTCAGAACAATGTTTCCCTATTGATGCCAACCTGTTTAAATGCTACCCTATTTCACTATTAATATTCCTGAGTGTTTAAAAAGAAGACAACTGAGGGGCACCTGAGTGGCTCAGTCAGTTAAGCATCTGACTCTTGACTTTGGCTCAGGTCATGACCTCAGGGTTGTGAGATTGAGCCCCATGTTGGGCTCCGTGCCAGGCATAGAGCCTGCTTAATATTCTCTCCTTCTCTCTCTCTCTCTGTCCCCTGTGCATCTCCCCATCCACTCTCTCTAAAAATATATGAAAAAATAAATAAATATTTAAAAAATAGAATACAATTGAAATATACTGATTCTCAGATCAGTAGGCTTATTTATTAACCTCTCACTTGAACAAGATATTTCACTTCCCAGAAATAAATGAGTTAATGGTTTCCATTTGGTACAGGAATACTAGTTCAGGCTTCACTGAATATAATCTCATAGCCAGTTACATGCATAGGCAGATGTGAAGAGGAAGTTCCAAGTCTCTTCAAAGAAAGGAAGTACAGCAGTTATAAAATATGATTGTGATTTTGTTGACCCTTCTCTCATAGAGAAGTGGGGTCTTTATTTCCTCTCGATGAATCAGAGTGAGCTTATGACCAACGGCCTTACTGAGGAGAATGTGGCAGAAGTGATGCTATGCGAGTTCTGCAGCAAGGTCATAAAACTGCATTCATCTTCAGTCATGTTGCTAGAACACTCACTCTTGCAGTCCTGAGACAACCTGTAGGAAGTTTATCTTAAAGTCTCCATACTGAGAGGAAGCCACACCATACAGAGAGGCCACATGATGGGCATTTAATCCCAAGCATGGACAACTTGAATCATACCAATATAGATGCCAGACAAGATAGTTAAAAAAATCTCTAGGTTATCCTAGCTTCCAGTCATTTGAAACTTTCTAGCTAAGGCTCCAGAAATTGTGGAAATGAGACAAGTCATCACTATTATGCCCTTCCTGAATTCCTGACCTACACAATAGTGAGCATACTAAAATGGTTATTGTTTCATACCACTGAGTCTGAGCAAGTTAGCTATGCAGCAATAAAAAAAAAAAAAAAACACAACAACAAACAAAAACAAAACAAAACAAAAACCATAACTGGCAGAGAGATGAGAGTCAGAAAGGAAGGGAGAAAGCCAGAAAGAGTAAGAAAAGAAAGAAAGAGGCAAGAAAAAAATAAGGAAGATGAAAGAAGACAGTGAAGATAGGAGGGAAGAACGGAGAGGGGGAGGAAGGGGAAGAGGGAGGAATGGAGGAGAAAAAGGAGTGACCTGTCCTGAAGTACTGTTAAGACAGCCTTCTTCATGTTTAGCACAAATGGTAGTCATAGAGAATGTGTCATATGATTTAGTCCTGCCTTCCTCAGAGAGGTCTGTTCAACTTAAAAATAGATGAATTGATTAATCAAATAGGGATTCTAAAAAATGGGGGCAAAGGAGAAATAATTCCCTTTGGAGGAAATCTTTAGATTGAATAATGTATATTAACTATAGAGAGATTAGCAATAAAACTAAAGGTAAGGGAAAAGATAATTGAAAATATAGGAACAAATTATTTCTTCTACAAAAGGAGAATCATGACTAAAACTTAAACTTTTAAACAGGTTCATACCAACAGAGCCAGTGAAATTCCAAGCAGGACATATTGTAACAGCACTTTGACCCATCTTACAGGTTACCTTACTTCAAACTTATGCACTCCTTGCTTGCTAACCTAAATCCTTTGGTTTGGGGCGAACTAATTTACTTTCCTTGAGATTTGGAGACCACTGGCCTTGAGGAATGGAGGACCAAATTTTCCCAAAAAATAAGGCCCAATTACATTGACAAACAGCCGGCACAGATGCCAGCAAGTCTTTTCAGGGTCTAGTTGACATAAAACCAACTGCCTAGGCACCCCTTTCTCTTGTACACTACCCCGCCTCCCTTTTCCTGTGCCTTATCCTTTAAAGCCCTCCAGCTTCCCTTGGACAGCGAAAGATGGTCCTTGAGATGCTAGTCCTCTGTCTTCCCAGGTTGCCACCTTCCTAAATAAAGAAACCTTTCCTTTGATTTTCCAGCAAAAAGCACCTGAAACTGAGTTAGGAATTGGTTCTCTGCCTGGCAAAAATATGATAGAGAATGCTTTTTGTAGAGCACAAATCCATCAAGGTAATGTGATAATTAAAGTAGTAGATATTCAACCACTGTAAAACGCATTACTTTAGAGATTAATTGGTTGTAATTATCCACAAACTATACTGTTTTAATTATTTAAATTTGCAATATTTTTATTTTAAAAACATTCCCTAAAAAATGTGACAAAATAAGAAATGTATTTTGGCTTTGTCCCTTTTCCTAGCTAAGAGCTTTTAAAGGAGCCTTGGAGTGTCTTTTGTTAATCATAAGGAATTCCTTTTGAACACACATGAGTTTATGCTAACGAGTTTATTTAGAGGGGTTTCTAGATAGCCTCAGGATAGGGCTGGTCCCATTAGAGGACTGGAATTTTCAGCTCCACCTCTGGGAAAGTAGGGGTGGGACTGGAAAACCTTGAATAATGAGATGAGCTGAGTTTCAGGGTTGGTGAACACATCAAAGTGCTTACAGGGTGATGTGCCCAAAGAGGGCTTGGAAGCTTTATACCTCTCTGATCCCCCATACTTTGTCCTATGCGTCTCTCCCATTTAGCTGTTCCTGATAAATCACTAAATGTGAATAAAGTGAGTTCTGTGAGCCATTCCAGCAAAATCTGGAACCTGAGAAGCGACTCTTTGGAACCCCCAATTTATAGCTGATTGGCCAGAAGTACCAGTGACAACCTGAGACTTGGGACTGGTATCTGAAGTAGAAGCAGTGGGACTATGCTTTAATCTGTGGGGTCTGTACTAACTCTACTAGTAGAATTAGTGTCAGAATTGAATTGACTTGTAGGACACTAAATTGGTATCAGCAGAGAATTTGTTTTTTTGTGTTGAAGAACACTCCAGAAAAAAAACAAGAACAAATCACTGGCCAGACTTTCAGTTCTATGAAAATCTATTTTTCATCTCATCATTTATAGGAACCTAATTCTTGAAAGGACCTACCAAAAACTGACCCAGAGCATGAGGTTCTGTGCTTAATTTCACTCAACCTGAAGAAAAATTTCCCAAATGTTTTCAATTTTATAGCCCCCCCCCGCCCCCCCCTTAAGGCTTTCCTTAAAAATAAACAAATGGATTTGTACCCAGGATTCCTCATTTCAAGAATTTATTCAGCTTTAGTTCTCTCATAATCTAGAAAATTGCCAAATGTCTCTAGAAAATTGTATTGGAGATGAAAGAAGAAAGAAGTTAAGGAGGAAGACTACCAGTAAACTGGGACAGAAATCTAGTAAGAGGCAACTTTGACTACTAGATAAGTGATGTCAGGTCTTAAAACAGTTGATTTCTCTTTGTGTATTAGGTAGTTTTAGGTAGTTATTAACCTCTTTTTGTGGACCTCTTTCTCCCTATGAGATTAACCCTCATTCTTTGTTTTCTCTCTGTTCTAGTCTGTGCTTGTGTGCTTCCCTTTTTCTCTGCTTATTTCTCTCCCTATCTCCTAATGCAGTCTCACCTGTCCCAGACCTAATGTGCATTTCCATCCTTTCCTATATCTCTCTGTCCCTCCACTAAACTGTACCCATTATGTTACAGGTACTGGCATAGATATTTCTCATCCTTAATCACAAAATTGGTGATTACTTTTAATTACTTTTAAAAAATGTTTAAAAAGAAGCATATCTGTGAATTTTCACTCCTCCTGCCAAAATAGTTTTATACCTCTGACATATCTTTTTCATCATGGGCTATTTCAAGTTATTCAGCTATTGTAGGCCATCATCACATAACTTTTTTAACAAAAAATTCCAAACATTTCAAAGAAAGGAGAATTGAATGAACTCCCTTATACCCATCACCCAGATTTAGTGATTAATATTTGGCTAGATATCTTAGAATTTTTGAGCTTAAAAGAATCTTAATTTTAGTAAGTTATTCTTACAGAGACTTCTGATGACCCATCATTTAAAACAAAAAAAAATGTAATTATCTAAATTGAGGGCTTTCAACTATGCTTAACCCATGTTCTCTTTGGAAAATCAAACAAACAAATAAGAAACTAATATCTTCCTTAATACTTAACTGGAATGGTATTTGTCATTTTAAAATAAATTCAATTTCAATGATAATAAAATTATTATAGCAAATATGTTATTCCAAACTATATATAACTCCCCTTCCCAAATGCCTCTCACTTTATTTTTTATTCTTCCCTGACAGATACCTCTAATCTTACTTGAAATTCAAAATTACTAAACACTTATTTCAAATAGCTTTTAAAATTAATATTTTAATAAAATAATAAAAACACTTAAATTCTGACTTTCTAAGAACTCTCAATGACTTTAAGAGAAATACAAGCAGGCACTTTACAGCTATTTATAGCTAATACAAGTAGAAGAGTATGTTAATGGTTACCATTGTACAATGTCCATTGAGGGTGATCTGAATAGGTTCCAAAGAGTGTAGGGGTCATATCACAAAACAACACTGATATATCTAGGATTTTTAATTGTGGATCTACATTTTAAAATTAAGTGCATATTACAGATGCCAGTCATTGTTCTTTCCTCAGTATATCATTTTTCTGCCCTGACTTTATTCTAGCATGAAAGAAAAAAATTAACTTGCAGTAGTAGCCACAGATAAAAATAAAATGCTGTAAGATTTTTCCTGACCAAAATAAGTAGAGGTCAAGGGCAATTTATTCTGTAAGAGTCTTCTATAATTATTGGCAGCTTAATTACTTCTTCGGTTCTCTTCAAAATTGCTGGTGTTAGAATGACCTTTCTAGTGCATGTTAAAGGATCTCTGACCTTCTTTTCGATTAAGCATGTGTTCTCATTGGAGACTTACTATTAAAAAAGAGTTTGCAAAGTCAGGGCTTACCACATTCCAACAAATATGCCACTCAAAGGATCTGTTGAAAGCTCCTAACTTTTAAATATGAATAGTGATATACAAAGAACTTTTTACTTCAAGTTTCTTCCTATCAAATAACATCTATTTTAGAAGATGGGTGATTATAGAGAATGAAACAGTTGACAAATGTTTAGGGTAGAAAGTGTTACCTTCCTCATGGACAATGACTTGGAGGTCAGGATCACAACAATTAATTTTAAATTCTGCCATAATGTGTTTAATGATGTGTTTAATGATATCTTGGGATTCAGTATAATCAAGGGCTTTAAAAGGTAGTTCTTTATGAAATATTAATTTGGATAATGTGAAATAATTTGTTCATTGTTAAAGCCTTAATTTTTTGTCTTTATCCAGTAAAGTGCATACTGCTTTGCAGTTTTCTACAACCCCTTAACACTTGACAATCTCCTAGGTGTGATTTAGAATTAATGTCAACATGATGCTACCATTCAGACCTAGTGCTTAGCTACCTTTTGTCCAGGAAAAATAGAAAATACAAATGGGCGATCCCTGCTAGAAATAGTAGTGCACACTTGTCTTAGTTTTGCTATTTTAATTCTTTTCTTAATTGTAGAGAATGTTAAGACTCTAGACATGGAAAGAAAAGAGGACAGAAATTATCTTCCCTCACTCATAGAAAGCTAGGGCACCACAAATAACTTTGATAACTGGATGGTCCTTTCCAGAATTCTGAAAATAAAGGGAAGTGAAGAAACTGTTAGAATTATTCATAACATTGATCCTGAGAAGCAGTCTTCCAGCAATGTCAATTATTTCTATCCGATTCTCTGGAACCCATATGGAAACAGCCCAGTTCATCTCATTTAGAAAGAATCAGTGCATTCCAGTGGGCTAGATTGCATGAATTCTCTATCTAGATTATATAATTTAATCATATGCATGCAGTCTATTTCTTTCCTTCAGTGTAGTTATATATGTTACTAAATGGATATTCTCAGTAAGTAGTCTCAAAGTGTGGTCTTGTGACCCTTTGAGGGAACTTGAGACCTATTTATGAAGTCTATAATGTCAAAATTATTTTCATAATGATACCAAAATATTATTTTACTTTTTTGCTCTTATTTTCCCACAAAGGTATAATCTTGTTTTCCCAGTAAACTGAAGAATGTATAACTACCCAGTACTCTTCTAAATCAGATATTCAAGATTTGCAGATAACTACAAAATCAACATTTCTCTATTTTTTTGAAAATAAATTTTCTATAATAATTAGGTTATTTATATTACCATGTAGTGTGTTTATATTGTCATTTTATGATTTAACAAAAATAATTCATTTCTAATTCTATAAATATTAATCAGTATAACCCAAAGAATCAAAAGCTTCTTGAAACCACAGTATTTGCAAACCATAATTCTAATCAGTTTGATCCATGAAGGATAACTGATTATTGATTTTATGGAGAAATTAATCATAGTTAAATTAAAACAAAGCAACAGAAACTAAATAATCCTGGTCTCCTTAGTAAACAAATGTGGACAGATAAATATATGGTTTCTAAGGTCCTCCCCCTTTCCCCCAATTGATTACTGAGAGAATAACATAATTAGCTTAAAAGATATTTTTCTTAAAGAACAGTCTATATCTGGGGCACCTGGGTGGTTCGGTAGATTAAGTTTCTGACTTCCGCTCAAGTCATGATCTCACAGTTCATGAGTCTGGCCCCAAGTTGGGCTCCTCACTGAGAGCGTGGAGGCTGAGGCATGCTTCGGATTCTCTTTCTCCCAGTCTCTCTGGCCCTCTCCCACTTGTGTTCTTTCTCTCTGTCTCTCTCTCTCTCTCTCTCCAAAATAAATAAGTAAACATTTTTTAAAAAGCAGGCTATGTCCACCATTTGGAAAGGTACCTAATTTATTCACATTTAATTTCAAATACCTCCTCATTCAACCTACCTACTTGAAATATTACTTGATCTTTCCAGAGAATCATTTCAGAGAAAATAGGTATGTATACAGACACACAGAGAAAATCATATTTGTTTAAAATGTCTTTTACCAAACAGCTCTGTTGAATTGTTTAATTGGCTATGTTATTATAGGAAGAGGAGGAAAAGGATACCTGTGGATATATTAAACCAGAGATACAAAGTAATACTAGTAAAAAAAAAATGTGAATACGATCGTATTCTCAAGTCTGAAGTATTCTCAAGTCTGAAATATATTGTAAAATTCTTTCATGACATATACTGAGTAAGTAACAATAACAATATAACATGACCATATTAAAACAATTATTGAAAAAGTCTAAAATTATAGAACCTCTAAAATTTGGCATTTTTAAAATTTGTTACGTTTAAGAGTCAGTTTGCCAAATACTTATGTGTTGATTATTTGCAATTTAAAACATGTATAATTGCAATTTGTTTTGTTCTCTTTTTAACTAACAACTTAAATTCTGAACACTATATTTAAAATAAAATTAACCAGTATTAAATCATGATAATTTGTTAAAGCACTGAGGACAAAAAAATAAAATAATCTCTCACTCTAGCCCTAGCCATGTTTAATTCCCTGAGTAATAGTTGGGTCTACATACTTTTAAAACATGATCTGCATTTATACTATATTCAAATGCACACATTTAGATTGGCAGGGGTCAAGAATTGAGGGTTTTTGTTGTTTGTTCGTTTTACAAAAAAAAGTGGATCACACTTGATAATTAACTCTACAAATTCATCATTTCACATTAACCAGGAAAGCTTTAATTCTTTATTTTAACAGCACTTAATTTCATAGCATGGCTGCAACATGATATAATCTCTTATCCCCCTACTAATGGATGATAAGATTGTTACAGCATTTTTATCAGTACAAAGTCACAAACTCTCTTGATACATTTTTATCTTGATTTTATCTCCTTACAATAAATTCCCCAAATTGAATTGATTGAGTCTTAATATTTTTGTATTTAATACTGATAATATTGGTAGATCCATTTCCACTGAGGTCACAGTCATTTATATGACCAACAATGTACATGAACCACTAGTTTACTTGTATTCTTGCCTGCAGATCGTGTTATCACTATTTTATATTTTTGCCCATATTTTGATTAAATACCATTTTCTTGGTGTTTTAATTTGCATTGGCAGTGAGGTTGAACATCTTTTCATGTTTACTGTTCATTTGGATTTTTCTTATTATCTTTTCTTTTGGATTATCTATTATTTTTTCATCAAACTGTGAGAATGAATTTAAATGATTATTATTAAAATTTATCTGCCACATACTAGAAATATATTATTTTATGATTCTCTTTCAATCTCACTCATTGAAATTTCTAAAGTTTCAATTATGTCTATGTTTTTGTTTTACCCTTTATCCTTTACGTGTTTCCTGTATTGCTTATGAATATCTTTTTGCATTAATAAATTTTTCTAATGTCTTTATTATTTTATTTTAATATTTTAACTTTATTTTACATTTATGAAAATTCATGTAATGATGTAGAAAAGGTACATCTATAAGTAAAATAATAAAATAATAGTAGGACTTAACATTCCACCTGAAGAGATTCAGAGAAATGCCCTGTTCCTACCCATGGAGATGATATTATACAAATATTAATTTTTCTGAAGTTATTAATAAACATAATTCAACTCTAGTCAGAATCCCAGAAGAGTTTGTATTTTTTATATTGGGAAGGGTGTTGTTATTGAAACTGGGTAGAGTGATTTAAAAATTCATATCAAGTTTAAGTATTTCAAAGAACCACACAATTTTTCAACAAAGTAAAAAAGCAAATTGCCACCATATGATTCTGTAGGGATTATCTTCTGACCTACGTGGCCAGGAGTTTTGTTTACTTTTTTTTCAGAATGATATATCACTAATGATTAGACCTTTGGTAGGCACTAAAAAGTATTCAATGTTTGGAATAAGAATGAATGAATGAATGAATGAGCAGAGATGAGTCATCAAAAATCTTTTCACTCTCTTCTTCCTGCCATGTTCCTCCACTCCTTTTCTCTACTACTTGTTCTTTTGTGTTTTCTGAGAATAAGGACTCTCAATAGTGTATTCTACAGAAGTTAGAGGAGAATGGTATACTTTTACTGCAGGGTAGAAAAAGCATTTCAAATGAGGGCTTATGTATTAAATTTGTTTCGAGCCTTTCTCTAAATAAGATGTAATTAATAATCAACTCCCAAGTTTTGTTCCTGTGTCTATTTCTTTGAGAAAATTCTTAGAATGAGGAATGAGAATGAATAACAATGAAACATACTGAAGCTTGAATAGCCAAATTTTTTTCCAGAATAACTATTACCAATTTTCATTGTCATCTGCAATTTTTCCTCAAAATGATATTGTTTTATTACTGAGTTCTTCACAAACTAAGTTATTTAATCTTGTCTTATTAATTGTTAATGTTTCCCAATTTGTTATCTACCTTCTGGATTTGGTTTAAATTTTTATCATTAATTTTTATACTTAAATCAGTTTTTCCTTCACTTGTATTAATTTTATTTATCAACATTAACTAATAACCTCTACTTTCTTTCAATTTTGTAAGTATCCACCTTACATGCACTTATAGAATCCATTTAGAATTCATATGCTATGACATGGGAATCTACAAGCCTGCTGCTATCATTATTTTTTATACAGCTAATTATTTAGCATCATTTATTAAATAACTATTTCCACTCTGATTAGCTACATACTACACGGTCACATATGCTACTTCAAAGTTGTTCTATTCTTCTGATATATTGCTAATTCAAACATAAATTGTAAACTATTTTAAATATTTTGGGTTTCATAGCTTATTTCTGTATTATAAAATCCCTTTGCTTGGCAAATATATCTGGAACAGTCTTACTAATTTAGGCATTCACATAAATTTATAATTACATTATTAATCATTATCCCAGCCTTCTCCCCAGACCATTCTGCTCAAAACTTGATTTTTGATCCAAAGCTCTAAATCTAAAGACATCCAAAGTTAAAACATTTTCCTTCCTTCCTTTGTAAATTATTTTAGAAGTAACTGACATCGTAAAATAGCTTCCAAATAGCCACTTAGTATATATTCTTAGCGTATATTGTTGAGATTGAGGACATAGTATGCTTTTTAAAAACTAGATAGTTAAAGCATTTAAATTGAGATATGAATAAGATAATAATTTACTAACTAAATAACCAAGTTTACTATATTTTTGCATATGCTAATTTAATTAATCTTCATAAAATCCTGTGGAGTCTTTGCCCTATTTTAAATGAAGAAATCAGCTCTGAGGAGTTAAGTGACCTCTAGATAGAACTAATAATTTGTAAATTGCAAAACCCAATAATTCAAACTTCAAATTTACTTTCATAGAATATAGTGAGCTAAAGAGATATAAAGTTACTAAGTCTGTTTCCTTTTGTCAAACAATACTCTCCAATAAACATTAACTTTCTGTTTTATCCATAGAGTTTCCATTTAATAGGACAGGAAGTATATACATGAGATCTGAGTGGGACCACATTCAAGTTGAATGGAAGTAAACATAAAAACTTGAAAACTACATCAACTTTTGCAGAAATGTTTGACTTGACGGGTTAGGAATCATAGAAACAACCTTTTTATTACAAGCTGGAATTAAATTTAACATATTGATTTCAGCTGTTGCCAGACAAATAATTTGATAAAATACTTAATTGCTCTTATTATTAATTTACTTTTAAGGTCCTTCTGCCATGTGGCATTGAAAAGCACAACAGATCTCTCCAATTATAAAAAAGTTTATTGGTGCATGGCAAGTGTAAACCACTATGGTCCCTGGCAACAGTAAAATGGCAAATTAAACCAAAACGACATGCAAGTCAAAGTGAATCACTGGTCAATGAGCATTTAGGAAGGGATGCCAAGCAAATAAACAGTCAGTCCATTAGTTAGTTATTGCCAGCACTAAATGAATAAAACTCTTGAGAAAAAATCATGGCAGGGTGGTGACAATCTGTGTTAGGTTTGTTGAGTCCTCTGGAAATGACTGAAATGTTCACATGGCTGCTGTGAAACAGAGGAATGTAGGTACAGTGGCCAGGCTTAAAGATGCTCTTATTTGAGACCTGCTGATGAGCTCCAGTCACTTAACGGCATCCTGAAAAACAGCTGGCACCTAACCTTCAAATATTGATTTAGTGTTTACAAATCTGGTTCAGTTTCTAGGCAAACAGCTTATATAAACATAGTGTGCCATCTGGTTTTACAGCTCAAGTGTTTCAACTACACTTTTCCCCAGCTGTGGGGATTCTGATTAATTTGAGCAATTTATACTATCCCTTCACTTCTTATAAGGTAGTTTAGGATTGGTTTATATCAGATACAAATTTGGGGTTCTGGGATGATGAGATTTTTCAGTTATTATCAAGAAAAGAAATCACTGCTAATTATTTATGTGGCCACAGTAAGAAGGTGATAAGTCTAAACCCTCTTGAGCATAAATTTGCAGGGCAAGGAGGAAGTGGATTTTACAGGCAGTGTGTACTTTTGTTATGCCACATTTACCACACATTATCAAAGGCAAACATGGGAAAAGGAGAGGTTTTGAGGAGACAAACAAGTTTTGGACCTTCTGCAAACAACCATAGTGGTTCTAAGGATGGTAGCCAAGCAGAGTCTAAAAGTAGATTTGAGGTGGACCTCAAAGTGTGTGGAATTCAGGCAGTAAAAAGCACTGTCATTAAACTTCACATTCCTTCCTCACTAATCTGACTTACCTACAACACTGTCCTCCCAAGGTGGACAAAAAGCTGTGCTTTTGCTCAGATGAGCCAGGCTGGCTTGTCTATTGTTAAACTGTTGGGAGACACAATGACTAAGGTGAAGCGAGTTTAATCTTTTTTCTCAGATGACTCTCTACTCAAAAATACATTCATACTTGGTATAAGCACAAGAGTACAACTTACTTGTGCTATTCAACTTTAGGTGTACTTTATAAGTAATCATTATGATTTTCACTTTTCTTTTTGATTATTTTTCCTACTTTATTATGCTATTGGTAATCCACTATAAATGCTTTTTTTGGAACAGTTCAAATTATGAATAATAATTGTAGGAATAACATTCCAATGCTTCTTACAAAATCACCTCACCTTTCCTCCTGACCATGATGTATATTATCATGCTTTTGATATTTGTTATGTGTCTACTAGTCTGTAGAAAGGGTTAATAAATAGAAGGGAAATAATTCTAAATCAAGTTAGCTTGTTTACTGTTTACACTGTGAGAGCAGTCAGCCAACTGGATCAGAAGAAAATATTTCAAGAAAAATCACACTTCTCTTTGAAGAGAGTAAACATGGATATTTTGTCAGACAGCTATACATCATCAGAATTACCAAATAAGCAGTAAAGAGTTCATCATTTCTATGATAAACTTTAATTCCATTACCCTTAATATTTCTCTTTTAAGTTTATATTTAAATTCTCACTAGTTACCATAGAGTGTAATATTAGTTTCAGGTGTACAATATAGTGATTCAACACTTCCAAACAATATCCGGTGCTTATCACAATGACACTTCTTATTTACCATCACCTTTTTAATCCACTGCCCACCCACCTCAATTCTAGTAACCATCAGTTTGTTCTTTATAGTGAAGAATCTGTTTTTTGGTTTGCTTCTTTCTCTTTTTTTCCCTTTGCTCATTTGTTTAGTTTCTTAAATTCCACATGTGAGCAAAATAATATGGTATTTGTCTCTCTCTGACTAAATTTTTTCACCTAGCATAATACTCCCTAGCTCCATACAGGTCATTACAATTGGAAACAAAGCAAAAATAAATTACTGGGACTTCATCAAAATAAAAGGCTTCTGAACGGAGAAGGAAACAGTAAGGTTTCAAAAAAAGGTTTCCAGAAGAAGTGACATTGATGCCAAGTTACACAGGAAAAGTGAGTATTATCCAAAAGAACAAGTGGAGATGGGATATCCAGGCAGAGAAAGTCATATATGCAACAGCATGGAGGTCTGGGGCATTCAGTGTGGCTAAAGGTTTACTTACTTGGTCCAATACAATGAGAGATGAGTTCAGAGAGAAACCCAGTGGTTTCCTCAGAGCCACTGAAATGTTTTAAACAGGACATAATCAAATTTGTGCTTCAGAAAGCACATTTTAAAAGAGTAGAGGTAGCAAACTTGGTAGCAGAGACCATGAGAAAGTGACTATAGTAGTCATAGTAACCTAGTTTTTATGCAGCATAAAGTTATTAGTGTCTAAGGAAATGCTATGGGTATTTTGCAATGCCCTACTAAAACTTTTGTATTGATATCTGAGTTGGGACAAGAGGAAAAACTTAGTGAAGGAAAGATCCAGCCAAAAGAACTCTGCATGTTAAAGGGCCCTGAGTCTATTTACTCTCAGGGTCCACATTCTGGCTGATATTACACCACTATTCCAAGTCCTAGGATTAGTCAATTAACCTCAATCTCTACATGTTATCCCCTGAAACAGGTGCTATTTTCCTATGTATCCTTGGATAGAGCATGGAAAATCCAAGCGAGATGAGGTTTTCAAAAAGAAAACCTGAAGAGAAGCCCCAAAAATAATAATGATAAAATAAAAGCCACAGCATTTAGACATTAAAGAGCTTTGCTATCCTATCTTTGATCTCCAGCCAAAGATTACTTGTGTCAGCTATAACACCTTTACCTTGCCCTTAACTTATAACAGCAAGGCTCTCAATATATGCATTAGGTAAAATATATATTCTGAAAAAAATCGTATCATTTGGTGAAATTCAGGTAATTGGAAGCAAATTATCCCAGACTGTGTTTATAGACTGTTCTTGTCTTCTTTCTGGCTATGCCTCCCCTACCAGACTTTGCCATACACCACCACATCGCCTTGCCTTCTATACCCATATACATGAAGAGTGTTCTAAGCTCCAAACATTCCATCTCTTTTTCTAGCAATCATTGATCCCTATTCATCCCCGAGTCCCATATCCTTTGTGTGAGACCATTGTTATACCAGCTTCTCTAACATGATATCCGTGGAGTTCAGGGAATTCTTTTCTGTCATTGTAATCACCTCTATTATCACACTCCTGCTATTCTCTATGCTCACAGGGTGCTGATTCATGTTCCTGAATCTCTCCTCTTTCACTACTGCATTTTCTTGAGTAATATTTAGCAGCTTTCTCTGGTAGAGGCTCTCTTTGCCCTTTCCATATCTCTTTTTCTCACAGGTCCCCTCATCCTCCAGCTTCTGAGTTTACTAAACTTTACTTTCTCCGGAGCATTGCCCTTAGCTGATGGAAGCCATCTCACTCAAGGATGCCTGGAAGGATAAATCTTCCCTGTCCCTCATCAAGGACTGATGCATATAGGGTTTCAAAAGGTTCTAAATCCCAGCCAATCTACTACCTGAAGGCAGGCCAACTTTGCTGTGCAAGTTATGCATTAATGAGAACTTTACCTGAACCCATATCCTTGCTATGTTCTTTTTCTTCCCCTATTATTCTTTCCTTGTTTTATCTAAAAAGCCTTCCCTCCAAAAATCAGGCACCAAAACCCTGTCTCATTCTCTGCTTCTAAGGAAACTGACCCAAGGAATCACATATCAGGGCATACCTTATCATTTTCTTCAATTGTTCTAGTTAGGTTCTTGAGCAGGTGGTTCTGCTCAAGCAAAGCCAGTGACAAAAGTTTTAATGTTGCAGAAACACCTGTATTGCATGAACAATTTTAGATGTTGAGAATCTAAACTGTCTGCCTCTGTGTTCTAAAAGGTATGTCCCAATCTTTATCAGCTATTCACTAAATTCTTCGACTTTCAGTGCTGAGAGCACTGCTCTCAGTTAATTTTCTCAAAGTGTTAGTATTTTGCAGAGCTCTGGTGGCCAACATATCTAGAATTCATTCACAACTTTCATTTACTAAGCCCTGACAGTTACTGCTTACAAACACAGGACTGAGTGTTTTACTTACATGGACATAGTTAACCATACAAAGATCCTGTGGGATTTAAAATACCATCACTTGCATTTAAAGATGAGAAAAGACTAATTATTGGACTTATAATTACTAGAATTAAAATTATAAAAGATTAATTAACCAGACTTTTAACCCACAGGCTGCCCTATCCAAATCTCTTCTAACCCAACAATATTCTTCACCCACTAATTTCTGGTAAGAGAAGAGTATCATGCTTTGGAGCAGGAGTACAGTATGGTAGTTAAAATGCCTCATTGACCCTGAATTTAAGTCCTGATTCTCCCATAACAAATGATGTGTGATATTGGTTAACTAGCTTTTCGGAGCTTCAGTTTCCTCATCTCTAAAATGGTTTAACAGGGGAACCTGGGTGACTCAGTTGGTTGAGCATCTGACTCTTGATTTAGGCTCAGGTCATGACCTCATGGCTTATAAGATCCATTGGAGTGATAGTGTGAAGTCTGCTTGGGATTCTCTCTCTCTCCCTCTTTCTGCCTTTCCCCCACCCACATGCATTCACTCTCCCAATCTCTCAAAAGAAATAGACATTAAAAAATGAAATGAAATGAAATGAAATAACATAATATAGCATGATATAAAATAGGATAACAGTAACACCTTCCTCAACAGCTGTCAGGAAGATTAAATGAATTGATGTATCTGAAGTTCTTAGTTCAGTGTTCAGCATGTAGCAAGCACTCAACCCACGTTAGCCATTATTATTTCTCTTTATAAAACGCACTTTAGATTTTTTTGGTTACAATTTTATTTTGCTTGTGTCCTACATCAACAGTACTGAATCCTGCTTCCAAATGTGATTTACATTTCATTTTTGCTGTTTTTCTGTCCTGGATATCATGAATGTAATATTTATTCTACCTGGAGTAAGACCTGTGCCCTCAACCACAATTCTTTAATATCCTTCTCCAGATTGAAACCAGCTCCACACATATATCTTCCCTGAACTTTCCCATCCCTAGAGCAGCCAGTGGAGGCAGTTGAGGTCCTCACCCTTCCATCATCTTGCCTGATTCAGTTGCTATTCCAGGCTTATTCTCAGCATGGAATTACCTCTATACATCTTCTGCCCCACAGCACTGATCAAAAGGTTCAAAAATCCATATAGAAAGTATTAAAATGAGAAAGTATGTTTCTCATGAAAGTACAAAATTTCAAGGCTTCCTTTTGAAACCACCTTCTCCATTTGACTTCAGAGCCAAGTCCTCTCTACTGCCAATGCTTAGCAGGTGTGGTTGCTTGCCTTATTCGTTTGGTGGGGGAGAATTAAGCTCCTAGGTAAGTAATGCAGCAGTAATCTCTATTTACTCTTTGATTTCTCAAGCCCTCTCTTCTCAGTCTAAGCCTTTTGGTTTAGCAAAGCAAAAGTAATTTTTCAGGCTTGGCCAAATCTTCTTTCTTTGTGTCTGTGCTGTGAAAAGTAAACACCTTTAACTTATGGCCAAAGAAATATGAGTCACTTTGATTTTTTTTTTTCACCTGGGGATCTGTTGTTTGATGAGGTCTGCTTGTGCAGAAAAAATATAAATTTAACTGGAGAGTTCTTAAGGGAAGTTCAGTCACAGTGCTGAATTAATTTTTCTTTTAGTCATGAATGTTCAACAATTATTTGTTTCCATCTCTCAATTCCAGGAAAATACCATGCAAGAATCATGGAGTATTTGTATATTTTTTTTTCCTTCAGGCTTCATATCTAAACTATACCTATGGAAACTGGTCTTTTGCCTTTCCATGTTTGATAACTCCCTGATTCTTTTCATACGGTAAAGCAGTAGACTGTGGAGTGAAGGCAACCAGAACAACTTCAGTATTTGTGCTTTGGAATTCCCCAAGGAATCTGTGCTTGGCATTCCCTGTGGTAACCTTAGGCCACTCCCACCTAGGAGTGTTCTCTAGTTGGTCAACACAAGATTGTTTTCCTCTCTCCAGAGACATTTTAAAATCTCCTTCAGGAGTTTAAGTTTACATTTTATTGTCATCTGCCTGGCAGCAGGCAGTGCAGGTGGCAAATGGTGTCAAACGGAAAATTTGACAGCTGAGATAATTAGTAGATGGCAGTCTGGAGTGTTGTCAAGCTGCCAGCGAGGATGGTAGGTGCTTTGGGTAGAAGTATGCAAAGATGTTCTCTAAGGATCAAAATATTTGTATTTCTCACACTACTTTGATTTCCTTTTTAAGAGCATCTATACTTTAGGGAAATGTATTAAAATTAAAATTAATCAGTAGATGTTGTTTCTAATCATTGATGACTGACATTTTCACATCCACCAAATTTTTCATGGTCTTTTCACCAACTTTTTCATGTGTGAGCACCTTTTGGAACAGAATTTACGTACTACTTCAAAGATTTTCGTATTGTGCAATAGCTCTTTTAAGAGAGAAAGGGCCCGGGGCGCCTGGGTGGCTTAGTCAGTTAAGCGTCCGACTTTCGCTTAGGTCGTGATCTCACGGTTTGTGGGTTCGAGCCCCGGTTTGTGGGTTCGAGCCCCGTGTCGGGCTCTGTGCTGGCTGCCGGCTCAGAGCCTGGAGCCTATTTCGGAGTCTGTGTCTCCCTCTCTCTCTGACCCTCCCCTGCTCATGCTGTCTCTCTCTCTCCTAGAAATAAATAAAAATATTTATAAAAAAAAAAGAGAGAGAGAGAGAAAGGGCCCTTCTTCTTCTGCTGACTTGCACTGGGTTATAATTTTAAGCCAGGAAATACAACTTTCTATTTTGTCTAGAATTTGTTTTCTCTCTTTTAAGTTTTCTCCCCTGCCCCCAGGTTTTCAATACAATTTTCCCATTAGGTATTATTGCTAAAAAAGAAAAAAAAATAGTTCTTAAGCATCTCTCTTTAAATTTCTGCAGCTGGTTATGGACAGATGGATAGATGAGAAATAGATAGATAGACAGACAGACACATAGATAGACAGGTAGGTAGAATATAGCTAGGTATACTTTATAAATATAATCAAAGGTTCCCAGTACTTCTTGTTCTTTGTGAGTAAATAAAAACATAAAGGAAGAATTTGACTATTTTGACAAAAATTTTAAAAGTGATTTCATATATAATTGATTTGATACTTATCTATACTAGCAATAAAGAGGTTATTCAGAATTAACTAAAAGATAGACACTGTCCTTCATTACTCCTATCAGAGATATAAAATACGCATTAGAACTGCCACAGATCCTCAAACTATTTAAATAGTCTCTATATACTTTCAGTAACATTTTCTGCAGAACCCATGGGTTTAAATTCTTCAGGCTATTAATATGGCAACATAGTAAGACATATCCATTTTATAATCATTCATTTCAGATATTTTGCACAACAGCATTTAACACTTAATTAACTTTAGCATGCTACTACATATTTTAGTATCCTATCCTGAATATTTTTAATGTCAATTTGTTCAGGATGGAGATCATTAAAATTAAGAATTACAATTCAATAATATTTTTATTTTTTATATTTTTTACTCTATATACCAAGGTAGTAGTTAACATTATAAAATTCAAGTGAAACATGTTTAGGGGAAAAGTTTTTGTCTCATAAAATTAAGTTATGTATTTATATTTTAGATTTCAGTCAGTTCTCTACTAAATCATTTTCTAATGTATGTTTGAGGCTTTAAGATATTTTGAGACTGGGATTTACAGCTTACACACATAAATGGTAATATAAAATAACGAATATTTATTGAGTTTCTATTCTAGGGTGGTACTATACTGAACTTTGGCCCTGAGAACTGAAAGGCCCAGACATCTCAAGTATTTCAGTTTATTTAAGGAGAATCAGAAAAGAAAACAGTGTAGTAAAATACACTCCAATAAATATTATGATAAAGATGTGCTCTAGAAGCTATGGGAACTCTAATTTATATTGAGAGGAAAGTAAACTTCCCGAAAGATATGATACCAGACTGAATTTTAGACAATAATAAACACTACTAAAATATATTAAATGCATATTAAAACAGTTTATCATGGTATCTTTTCAAGCTATCATCATGTAAAGAAAAATGTAATGAAATACATTTATTATCCTCACTTCAAAAACAAAAAAATAATGAAGGGGTCGGAGCCATACAACTCAGCAGCAGCAGCACTGGGGTGGATCCCAGGTCTGGATGATTGCCCTTGCAGGTGCCTCTCTGATACTAACTCCACAAAGGAAGTATAACTAAAGCACAGAATGGAAAGGCATGGAGTATTTGGAGAACTTCAAGTCACTTAGAATGAGTGGACTCTTGGGTATATGAGAATAGGGCAAGGAAATGAGGCTAGAGGGCCAGAACAGCTCAAAGAAAGTCCTATTGGCCATAGTAAGGAAATTGAATTTTATCCCACAAGCTATAAAGAACTAAGGAAGGTGTTCAGCCATAAAGTATTAAGATCACAGATGTTCTTTCAATCAATAACTCTGTCAGCAAGTAATAGGGAACAGAGTTGAGAATCTAAGTTGATCTTCATGGATGGAACTAGAGTGTATTATGCTAAGCTAAATAAGTCACTCAGAGAAAGATAAACATATGATTTCACTCATATGTGGTATTTAGGAAACAACAGGTGAACACAGGAGAAGAGAAGGAAAAATAAGATAAAAACACAGAGGGAAGCAAACCTTAAGAGACTCTTAAATACAGAGAACTGAAGTTTACTGGAGGGGTGTTGGGTGAGGGGATGGGCTAAATGGGTGATGAGGATTAAGGATGGCACTTGTTGGTATGAGCACTGGGTGTTATACATAAGTGATGAATCACTAAATTCTACTCCTGAAACCATTATTATGCTGTATGTTAACTAACTTGGATTTAAATAAAATGTTTACAAAAAGAATCTAGGTTGATCTTCAATTGTTTGGATTGGGAGGGTGCTGGAAGTGGTGGTGTCATTCAGAGACAGGAAGTACAATAGAGGGGAAATTTGGAGGGAGGCAAAGAATTCTAATTTGGAAATGTTGATACTTATGTAGGTGTACCTAGATGTGGAGTACATCTGCTTACGTTGACATAATGGGAAGTGCTGAGAGTATATTAAAAATCAATGTTTTAATGAGTGCTTGGGTCTCTCAAACAGTTAAGTGTCCAACTTCAGCTCAAGTCATGACCTCATGGTCAGTGTGTTTAAGCCCTGTGTCAGGCTCTGTGCTGAAAGCTCAGAGCCTGGAGGCTGTTTCAGATTCTGTTTCCCTCTTTCTGCCTCTTCCCTGCTCATGCTCTGTCTCTCTCTCTCAAAAATAAACATAAAAAAATTTACATACATACATACATACATACATACATAAATGTTTTAGGGGCTTCTGGGTGGCTCAGTTGGTTAAGTGTTGGACTCCTGATATCAGCTCAGGTCATGATCTCAGGCTCTGTGTGGATAGCAGAGAGCCTGCTTGGGATGTCTCTCTCCTCTCCCTCTGCTCCTCCCTGGCTCATTCACTCATGCTCTCTCTCTCCTTTTCTCAAAATAAATAAATATTTTTAAAATATTAAAAATGTTTTAGGTGAAACAAGTGAAGGGGATTAAGAGTACACATATGATGAGCACTAAGTGATGTAAAGAATTGTTTAATCACTATATTGTACACCTGAAACTAATATAACACTGTATTACTAGAATTACATTTTTAAAAATAAATAACACCTGGGGCGCCTGGGTGGCTTAGTCGGTTAAGCGTCCGACTTTCGCTTAGGTCATGATCTCGCGGTTCGTGGGTTTGGGCCCCGCGTCGGGCTCTGTGCTGACTGCCAGCTCGGAGCCTGGAGCCTGTTTCGGTCTGTGACTCCCTCTCTCTCTGACCCTCCCTGCTCACGCTGTCTCTCTCTCTCTCTCTCCTAGAAATAAATAAAACATTAAAAAAAATTTTTTTAAAAATAAATAACACCAGATAAAACCTTAAAAAATGTTTTTTAAAAAGAAATACTAAAACTATTTTAATACAAAAATGGCGAATTTTGGAAACGAAATCTTCCCATATTCAGCAGAAAACATCAGTCTAAGATTACCTCTGGGAGACAATACCTGTAGGAGAAGAATCAAGGAATAGTTTGACAAGCAAACCCTCTAATTACAGTTCCTTTCCTAACCGAACAATTTTGTCACATTGATTACTCTCCTTCTATGCTATTCAAATGCATAGACTCAAGGTAGAGTCTATAGATTTGCAGAAATGAGTAAAGCAGTAAATCAAGTTGGTTTCTTTAGTACACTTTATTGACTTTATTTTTTGGACTTTATATACATGTTGACACTTACTATATTGTTGAGTTTTCTAAACTACTGCCTATAAATTATATTTCCATTTAAATTTAACTGCTTTATTGGGTTTGGTTTTGTTTCATTTTTAAAAGAGAGAGAGAGAGAAAGAACTAGTTGGCGACGGGCAGGGGGCGCCGCTAGAGGCAGGGGGAATACAGCATCTCAAGCAGGCTCCACACTCAGCCACTCGAGTGGAGGCCAATGCAGGGCTGGAGCTCACAAATGACCCTGGGATCATGACCTGAGCAGAAATCAAGAGTTGATCACTTTACCAACTAAGCCACCCAGAAGCCCCAGAGCCTGAATGTTTGTAAACCCAGAAATTGGAACTGGCTTATGACCTCACAGAAGTTATGTGGCTTGTGTGTTAAGATCCAACTCAACACACATTTAATGAGCATATACAGTGGGCTGTCTTTAAGGAACTGACAATCTTTTAGATCTTCTTTGTTAAACTTCAATATGCATATTAATTTCCATGGACATCAAGTTAAAATATAGTTTCCCTAGTCAGTAGGGAAGGACTTGAGGTAGGACTTGAGATTCCCTTTTACTATCATAATCCTGGCTGATGGCAGGGCTGCTGATCTGTTGCTTTGTGAACAGCAAAATTTTAGACAAAATCAGTATGTATCTAGCTGAACACAGTACCATTTGAAGTTGGTATTAGCGGAATGAACTAAACATTATAAAAGCCCTGAATTACAGATTATATTTCTTAGATCTAGACTCATGCTTTGAAATGGGAGATCTGTACTAATGCAGCAACCAACAAATGGCTGTTGACAGACTGCTCAGTTATCTCCAGAACGTGTTTCTGATCTTCAGCAAGAGAAGTACCCAGTCTCTTTAACAGTAAGAGTTTGGAAAAAAAAAAAATGTCTTAAAAGTAGCAGTTTCGGGGCGCCTGTGTGGCTCAGTCGGTTAAGTGTCTAGCTTTGGCTCAGGTCATGATCTCATGGTTCGTGGGTTCGAGCCCTGCGTTGGGCTCTGTGCTGACAGCTAGCTCAGAGACTGGAGCCTGTTTCAGATTCTGTATCTCCCTCTCTCTCTGACCCTCCCCTGCTCACGCTGTCTCTCTGTCTCTCAAAAATAAATCAAACATTTTAAAAAATTAAAAGTAGCAGTTTCACAATCTGTGGCAAGAGGAAGTAACAATTATAAAATGTAAACCCAACTAAGTATATTATTTTGGTGCCAAATCTCTGAAAACAACGGAGGTAAATTTAGGAAAAAAAGACTGCACAAGAAAGGATGATAAAGATTCCCTAGAAGTTTAATTATTCAAGTAAATGTACCTTAATTCCAAATTGGGGATAAAAGGATCAGCAGACAAATCGAAGAATTGCCATGCGGCAAAGGTTTCATTCTTTTTTTTTTTTTTTTTCCAGTAATGAACATGGAAAGAAGCAAAAGAGAAGGATACGCTGTGTTTTAAAGGCCAGGCTGCAGTGTAGAAGGAGAACTGGCGAGATAGCCTCTGGGCTCTCCGGCCTGTGTTGGCTGGGGGGTTGCAAGAAAACGAATTAAAGGTAATTAACCCAGCAGTAGCTTTCACATAGAGGATAATTCAACCTAACTGGAAATAGCTGGAAGTGGAGCCAGCTTTGATAAAGTATGTGCAGGCCTCTAGCGCTCCAGTGGAAAGTAGGCATGAGGTGAATGGAAGCAGTGATTGGCTCTGGACATGACCGTGAAGCAGAAACTAGTCATTCACACTCCAAAATACTGTCTTTACAAACAGGCTTTTCCTCTAATTCTCCATTTTTGTTCACTTAAAAACATATAGTAATCATTTTCTAATCAGTCTTAGCAAAATCATACATATATAATATATACATACATGTATACACACACAAACAAACACACACACACACAGGATTTATTCTATTTTTGTTTCTTCTAAATCACTTTTTTTTAAACTGCAACATGGAGGGTCAGAAAGCACAGATGCTGAGTCTGTTTAAAATGGCCTAGAAAGCAAAGCACATGCTTTAATCTGATGTCTAGGATGCATTTTAAAAAATTGGATTGAAAAGGATTAGATTAGATTAGACCTCCTGGATTTAAAAATGTTAAAGCTCCATTTATGCTTTAACATAATCTCTTTCTACTCTCTGGAGCCATCAAGCAGAACGTAGTCTTGGGTAGCTTTTTTATTATTATTAAATTTTAGACTTTTTTTTTTTTAACATCCCACTCTCATATTTGTAATAAAAAGAAATCCTCAGAGACTGAACTAAAAGTTCTTTTGACCTGCTGCTAAAGGGAAGGGTGGGTATGTTTGTCTTGTGATTTTAACAATGACTTTTATGTATTAGTGCACATAACAGAGACACACAGACACACATATGAATATAAATAACTAGTTTTAAAATCTAAATAACAGTGCATGCTTTTGAATACTATTCATTTTTATGAAGTTATAGTTGCTAGTACAAAAATCTATCATAAGGCTTAAATTAAAAAAAACCTTAATAAGACACTGTATACTGTACCCCTGTCTGATATAGTCATTAATTCCAATCTCTGTAAATAAAACACCATTTGCAAAACTACCAAGGTTCTAAAAGCAAATAGACTTGTTTTACGGTTTTGATGTTCATTAAACATAAAATAGAAAATGCAATTATATCTGAAGTTATATAAAATCTTCTGGAGTGGAAAGTTGGTAAATGTTTATATGAGAAATACATAGCTCTTTAGCAATTTTTTTTATTTTGTAATATTTAATTATTGTTTCACATACACAAAAAAGCTGAGATTGACTGGCAAAAATTTTAAATTTTATTACCTCTGCACTTGGGTTACACATCTCAAAATTACTGTGATTATAAATGGCCAACTACATTCCTGTAACATCTATATTCCTGTAGCATCATAGATGTAAGATTTATGGCTTATCCTTGGTAAAGTGTTTTCATTTATCTAAGACATAAACAACACTACCTAGCCAAAAATCCCGAAGGATATTAACAAACTTTTAAAACTAAACAAACTATTTTTAACTAAATTATTAAATCTGGAATATGGAAAATCTTAGCAAAAGTATTATTAGTTTCCTTATTGTCCACCATGTGAAGTTTGATAACTATTTTCTATAAGGTACCATAGTGCTGTCTTATATCCAGATAAAAAGCAGTAATACTCCTAGAGCAGAATCATCAAGAACAGTATAATTGAGAACGAAAATGGGTTTTTTCTTTTAGGAGGTTCTAAAATACACTTGGTTTTATCTTGTAAGGTCTGCTTTAGAATTTTGCCAAAACCTTTAATTAATACTTGAAGAAAAAAAGAATTATACTCAATATTTCCTTCCCAATTTAAATAGAATCTACTGGTGTTTTAATTAGTTTAATTTTTAGTAAATATGAGACAGATTCTAGCACATATCCTTCCTTTTCCATAAAATTCATGCCCATGGGTAATGAAAAAGTTAATGAAAGTTTTTCTTTAAAGAAATATTCTAGCTAATAAATAAAGAATTATAGAATTAAAGTATGTCCATTTTGCAGGCACTAATGAAACAGGGAGATAATGTATTTAATGGTTCCCAATGGCTGCTAGCATCACAAACTGAGAAACTTCCAGACACTGTGGTCATTCTAATAAAATCCACATTACAAATTAAGGTTTTTGCCTTTTTATTTTTATTAATGTTTATTTATTTTTAAGAGAGAGTGAGAGAATGTGCAGGGGAAGGGCAGAGTGAGAAGGAGAGAGAGAATCCCAAGTAGGCTCTGCACTGTCAGTGTGGAACCTGATGTGGGGCTCCGTCCCATGAACTCTGAGATCATGACCTGACCTGAAATCAAGAGTTGGCCACTTAACTGACTGAGCCACACAGGTGCCTCTCTTTCTAAAAACTCAAATCTTAATCTGATGAAACAAATATCTACCAATTACAGGAAAGGTAGGGAGCAACAGTGCATGTCAAACAATAAAACCGGATGGAGTCAGCAAAATTATAACTGTATGAAACTTTAGGAAACTTTTTTTTCTTCAATAAAGAAACTGCAAGGAAGAGAAAGAGACCAAAAGAATGAGAGACAAAGAATGAGGACAGGAGGATGAGGAAGGGATAAGAGAAAAGAGGGAGAGAGAGAAAAAGGGAACACCTACAGATTAGAGGAAACTTAAAAACTATGTCAACCACTTACCAAATATGGACCTCATCTTCAATAAATACACTGTAAAAAAAAGAGCAAGGTATTACATTCTCAGTGAGATGTGATTGTGACAATTGTCAAAGTTAAGAAATTTGAAAAATTTACTCTGAGAAGTACTCATTCTTATAAGACATCAATTTCATAAAGCTACAAGTTATTTTTCAGTCCTCTTGACTCTAGGAAAACAAGAATGGTAACATCTAAATGTTCTGTCTAGCAGCTAAGCAAGGCCATAAGTAGGTTCTTTTCTCAGACAACAGGTTAGCTTTCCATATAATAAACTTATTTTACATTTATGTGAAGAGGATCTAAAATTAAACACTCTAGCCAGGTTCTAACTCTTGGAAAGAAAGAAAGAAAAAGAAATTAGAAAATGAAAGCACTAAAATATAAATCTAAAGTGACAAAATATGAGAGGTTTGATAAAGAAAATATTGTAAAAGGAAAACAAAGTATTAATAAGATACAGTTTGTACAAGATGAAAAAAAATTCAACAGAAACAAGTGAGAGAAATCCCAGAGCAATGGAAAATGAAATACTCCCACAACACATTATGCTAAAAGGTACTTATTTCATTTGCAACTTGTATTTATATTTTTTAATGCGGAAAAAGACCAGCAAGCAACACATTATGTTAAAAGGTACTTATTTCTTTGTTATTTCTATTTAAAGAGGTAATAGCCTTACTTCAATTACATATAGATTGAATGTGAATCTATATTATTAAATTGTACTTTTTTTTTGTTTAGTTCAGTGATACACACTTACAAAAAAAAACTTAGGTAAAAGGAACTGTATTTTTTTTCCCTAAAATGTTGAGTTCTAAGGCATTATTTTAATATCAAATTCTTAAAACCTCTTCCTCCAACAGTTCAATAAAATCTTTGAATCTCTAATTAATTTTCTATCATAGAGACTTATTGCTTTCTCCACTTGACCACAGTGAAATAGGCTGATACTGTAGAGCTCGTAAACATCCTAGGGATAGTACATTTTGTCATATAACTGATTTACATAGGATAAAATTTCTTCTTCAGGATTAGAATGGCTGGGGAGTTGTTAGCATGAGATCATACCTACCTATTGGCAAATTGGAATGGAATTTGCCAAAAGCAAAGTAATTGCAAATACCCTAATGGGAAGCCATCAGCAACAATGTGTTCTTAGGGTCCCCAAACTTTTTAAAAAATTGTTTTCACACTAAAACCATCACTGTTTGTAGATATATATTCCACCTTTATTCATACGTTAGCACAATTTTAATTCTGTTCTTTCTTTTCTGCTTCACTTCTTTTGTATACTAAGATGTAGACATTTTACAAAAAGAAACTCCAGCACTGCCACTTCATCTCTCTATTTTCTTTACCCAACTTTCATGTCCTTGTTCAATTTTTTAATTTTCTGTCAATAAGCATCAGTATTTTAATATATTGACTTTTATAATCCTTCATTTATGCAGACTACTTACTTATATTTTATAAGGGGCAAACTTTTACCATATTTCTCAAACTTTACTTCTTTACTTGCTAAAAGATTACAAAGCAGTTATTAGTATTTCTAGACAGAGAAGTCTAGAGAGATTTTCAACTTGTATTTGAAATTTCTTGTAGAGAACATATAGTTGGGCTACACTTTTGTTTTGAATTCAGTCTGCCCATTTCTGGTATTTTAATTGGTATTTTTAGAACATTTAGAATTAATGTAATCATTGATCTGATGAGGCTTAAGTCTGCCATTTTATTTTCTGTTTTCTGTCTTAATCTCTGTTTTTTATTTCTGTTTAGTTTTTGCTGCCTTTCTGTGGGTTTATTTGAACATTCTTTACTATTTCGTTTTGATTTATCTATAGTGGTTTTGAGTGTACTTCTTCATACACATTTTTAGTGGTTGTGCTAGGTATTATGTATACATAACAGTCTACTGGCATCAACATTTTATGATTTCAAATGAATTAACTCCCTTTAATTTCACCTTTACTTTTATTTATAATTTGTCTTAAATAGTTTCTCCTTAAAGAACTATGTCAAACAGTGTTATAATTTTCGCTTCAACCATTGAACATAATCTAGAAAACTCCAAAGAATCAAAGTCTATTGTATTTACTCATATTTTTGTTATTTCCATTGTTCTTTCTTCCTTCCTTATTTTTCAAGATTCCTTCCTTTAGCTCTTGTTTTAGAAGACGTCTCCTTGCAATAAATTCTGTTAATTTTCCTTCATCTAAAAACATCTTGATTTCCCCTTTATTTAAAGGATATTTTCAACTAGATACAGATTTTTCATTTGACAGTTCTTTTATTTCACTACTTAAAAATGGGCCACTTCCTTCTAATTTTTTGGTTTCTGATAAGAAATCAATTGTCATTCAAACTGTTTTTCCTCTACAGGTAAATTGTTATTTCTCTCTTGCTGCTTTTACTCTTTTTTCTTTGTCTTTAGTTTTTCAAAAGTTTGACAACGATGTGTCTTGCATGAATTTATTTGGGTTTATTTTGTTTGAGGTTCAACAAGCTTCTTGAATCTGTAGGTTTATGTTATTTGCAATTTGGGAAAGTTTTCACCATTATATATTTTTAGTACATATCACTTTTTTGGGTACTTTTTTGAGTACTTTTCATGACTCCAATGATATCAATGTTAGATCTTTTCTTAGAGCCCCACAGGCCTTTGATCCTCTGCACAAATTTTTTTTCAGTCTCTTTTCTCCCTGTTATTCATAATAAGTTCTACTGTTCTATCTTCAAGTTCACTGATTTATTTATCTGTCCCCTCCAATCTGCTGTTAAGCTCATCCATAATTTTTTTGGGTTGTTGCATTTTTTTTAAGTTCTAAAATTCTTTTTTCTTTCTTCTTTATATCTTCTATTTCTTTGCTGAGACTTTAAAGTTTTCATTTGTTTCAAACATCTCTGTAATAGCTCACTGAAGCATTCTTATAATTGTTGCTTCAAAATCCTTATCAGATGATTTTAATATCTGCATCATTTCAATTTTGGCATTTGCTGATCTTTTCTCAAATTGAAATTTTCCTGGTTGTTGCTTTGACAAGTAATTTTCCAGTGAAATCTGGATATTTTAATATATGAAATTCCAAAATTCTGGACCTCATTTAAATCTTGTATTATAGCAGGAATTCTCTGACAATGTTCTTGTCGAAAGTGGTACTCCACCTTATTAATACCTGGTGAGATCAAAGTCCAGATTTCCTAACACTGTTCCATTAATTCTACCCTGTCTGGGAGGGGCAGAAGTGTCTCATTATTGCTTTCTGAATGGCCTCTTATGTTATCAAACATGGATGGTCTCTTTATTGCTGTATTGTAATGAAAGACTTCTGACACCACCCCAGCAGGAATTGTGAGTGATGCCTCATTACCACTGGTTGTGGCAGAAGTGCAAGTGACTCACCTGGTCTTCACCAGCACCATGGGGTTTAAGGCCTCATTACCTCCTGGCTAGGAGGGTGAAAGTCCAGCTCCCACTTGGACTTCTCTGAGAATACCTCATGGAGGGTTTGGGATATTTAATTACAGACCAACAAAGGTGGAAGTCTAGGTTCCCCATATGGCCTTTGCTGGTGGAGGCGAGAGTGAAACTGAAGTGTTTTCTATGATCCTTAGCTAAAGTAGTACAGTTATTATCTAAATGTTTTCTGTCTTGCTATCCAGTCCTTTACTTGGCTCTTTTGCTAGGAAGCAGGCTTTTCTTGATTTTTCTTCTCACTCTTGTTGGCATTTCTGGACTGCCAACTTATCTGGCACCCAATCTGAAACCTGAACACTTTGGGGAATAAGTGAAAAAGAAAACCCACATAACTCACTGCTGTGTCAATGCTCAGGTTTCAAAATACTTACACAGTCTATATGCTTCTTTCTATCTTTCAGAATCTTCTTAATTCTGTTTTATGTAATGTCCAGGGTTTTAGCTGTTCTTTGTAGTAGGATTAAGTAAAAGAACATCTACTCCATCTTCCTGGAAATAGAACTGCCTAATAATATTTTTATAGACAGTACTTTAATCCCCTATCAACGTGGTGACCAACCAAATCGAACTTCCTACAATAGTAAGTTTTGATCATTATTATACCATTCATAAGTAAACAGATACTACGAAAGACAAGTGCAGAATAATAAAATGCGAAGTTTTGAGACAGGGCTCTTTGTGTTTGAATCCTTGATCTATATCTTAAAAGATGTACAGCATGCTTAAAATTATTTAACAATTCGAGGACTAATTTTCCACACCTACAAAATAGAAATAATAGCAGCTGTGTAAGATGGTGTACAAATTCAATGCAAAAATATGAATGGTTAGTATCTGGTATAATAAATGAGAACTATTATAATCTTAACATATGTGTTTCTCTTTGAAGGCATCCTTATGTAAAATGATAAATCACTCCTTCCCAAGTGCTAATTGGTACTTTGCTGCCTTGAAATGGCAAAGAGGAAAGAAGTTTCTTTTAAGAATATTTTCTTCTCCCCGATGCATCATAGGATCAGGCTTTAGAAAGCATCTGAATTGTTTAACAAGTAGGGGTTGCAACAGATGAGCACACTGTAAGCTCTGAGAACACATTTGAAAGTATCTTATATTTTGGCCCATGACTCACTCCTTGACATTAATTCCTCTCTATAAGGGATTAATGTACTCAAGAATCAATATGCTCTCAGACAGATTCTACATCAGTGAGTTTCTTTGCTGGTCAGTATTTTCATTATTAACAACTTATGTCAGCAATATTCCCTATTCGTCTAGCAGTATTTGAATTTATTCCCTCATTTTAGTCCTGATTGTTGAACATTACTCTTAAGGTCTTTTATAACTTGATTTACCAAGAAAGCAGATTAGAAATCTATATGAAGACTCAGAGGCCTAAAAGAGGAGCAATTAGGAAGAGTGTACTGTTCAGTTCTATTTTCCAAATATAGGGGATGAATATTTTGAGTTCCTCTGTATTTCTTAATGTTTGCATTTAAAATACTATATCCCACAATATCCCCAAGTTATTCTATCCACACTTGGTTTTAGTCTTTTTTCATCATGACAGACATCTGTTTTTATTTTTTCACTTGGATCCCATGTTTCAATAAATATGGCCTTATTATAAAATGTATTTATTTAATCGATATTTAATTATGTTTACACTAAATCCTATTTTGTACATTGTGGTCACAGGTCAAATCTGGAACAGTTATGGTCTGGAAATGAATAGTGATAATAATGGATTATAATCCATTAATGGAAAAAGAATCCATGAGTCTATACTGAGTATATACATATGTAACACTTATAATACATATATACATATGCATATACATAAATGGGAAAATGAGGAAGCTCTTTCTTATGGTAGCCTATACCTAATAAATATGGAATAAATGATAGGTGTTATGGCTGAATTGCATTGTCCAAAAAATGCATATGTTAAATCCCTAAACCCTAGTACCCCAGAATGTGAATGTACTCTGAGATAGGACCTTTAAATAAGATAAGATAAATGAGATAATTAAGTTAAAATGGTGTTGTTAGGATAAGGGCTAATCCAATATGACTCTTGTCCTTATAAAAAGAGATTAGGACACAGCCAATACAGACAGAGGGACAATCATGTGAGGACAGAGCAAGAAGATGCCATCTGCAAGCCAAGGAGAGAGGCCTCCTTGAAAAACAAACCTGCCTCCAGAATTATGAAAAAATAAATTTCTGTTGTTTAAGCTACCAAGTCTAAGGAATATTGTTATGGCAGCTCTAGGAAACAAATACAATAGATTTTTAACAATCGCCATTATACAATCACCATAGTAATAATCTGAGCAAGAATTATCAATGGATACATTGGATTAAAGTTTGACAATGGACATTATTTACATGGTATGTCCTACATATTACTTAACAGTTTCAGAGGGGAAAAAAATAGTAACTTTACAGTGAAGAAACCTGGTAGACACTTCAAGTTAATGAATTATCAAGGAAAAGAAATAGTGTTTTGATCAGTTAGTTTATCACAGATTATTCTCTGATTTGTCATGTGTGTTCTTACTGCCTTAATTACAACCTTCAGAAACTACAGAACTAGTGTTCTGAGAACAAGCATGATAATCTGGACTGTATTAATGAAACCAGAATAAAAATTCACCAAATGGTACAAATAGTGAGGAATAATCCTTGCACTTTACACTAGTAAAGAAAGTGAATGTATTCCCTTTTTTCTTTGACAATGAGGAAAATATTTTGGCAGGAAGCAATGTGCATATTTGTATGTTGAATATATAAAAGGTTCAGTCTTAGAGAGTGGGACTTCCAGTTAGAACAGCCTTCCTTAGAAAGGGGTGTGGAATACACAGATTGACATCTCTGACTTTGTCCCTTAATTGTAAGAATTTATAATTTACATGGAAAGATATACCATATCAATAACCACAAACAATAGCAGCATTTTGAGATATTTTGAGGAAATCAACTATGAAATTAATCTATATTGATATATAAATGACTGTTTCTAAATCATCTCCAGTCCAAAAATAATATGTACCTTCCTTCCAGTGGAAGTTAAATTTTTGGCATCAGAGATGCATGTCATAGTCATATTATTATCCTTTTCAGCACTTTTTAGGATGCCCTCCACATATCAGGCACTCAATAAATACAGTTTTAAAGAGCAAAAAACACAATTGAAATTTTGGAGTATATAACAAAGTGAGGTGACACGTTTATAGAAATAAGAGAAAATTTGTTTAGTGACACAGGACAACCAGGAAAATAAGTTCTGCCCAGGAGCCTAACCATATTCAGCTCCTATAATTTTAACTTCATCATTTCATTCTTTTCTCCATTTATGAATGTGAATTTATATAATCCAAACAAAGTATATGTTTACTTTGTCCCATGTATTTCTGGCTTAGGAAGGCCTATTTTCACTCTCCCATGATATTCCAAGTATAGTTAACCAAAGAAGACCTACACTACAAAACCAAATGGAAAAACTCTACTGATATAGTACTGAACATATCATTAGTAACAGAAATATATTCCTGCTACTATGCTGGCAATATGTGAATAATGTATTTATAAATGTAGCTTTAACATACTAAAATGAGTATTCTCTCTTTACATAAAAATATGCCATACTTATTCCAAGAATGTTCTCAAATTTAATGGTATTTGACACACATATATTTTAGATATTAGAATCCTTTTTCCAATTTAGACAAGTCACTTTGTATTTTTAAAATTTCCTTGAAACAATATCCCCAAAAAAAAAAAATTTCCTTAAGGGTTTTGATAAGAGCCATACTAATTTATGACTCTCATTTCTACATTTGAAGTCTACTTCATTATTTTATACATAGTAAGTTTCAAATAAATGTAGATTATTTTATTTATTGTGTGCAATTGATCTAGTTGTAATGGTTTTTAGTTTTCCATTTACACAATGTTTTAAAAGCTAAACAGCTACTTTGCATTAATTCTCACTGTTTTCCTATATATACATGCAAATGAGAAACTGATGTATGTGTGTACACATATAAATGACAGATCAATTAATATTTATGAACATATTTGTAATGATTCAACAAAATAGTCAAACTCAGAAAAAATTGTTCTATTTTATACTCACCATAAAGAGGATTTTTTTGTTCTTATATTAGTACCTATATCAATAATTCCCATGGACATTGTTTTATTAATTGCCTTGAAAATGTTAGTTTCAAATATCTAGTAGATGGCCATTAGCTTAAGTTTATACTATTCAATGGCATATAGCACCATTAGAATCATAAAATAAGAAGTCCTTATTTTCACTGGGCTAATCAAAATTCAGGAACACTTTGAATTATTGAAGTTCTCTCTTTCGAGCTGCCAGAGTATTTTCCTTAGGAAGCCTGTGACAAAATGTTTGCAGGGTACTTTACTGATATTTCAGCAATTTCATTCCCCTGACAATGATGTCTTAAAATGTGGTGAAGTATCATTATCATTTTCTCCTTCTGTTTAAATGCATTCTTCTATGGCAACTGGTGATTACCATTCAGAAAGTGTTTCTATGCCATGTGGTAAATCATGAACTACTAACTTTCTGTTTCATTTTTCTTCTTCCAACATCCATTATCATTCCATTATTATAGTTGAAAATCAGCATATCTAATTGCTTCTCTTCCTGCTTCTGGCATTTAATAAGCAATGGAGATACAGAGTGCTACATTTGTAAAATTCAGATTACTACATCAAAAAAATGTAAAAAATAATATGTTCTTGAATTAATGCTGTGCCAGATACATGTTTCTCCTGAATCCCCTTGGCCTTAAGGACCTCTGGTCTTGGTCTATATTGCTTCATGTCCTAATACTATCAGCTGTTTGGGGCAACCCTGTGGACTTTGGGTTCCCTGTGTCAAAGTCTCCATCTCAGTTAACACTGTGGCAGCTGCAGCAATTCTAGTGCTTGGCAAGTTCAACCTCAGCTGAATTTCACTGCAGCTGTGAAGGTGGGGGTATAGTTGGGTGCAGGTGCAATGGAGGGAGGGCAGGTAACACAACTCCTATATGCAGAAGAGTTAATTTTAACCAATGAGAAACAAGATACAGGAAGAAGGACTATTCAAAGTTTCAGGGACCCCATAAGAACATTCTAAAGACATATGTGTGATCCAGCAGCAGGTCTTTCATATAGTAGTCCCCCCCAACCCTTATCCACAGTTTCACTTTCTGGGGTTTCACTGACCTGGGGTTCAACTATGGTCAGTATCAGAATGATCCTCCTAGCAAGTCATCTAAAGGTCAATAGCAGCCTAACAATATGTCAAAATGCCTGCATTATTCACCTTACTTCATCTCATCATCCAGGTGTTTTATCATCTTACATTATCACAAAAAGGATGAGTATGGTACAATAGAATATTTTGAGAAAGACCACATTCCCATAGTTCTTATACTATAAGAAATAATTTATTTTATTATTAGTTATTGTTGCTAATTTATTACTGTGCCTAATTTATAAATTAAGTCTTATCACAGGTGTGTATGTATAAGAAAAAATATAGCACATTAATGATTTAGTACTATCTGCAGTTTCAGGCATCCCCTGGAGTCTTGGAACATACCCCCTACAGGTAAGGAATGCATGTACTGGACTTGTATAATCCTGGCTAGCTTGGTAAGCAGTATCTTGTATTTGTTTTCTCTCCTTTCTTGCCTCATTTTCATTTATTTCCCATAAAGCACTGGCACATAAGCTTTCTTTCTCACTTTTATATAAAATGCAAGTTAATATGTATGTAGAATATTTTTAAACAAGGGGCTCAAGTGGCTAAGGTAAAATTTCTAAAATCCCTGTGCATTTGTAAGATTACTGAACACTCACACAACATCCTGAGGATAATTTCCACTATCACACTTTGTTAGATGTATGAGCTGGAGGTAGTGGTTTTTATCTCTCATACAACTAATAATGGTAGTACAAGGATTTAAAGTAGCAGGACTTGACAGCCAATTAGATATAGATGTAGGGACCAGGGGAGTAAAAATTTAAAGACAGTACTAAAATTTCCAGTCTAAGGGACTACAAATTCTAGTTATGCCAAAATCTTTGGCCAGAAAAAAGATTTCTAGAATTGGGGTAAAGGTAATAATAACTTCAGAGGCCCTTTATACCCTGGAAGCCCCCATTATTCCTTATTTATTTTATTGTTTACTGATCTTGGGCTTTTAAAAAGATAGAAATATTGAATTATGATTATTAACTCTTCTTAATTAACCCAAGCCTCTGTGCCTATTCCTTGAAATTCATTGCTACCAATGGAAATCTTTGCTACCAAAAGACATTATCTGTAATTTACTTTTAATTATACTGTAATTTTTTTTTACAAAACTGCCAGCTCATTTATTTATATATATATATATTTANGTGAACTCCTGACTGTAAGAAAAACTCTTTGATTGATATCTATCCTCAGAGGTGAGGAATCCAGTCTGCTCAGACTTCTGAAAAAAATTAATATCCAAAAGGATGCATGATAAAAAAAATACAAATGCACCTCAAAGTCGGATAATACTGTTTTGAGTAGTAATTAAGTGAGAGTAAAATAAATCTTTTTGACTGGTCTCTAGATCTCTTAGTATCCTAAAATTACTGTCTTATTGCTTGGAAATTCACCTCTGATTCTGGCAAGTACCCATCACAGATAATCAGTTTTATTTTGGACACAGTGAATTTGAGTTACCTATATAATCTTTTCATAAGCTAACATTTTTAACATAACACGTAGATACAATTAAAACCAGGAGATCAATGCTTACTGAGAGTAACTGCCTCCAAATTATATAGACAGTAGTGTCAGATACAAGAATTTACACTAAATCTAATTTCTTTCTCCTCTATGCCACACTGAATCTTTACTTTTCCATAAACCATCTAAACACATTAGCTGTTTAGATAAGGAGTATAAGGGTCATCTAGTTATGATGCACAAGTCACTGAGTATACTCTTTAGTGATATACAAAAATGGAAATATAACATAAGCAATCTTTTTAACTGTAGACTTGATATGAATGCATTGCTTAGTTATTGTTCAAATGCATAGTCCATGTGACTTTATTCTGTATTTACAAAAGAACACTGTAACTTATTCTAATGCTACTATATAGCTATGAAAACTACTTTGATTCAAACTCAACCACTATTAAAAACGTTTGGTAGAGAACTGTTTCCCTATCTACAGTTACCCTGTGCATTCACAGTTCCTCCCCATTCATTCAGCTCTTTTCTAATCTGACAATTGTCATAAATGTTCATGTATGGCAGCAAGGTTGAAAATTCAAATTCAACACAGAATGACAAGTTCAAAGTGAAAATATAATCAGAATTAAATCAATGTTTATACTAACACACTGACTAGGGCAATTTGAATAGATTGTAAGACAATGTTGGAAAAGCATACAAATATCACTTTGAGAAGTTGGAAATGACAAGCAAGGGTTTATAAATGCTATCCTCTAGATCACTGTGGGTCCAATATTGTAGAAAATGGAGACTACCAGACCATCTGAACACCTAGGAAATTCATCCGAGGATTAATGCAACAGTTTGCATACTTTGAACGAGAGAACATGGCAGGTATGTAGTGTGGAGAGGTAAATTGGGGGAGAGAAAAACCAGAGTCTCAGAGGATATGGAGCTGTTTTTGCAGAGAAAGGACAGAAAGAGAGAAAGAGAAAGGGGGACAATGCAGTGCATTGGGATTATGCAAGAAAAGCATTCCCCCTGAAAGTAGCTAGAAAGAAAGAGTCAAAACACTCACAGGAGACTGGACAAAAAATTTGTTCCCCAAAACCATTCACAGGGAGAAAGGAGAGGATTTCAATACTGCCAGGATTTTATAAATAGTAGAGAGCAGAGTCTGAAGTTTTTGAGCTTGGTGCCTGGTGGTGCTCTGGTGAGGAAGTAGAGCAAATCCCCAGAAGCACACAGCAGGGTTTGAGGGGTCCATGTGCCATACAAGAAGAAGCAGTTCCCCTGATTGGAGCGCATTTGCTAGACGCCACATGGCCTCCCCATGGGCGAAAGTTGCCCCAGACCCTGGAGACCAGCCACATTTCCTGATATTGAAACAAAGACACCAGAGGGCAGCAAAACCTGGCGCTGGCTGCGTGTTGTGATTAACCATAAACTCTGAGTCTCTGCCTGCCATTGCGTGATCCCATGAACGTTATCTAGGACAAGCTGACACCTGGCCATTCCTCAGGGAGACCCTCTGCCAGAAAATCAGGGTGGGTCCAAGCTGTGGAGGTCTCTGAAGTGTGGGGTTTTGAAAAACAGCCCTACCTGAGATAAAACTGCCACCTGGCAGGTTGACAGCTTGGGCACAGACAAGGTAGAGGCAGGGGATAAACAGCGCCCTAAGACAAAGAGGGGTGCTTGATCATGGGTCACTGAGGGTGCTAAGTTCCTGAGCCAGAGACTAGGGAACTGGGTGAAGCCATTTTCACCTTTAGCACATACACACGTGTGCACACACACACAGGGATCAACCCCAGTAAGCTGAGCTGTGCCACCAAGTGGAGAACAAAGCCATTATACCAAGTCCTGCCCACCTGGGCCCTCCAGTCACATCCTCTAGAAGACCAGCACAAATCCCTTCCATCTGTTTATTAGTCTACAAACTATAGTGTGCTGAAAACTTGCAGTTCTAGGGGAAAGTGGATGTAACTTCATTCTTGTTTCATTCCGTTTGCAGGTTTGTTTGTTTTCTTTGCTTCTGTTTTTGCTTATGTGGTATTCTTTTTCTTTCTTTTCTTTCTATTTCTGGGATACAGAAAGAGCAAATTATTTTTTAGTTAATTTTTAAATTCTTCTAATTTTTTATTCTATTTTATTTTCTTTATTTTCCTTTCTTCTATTTCTTTTTTTTCTTTTAAATTTTTAAACTTACTTTTTCTTTCTCATTTTTCTCTATTTTATCAAGCTTCTCTTCAAAGCAGACCAAAACACACCCAGGATCTAACTTCCTTAATTTGATTTTTTAATATTTTTCATTTTTATTTTTATTTTTAAAAAGTTTTGTTATTCCTCTAAAATGACAAGATGTAGGGATTCACCCTAAAAGAAAGAACAGGAAGAAGCGAGGCCAGAGATTTAATCAACACAGATATAAGTAAGATGTCTGAACTAGAATTTAAAACCACAATTATAAGAATACTGGCTATGTTTTGGAAAAAAAAAAAACATAGACGGCACCAGAGATTCCCTTTATGTGAAGATAAAAGAACTAAAATTTAGGCAGCCTGAAATTTAAAATGCTATAACTGAGATGCAACCTGAAATAGATCCTGTGATAGCAAGGAAGGATGAATCAGAGCAGTGAATCAGCGAAATAGAAAATAAAATTATGGAAAATAATGAAGCACAAAAAAAGAGTGAAACAAAATCAAAAGACCATGATACAAGACTTAGAGAACTCAGAGATGTATTAAAAAGAAATAACATTGGGGCGCCTGGGTGGCTTAGTCGGTTAAGCGTCCGACTTTCACTTAGGTCATGATCTCACGGTTCNAACATTTGGGGTTACATGGGTGGCTCAGTCAGTTAAGTGTCTGACTTCAGCTCAGGTCATGATCTCGCAGTTCACAAGGTTGAGCCCTGCATAGGGCTCTGTACTGACAGCTTGGGAGTCCAAAGCCTGCTACAGCTTCTATGCTTCCCTCTCTCTCTGCCACTTCCCACTCATGTTCTGTTTCTTTCTCTCAAAATAAATAAATGTGAAGAAAAAAAAAGGATCGGGTACCTGGGTGGCTCAGTTGGTTAAGCATCCAACTTCAGCTCAGGTCATGATCTTGCAGTTCTTGACCTTGAGCCCTGCATTGGACTCTGTGCTGACAGCTCAGAGCCTGGAACCTGCTTCAGATTCTGTGTTTCTCTTTCTCTGCCTTTCCCCCCTCATTCATTCTCTCTCTCTCTCTCTCTCTCTCTCTCTCTGTCTCTTAAATAAATTTTAAAAATATTATAAGTTAAAAAAGAAAAAAGGAATAACATTCTAATCATAGGAGTCCAAGAATATGAAGAGAGAGAGAAAAAAGAGCACAGGTTTATGTGAAGAAATTATAGCCGAACACTTTCCTAATCTGGGGAAGGACACAGACATCAAAATCCAAGAAGCACAGAGAACTCTCATTAGATTTAACAATAACGAATCATCACCAAAGCATATCATGGCCAAAGTCACAAAATACACAGACAAGGAAAAAATTATGAAAGTAGCAAAGGGAAAAAGTTTTTAACCTACAAAGGAAGATCAGGTTTGCAACAGATCTTTCCAAAGGGAATGTCAGGATACAAACAATGTACTGCATGGGAAAAAATATTCAGCCAAGAAGTCTCTATCCGGCAAAGTTGTCATTCAAAAGAGAAGGAGAAATAAAGAGTTTCTCAGACAAACAGAAGCTGAAGGAGTTCATTACCACTAAACCAGCCCTGCAGGAAATTTTAAGGAGGACTCTTTGAATGGAGAAAAAGCAAAACAAAAAAGACGAAAGCAAAAAGACTAGAAGGGACCAGAAAACATCACCAATAACACCAACTATACAAGTAACACAATGGCACTAAATTCGTATCTTCCAATAACCACCCTGAATGCAAATGGACTAAATTCTTTACCCAAAAGGCATAGGTTATCAGAATGGATTAAAAAAAAAAAAAAAAAAAAAAGACCCATCTATATACTACCTACAAGAGACTCATTTCATTTTTAAAATTTTTTAAAATGTTTTATTTATATCTGAGAGAGAGAAAGAGAGAGAGGCAGTGGGAGCAGGGGAGGGTCAGAGCGAGAGGGAGACACAGAATCCAAAGAAGGCTCCAGGCTCTGAGCTAGCTGTCAGCACAGAGCCCAACATGGGGCTCAACCCTACGAACTGTGAGATCATGACCTGGGTGGAAGTCGGATGCTTAACCGACTGAGCCACCCAGGGGTGCCAACAAGAGACTCATTTCACCTGCAGACTGAAAGTAAGGGAACTGAGAACCATCTATCATGCTAGTAGACATCAAAAGGAAGCCAGAGTAGCCACACTTGTATCAGACAAACTAGATTTTAAAACAAAGACTGAAACAAGAGATGAAGGGAATTATATTATAATAAAGGCATCTCTCCACCAAGAAGATATAACAATTGTAAATATTTATGCCCCCAACTTGAAATGACTCAAATATATGAATCAATTAGCCACAAACATAGAGGAACTCATTGATAATAATACCATGATAGTTGGGGACTTACAATGATACCCCATTTATAGCAATGAATAGATCATTGAAACAGAAAATCAAGAAGGAAAATCAAGAAGGAAACAATCAAGAAAGAAAATCAGGAATGAATGGTCCACACTGGACCAGGTAGACTTAACAGATATATTCAGAACATTTCATCCTAAAACAGCAGAATATACATTCTTCTTGAGTGCATATGGAACATTCTCCAGAACAGATCACATATGTACAACAAGTACAAAAAGTACAAAAAGATCAACAAGTACAAAAAGATCGATATCATGCCATGCATAGTTTCAGATCACAACACTATGAAACCTGAAATCAACCTTAAAAAAAAATTTTGAAAGACCACAAATACTTAGAGATTCAAGAACATACTATTAAAGAATGATGGGTTTCCAAGAAATTAAAGAGTAAATTAAAAAGTATGTGGAAGTGGTGCCAGAGTGGTACAGTCAGTTGAGCATCCAATTCTTGATTTTGGCCCAGGTCATGATCTCATGGTTTATGAGCTTGAGCCCCCACATTAGGCTCTGTGCTGATGGCATGGAGCTTGCTTAGGATTCTGTCACTCCTTCTCTCTGTCCCTCCCTCACTTGTGCTCTCTCTTTCTCTCTCAAAAATAAATAAATAAGCTGTTTTAAAAAAGATTTTTAAAAAAAGTATATAGAAGACAATGAAAATGAAAACACAACAGTCCAAAACCTCTGGGATGCAGCAAAGGCTGTCATAAGAGGGATGTATATAGCAATTCAGGCCTTCCTAAAGAAGGAAGAAATGTCTCAAATACAGAACCTAAACTTACACCTAAAGAAACTGGAAAAAGAACAGCAACTAAAGCCCAAAACCAACAGAATAAGTGAAAAAATAGATTAGAGCAGAAATCAATGATATTGAAAAAAAAAAGAATAGATCAACAAAACTAGGGAATGGTTTTTGAAACAACTAACAAAATTTATAAACTCCTAGTTAGATTTATCAAAAATAAAAAGGGAATGACCCAAAGAAATAAAATCACAAATGAAAGAAGAGAGACCACAACAAATACTGCAGAAATTCTGCAGAAATAATAAGAGAATATTATGAGCAATTATATGCCAAAAAATTGGGCAATCTGGAAGAAATGGGGAAATTCCTAGAAACAATAAACTATCAAAACTGAAACAGGAAGAATTAGAAAATTTGAACAGACCCATAACCAGTCAAAAAATTTAATCAGTAATCAAAAACTTCCCAACCAAGAAGAGTCCAGGACTGGATGGCTTTCCAGGGGAATTCTACCAAACATTAAAAAAAAATTTTTTTAATGTCTATGTATTTTTGAGAGTGAGAGAGACAGAGCATGAGCAAGGGAGGGGAAGAAAGAGAAAGGGAGATGCAGAATCTGAAACAGGCTCCAGGCTCTGTGCTGACACCTCAGAGCCTGACATGGGGCTCCAACTCACGAGCTGCGAGATCATGAACTAAACCAAAGTTGGATGCTCAACCGAGTGAGCCACCCAGTCGCCCCTACGAAACACTTAAAGAAGAGTTAATACCTATTATTTTGAAGCTGTTCCAAAAAATAGAAATGAATGGAAAACTTCCAAATTCATTCTGTGAGGCCAGCATTACCTTGATTCCAAAGCCAGACAGAGATGCCACTAAAAAAAAAAAAAAAAAAAAAAAAATTATAGACCAATTTCCCTGATGAACATGGATGTAAAAATTCTCAAGAAGATATCAGCAAACTAAATCCAACAAGACATCAAAAGATTTATTTGCCACAGTCAAGTGGGATTTATTCCTGGGATGATGGGCCGGTTCGATATCCACAAAACAATCAATGTGATACATCATATTAATAAAAGAAAGGATGAGAACCATATGATCCTCTCAATAGATGCAGAAAAAGCATTTGACAAAATACAGAATCCTTTCTTGATAAAAACCCTGTATAAAATAGGGATAGAAGGAACATACCACAAGATAATAAAGGCCATATATGAAGGACCCACAGCTAATCGTAGTTGGGAAGAAACTTAGATCTTTCCCCCGAAGGTCAGGAATATGACAGTGATGTCTACTCTTGCCACTCTTGTTAAATATAGTGTTGGAAGTGTACTGTCTTAGCCTTAGCAATCAGACAACAAAAAGAAATAAAAGGCATCCAAACTGGCAAGGTAGAAGTCAAACTTTCATCTTCACAGATGATATGATAGTGTCCATGCAAAACCTAAAAGACTCAACCAAAAAACTTTTAGAACTGATACATAAATTCAGCAAATCATAGGATATAAAATTAATGTACAGAAATCAGTTGCATTTATATACATAAATAATGAAGCAGCAGAAAGAGAAATCAATGAATCAATCCTATTTATAATTGTACTGAAAATCATAAGATACCTAGGAATAAACCTAACCAAAGAGGTAAAAGATCTGTACACTGAAAACTATAGAAACCTCATGAAAGAAAGTGAAGAAGACACAAAAAAATATAGTTAACAATATAGTAATAATTATATATGGTGACAGGGTGTAACTATATTTATCATGGTAAGCATTTATAAGTCTATAATTATTGAATCACTATGTTGTACACCTGAAACTAATACAATATTATACTTAAATTATATACTTTAATTTAAAAAACAAACAAGTAAATAAACAAAAGAGGTAAAATCAGGTCTGGTTTACCATCTTTAGGAGGAAAACTTAGTGTGTCAATTATGTTAACGCAACTCAAAGGGTTTTAATGTGACCACCAGCTCAGACCCATATATCTTGAACAAAGTATCAAACATTCATCTGTTATTTATTCATCCATTCATTTATTCATTCAAGATGCATTTATTGAGCTCTTACTACGTGCCTCTATACTAGATGTTGGATCTAGTAATGTGGTAAATAGATCTGGGGCAAAAGACAGCTTGATGAAAGTAAAGATGGGTAGTCAGAAGAGCCAGCTAACTGAAGCAGAGAGAAATTGCACAGGAGTCAGACATCTGGGTTTCTCTTCTTACTATTATTTAAAGCCTGCAGGACATGGTCAAACACTAAAGCTTCCCAGGACCATCCTATTTACCTTATAAGTGATGATAAGAGGGGGAAAATATGTATGTATAAATTTTATATTCTCCTGCAAAATTTTGTGCATTATAAAATGCTCCATGACATAAAGTATAATCATTTCACTGCAAACACCCCCTGGGGTACAGTCTCAAACAACCTGATCTTTTTCCTCCATTGCATGTTCCAACCTGCTCTTTCCAGCTAGTTCTTCTCTGCCTCTTGTTTGAAATCTAGACTTGGTCTCAAACTTTGTAGTACTCTTTCAGATAATAAATTTCCCCAGTAACCATTACTCAAAACGCTTCTCATTTTATTAATTTAAAAATGTCTAATTCTCTATGTTAGGGAATTATTGGCATGTCATTGAAATCCTGTCATGTGAAAGAGTTTATGATTAGATTTTTGTCTATTGCATCCTATCTTGTGTCTGTTCTCTCTCTCTCTCTCTCACCTTCACCAGACCACTGCCTATTGAGTTGCAACTAGGGAAGAAGGAAATACAAGAACAAGAAAGATCTTAACTAAGACAGTGCTGTTGGGTTCCAGCATTGGTGCTATAAGAACATTCAGCACTGGATCTTCCAACCATAGGGTGTTTTATCCATTCTTCAGGAGCCTACTCATTTATGAAGATTTCTCAACTGCAGATTTCTCTAGCAGGCCACTTATTTCTCTTCTCTGCCTCTGGTTTTCAAAGCGCAGCCCACAAAGTAGCTCCCTGTTTGAGTATCATAAACCCACTAGTGTTCTCTGTTTTTGTAGCACCCAATTCTGGTCCACAGAAATTTCTGTGCTAAAACAAACTCTAGAAATGTAAGGCATTCCTAACACAGCTTTCTCTCATCAATCCACAGTCAGGTGTCACAACTTCAGCTAGACAGGATATTCACATTCATTGTCTGTCTCTTAGATTGTGTTGAACTTTACAAAAAACAATGGTAAGTAATGACCTGGACCATAAACTGACTAAAGTCAGTTACTGTACCAGGTCAAGAATAATGATTTCTGGGGTGCCTGGGTGGCTAAGTCAGTTGAGCGTCCGACTTTGGCTCAGGTCATGATCTCATGGTTCATGGGTTCAAGCCCCACGTCGGGCTCTGTGCTGACAGCTAAGAGCTCAGAGCCTGGAGCCTGCTTCGGATTCTGTGTCTCCCGCTCTCTCTGATCCTCCCCTGTTCATGCTGTCTCTATCTCTCTCTCTCAGAAATAAATAAAACATTAAAAAAAAATTTTAAAAAGAATAATGATTTCAGTTGGCCATTTATGTCAAAGTACTACAGATGAATTTGGAAATTTTTCTTCCTAAAATACGATCTGTCATTTTCAAAGTAAATGAGTTCCAGTGGGTAATATTTTTAAATAAATTACTGCATTTTTATGTTTTTAAGATAGTATCATATAAGAAATACAATGACTTCTCACTGTTTGGCTGATTCCCTTTTGCAGCAAGGATAGAAAGAGATGGGCTTTGTTTCAAACTAGCACATGCTCACTGTCAAAAAAAAAAAAAAAAGAAGAAGAAGAAAACAGCCTAATTTCCACTAGCAATTTTGTTCGGCTTAACTAGTACATTAAAGCTGGAACAATAATGACATTGAAATCCAATATTATACCACCACTAAAATTAAGGCAGTCTTTTCTAATTGTAGGATAGATTCTATGTTGTCAACTCTTGTTTAATAAGATGAAGGTATTGAGGCAGATTTTTCCTTTATCTCAAATGCTAATCTTAGTTTAGCTAAACCAGAAAAAATAAAATAAATTTGACTCCTATAATAAAATCCACTGTCTTTATAGAACTTTCACAAGGGTTTTTAATATTAGGCTTTCAAAAATAAAAGTAGTTTGCTCTATCTGGTACACACACTATAAACACAGTGCCATTTTTGACAAGGAAACTAAAATTTAGAAATCCGTCATTGTATTTCAGTGTGCCATTTATAGAACAAAAGTATGTATATGAATACAGCAAAAAATTTTAAGTTTTCTATACACACCAAAATAGATGGCTATTATCTCATTACACAAATACAACCCTAGAGAAAAAGAGTGTTTCATGCTGTCTCAAATTATCACAAAATGTTTTTAAAAAATTATGTTCTGCCTTCTTCATAATAAAAAAGGTATTATTATTTCATTCAGACAGGAGGATGAAAGTAAATGTATCCTAGATGCATTTCTTTTAAAGTTAACCTTTTACATAAACCTGTGCATCTTAGTCTGACTGTATAAGATATTGACTAGCAGATATTAGACTTGAAACCTTATTTGTCTTCTTTTCCCCAATTAGCATTCACACTTCACACAGAAATATTTTTGTTATGTGAGATTTGATCAGTTATAGTCCTATCTCATGTTAAGTGAATCAACAAAAAAGATCTTCCAAATTTCCCTTGAAAGATTGCATTCTAACTGAACAATCTGCTTACCAATAATAACATGCATCTCAATTACCTTGAGGTTGAATTATAGCTCAAACCATATCATACAAAGGAGGTATTTATTCTTCAGTAAATACTTACTGATCTGATTGTGTGCTCTAAAAATTAATCTAAATCTGGAGATCATTTCACTTTACCTCTGAAATCTGACTGAATTAGGAACATGCCTTTCACTTTTTTCTCCACTGTTTATAAAATCACGATCACAAGACATCTTATTGTAACAGGAAATGATAAAAACAGGAATGCTGAGAGGTAATAAATGTTCCACCTGTGCAATTTATGAAATTGAAATGACAGTAGTATGACCTCTTGTGGGATAATAAACTTCTCAGAAGATCAGGACCCAGGCATGCTTATACAGGTTCATAATATCTTACCAGTTTATTTACCTGGGTTCAAGTCCATTATCTTATAACTAGGGAAAAGAGGAAGAAAAAGTCACAAACACATCCAGAAAAATATTATCCAAATAATTTTAAATAAGTTAAGCAATCTTGGTAGAGCGGTTTCAATGAGAAAAACTCAACATATATTTTTTTTTTAATTAAGGTTATTTTTTGGTGATTCCTTAGAATCCTTGCTGTTCCTTGATCACAACTGTACTTAAGAGAGGGTTCTAAGGAATCACAAATAACTAAGGTAGAGTAACTGCCCTCAAGATGTTCACAGTACTGGGGCACCTGGTGGTTCCTCAGTTAAGCATTCAACTCTTGATACTGGCTCAGGTCATGAGCTTACGGTGAGCTCGAGCCTCACATGAGGTGAACATGAGCCCCGCATCAGGTGAGACCCACTTCTCTCTCTCTCTTTCTCTCTCTCTCTCTCTGTCTGTCTCCCTCTGCCACCCTCTGCCCCTCCTAGGATTCTCAATCTCTCTCTCAAAATAAAATAATAAAATTAAATTAAACTAAACTAAACTAAACTAAAATAAAATAAAATAAAAATCCTCACAGTCTTAGACAAAGATACAGATGCATACAAAAGCAACTCCACTGGAAAAAAATAAATTTTATCAAAGAACTAGAATGTGCGATGACACATATAAACAAGCTATCCTTTAAAAAGCAACTGTTTTGCTATCAAAATGAAACAATAAAACTGATTTTATTAAAATTACAGATAATATAAGAAGGTAATTTATAAAATACTTATTCTAAGTATCAAGTTAACTAAACAACCTGGAACTCAAAGAAAAAAAAAAAAAAAAAGCTTTCATTATTGAAACAATCTATGTGGAAGCCTGTTTTCAAATGTTCATTTCATGGCCTTTTGTTTGTTTTAGTTTTAATTCCAATTACTTAATCATTTTGTGGCTTTTTAATGTAAATTCAAAACCATAATGGAAAGTTCATATGGGAATATCAACAGTTTGAATTTGCATTAATGCACAAATAAATCAAAAAAGAAAAAGAAAAATGGAAAAAAGAATCAACATCATTTTGCCTGGCTCAAGCTCCGGGTCCCAGAAAACTTTGAAGAAACAGAGAGCTCCATAGTCTTCTGACAGCTGCTGCTCCAAAAAAGTCAGCCTAAAACAGTATGTATAAGATACACAGTAATAGAAATATGTTGTAATAGATTGGGCTGTGGGTCTCCCTACATTTTTTGTAATTTAAAACCAAAGACCTATCTGCTGGCATGAATTAAAAGGAAGAAGGAATAAAAACATTTAACGTAACAAAATCATGACTAAGTATCATCATAAGATAGAAAAAAAAAACATTTAAATCTCTATTCATGATAAAAATGAGTTAGCATAATGGTCTGGAGAGTAGTATATATTCTATACATATGTTTAACTCTCTAACATGAACTAGTGTATGTAAAAACTTTACAAATTATATGATACTATGCAACAGAAGCTTATAATCATCAATTTAGGCAAAACGATTTTGCTGAAATGACAGTCTTCTTAAATAATTCTCTTTACCTAACCAAAGATATAAAAGATCTGTATGAAAACTATAGAAAATTTATGAAGGAAATTGAAGAAGACACAAAATAATGGAAAAACATTCCATGTTCATGGATCAGAAGAATAAATATTGTTAAAATGTCATTACTACCCAAAGTAATCTACACATGCAAAGCAATCCTAATCAAAATTGCCCCAGCATTCTTCTCAAAGCTAGAACAAACTATCCTAAAATCTGAATGGAACCACAAAAGACCCCAAATAGCCAAAGTAATATTGAAGAAGAAAACCAAAATGGGAGACATAATCCCAGACTTTAGCCTCTACTACAAAGCTGTCATCATCAAGATAGTATGGTATTGGCACAAAAACAGACACATAGACCAATGGAATAGAACTGAGAACTCAGAACTGGACCCTCAAATGTATGGCCAACTAATCTCTGACAAAGTGGGCAAGAGTATCCAAGGGAAAAAAGACAGCCTCTTTAACAGATGGTGCTNGCTAGGAATTTACCTAAGGGACACAGGATATAGGAGCGCTGATGCATAGGAGCACATGCACCCCAATGTTCATAGCAGCACTTTCAACAATAGCCAAATCATGGAAAGAGTCTCAGTGCCCATCAACTGATGAATGGATCAAAAAGATGTGGTTTGTCTATGCAATGGACTAATACATGGCAATGAGAAAGAATGAAATCTGGCCATTAGTAGTGACATGGATGGAACTTGAGGGTGTTATGCTGAGCAAAATAAGTCAGGCAGAGAAGGACAAATAACATATGTTTGCATGTATAGGTGGATTAGGAGGAACTTAATGGAGGACCATGGGGGAGAAGAAGGGGAAAAATAGTTGGGGAAAGGGAGAGAGGCAAACCATGAGAGACTCTTGAATGCTGAGAACAAACCGAGGACTGATGGGGATGGGGGAGAGGGGAAGGGGGTGATGGGTGATGGGAATGGAGGAGGGCACTTGTTGGGATGAGCACCAGGTGTTATATGGACACCAACTTGACAATATACTATTTAAGAAAAAAAATAATTGTCTTTCTATTCAAAAATCAATAAAGATATAAAACAATGGACTTGAATTTTAAGGAAATGAGGAAAAAAAGTAGCTTTTGAGCAGTAGACAAGCATCAATTTGGTGAATCTTCCTCATGGATGGGAACAACTAACTTAGATCAAACATGGAGCCCACTAGTCTCATAAGAAAGCCTTTTACTTTGGCAAATGACTGATTTGTTCACTGAGTCAGTGAAGCAGAGCTGAAAGGCACTGATCCTACTCACTGGAGTAGAACACCTCCCCTTCAATCACAATTCAAAACTGACCAAAAGCCAGTGAGGCCTTTGCCATATCTGTACCTCTATTATCCACAATAATAATCCAGATTTAAGAAGGGAGTCCTACATGCATAATATTTTCTGTGACACTTGAATTTCCACATGAGATGATTTCCTTTAGCAAATGATCACCATCTGTCACCAGTTTCATATAGAGCTCCCCTTTATGCTTATTAGGCTTCTCTTTATTAAAAAATTTAAACATATTACTCCCTGATAAATAATTCCTCCCTAAATTTGCATATGTTAGTGCAAATTTAGCAAGCATATCACTCACACTGTCTAAACCACCAGATTGTAAAAGAAGGGATAAAATTACACCTAAGTAAAGTCACCAGTTATCCCCAAAATGAGATGACCCTTTGGAAAAAGTAACATCATTCTTAACAGCCACATAATTCCAACCTCAACACGGAAGACTAATTTTGTACTTAAAACTGTGGGGAGGGGGGGATATTTGGTGGCATAAAAGTTATTACCTTGATGAGATATATAGCTTTTGCTTAAAGAAAATGAATCACACAATTTTCCTGTTTGAAACTCTTGCCAATACATATCTTGTGGAAATATAAACTTTCCTGTAAACAAGCTTTAAGGAGGCTGAGTTGATACTGAGTGGCAGTTTTTCTTTATATCTTTTAGTCTTTCAAAATAATACTGTTTTTTTCCCCCAGCCCTTCCCCACCTTTGTTTCTGATTTGCTCTTCATTCTCTTAGATGCTGAAAAAAAAATTACTATTTATAGATGCTTCATCAAGCTTCTATGGAGAATTGAATACAATTGTTTTTGTCCACCATGAAGCCCAGGATCCAAACCTAAGAAGAGTGTTAACTCTACGTATTCATATTACACACAGACACTCAGCATAATGCAGAATAATACTGATTTTGGGTGAAATGGAAGAAATGTAATCAAATGCCAAATTAAGATTTTTTTTTTTTACTTAGGTAGTTCAGGATAAGAGCTTTTCAATGTATCCTCCTGAAAGATGGGGAGAGGACACAGGCATCTGGTTCTGTTGAAGGGATGCGTTGGCAAATCAGTGAAATTGATAATAAAATTACATAAAAATTTGTGACTTAAGAGACTTTGGAAAAAAAAAACAGAAATCATACAGCTGTGTAAAAACCTAAAAGGACACAATGAAATAGAAAATTCTCTATTGATGAATGAGTATAATTTTCAGCTTGTTGTACTGTACAGAAATGAAACTGACCCTAGAGATAATCAGAACACTTTAACAGAGATTCAGTTCCACGATGGAGCACTTATCAATATTAGTTCATAAAAGTAAAAGGAATTGTCTCTATTCTGAGATAATCCACCTGCTCTTTTGCTTTATTTGAGGCTGCAAATGTTCAGTTAATAATAGAAACTGGTATGCAGTCTCGAGTTCCAGTAAGCTAAGGATTTTCCAAAACTCCAATTTTGTTCAGATCTCGGTAGACAAAATTCTGATCAGTATATACTGTAAAGAGCAAAACAAACACATTTCCATTCTTTGAAAATGAAGAAAAAATATCCCAAACCAAAAACTCTCTGCTTGGGAGTTTTAAATAGCACAATGACATTATTTTTCATCCTTTCCAACCCTATTGTTCATTTAAATCCAATTATCCATCCACTTCACTCTAGATGGAGAACCTGGGCGTTTAGGAGAAACACTTGTTTTAGAACAAGCTATTTTTTTTTTCTATGTCAAAAACAGATTGAAAGTTTTTCATGCTTGATGAACATTCTGGGCTCCTTGAAGGAAAGAAGGGTCTGTGCAGAACATGAGGCTGAAGTATGCTTCTCTCACATACACCTGTTCCAGTTTTTGACGCACTGGCCCACAAATCACCTCTTCATCTTTGTCAAGCCCAAAGCCTCTATTCTTCTCCAGTGACCTGAGGTTGATGCAACAAAAGGAGGCAATTCCACAGCAATGTCAGAGGCCCTTTGCTACCGAAAATAACACCCTGCTAAAATGTGATAGCTAGAAAACTAAAACGTAATGTTTGTATTGGTTTTTATGTAGGGCATCTTAAAAAATAAGACAACTGAAGCATTGTTAATTCAAATTCCGATCTGCTAATCCAAGGAATGGGGCTGTAATAGTGCAAAGTGCTATGGACCAGGCAGAAAAGAAATATAATTATGGAGCTTAAGGCTCCAGCAAGCAGCCTCAGAATCTCAACTTAGAACACTAGCACTGCCTCACTCGCTGACATTAACCCCTTCAACACTACTGCTTCTCGGACAGGAGCCAGTTCACATAGTGTCTCAGTGACCAATCTTTCCTTTGCTATGGCATACATATTTCTTACTGTCTTTACAAAACGTACCATGCTGCTTTCTATTGAATTTACACACATGCTGCTGCCGCCAAATTTATGCATAATGGTATTAAAATGTAAATTTTAAGCTCCAAGCATTTAAATATGAAAAAAGGAGTTTGGGGGAAAAAAAACCAAAAAACATTGTGTTAATTATTCTGTTGATACAATTTCTAAAACTAGGGGAATGGTTTCCTGATTAGAAACAGCTAAATACTGCTCATAGCCTCATGGTTTTCCAGACTTGTGTTTTCTGACTTGCATCGTGCCTTCAATGGTCTCTTCATACAGTTTTATTTTAAACTCTTGTACTAATATAACTGTGTTTCCCATTTTTAAAGAGACTATGGGTATATAGAAGATTCCAGATAATTTCTAATTATTTTGTATCTATTAGGCACACAAAAGATTTGGTAATCCTTAGGAAGCACTAAGCAAAGGCACAGAAGAATCACAAATACAACACAAACACACATTTATTATTAACTATGTGCCAGGCATTGTGCTAAATCCTTTCCATGCATCACTGCATTTAATCTACCCAAAGACCCTATGAAAGAGGTAGAATGACCATTGCAATTTTATAAGTGAAAAACAGGTATAGGGAGGTTTAACAGAATAACAGATTTGTCATACCTGTTAGGAGAGGAGTCATAGTTAAAACTCTTCTCGTCTGAGAACTTTGAACAGTTTACAATCCCAAACACAAAACTCTATACTTCTTTTCCATTTCCTCCCTCGCTATTTTGCCAAGATAGGCCTCCAAAATTTTTTTCTTTTTTCACCAGCTTCTGTCAAACATTGGAAAAGATCATATAACACAGTAACAAATATCATCAAAGGATAACGACAGGTCACCTGGCAATGTTTCCTTGTTATGGGAACAGCAAAGTCCCTGCCAGCAAAGTTATTGCAGATGGTTGCCAAAGCAGCCCGTCTAGACACTTTAAAAATCAAGTACAGAAACAGATAAAAAATCTGTATTTGTTTGAAAGCAAGAGGACAGGGGACATAAAGAACAACCCTGCAGTAAACTTTAATAATTTACACCTGAAAAGATTACAGCCCACAATCTCTGCAATTCCCTCGCTGATGTGGATGGTCTTTATCAAACAGAACGCTAACTCCTTGAAGGCAAGGAGCTCTTTGTATATGGATGGACTCTGTATCCCCACTGTCGCCCAGGATTTACTGAAATGCTTGAAATTAATTAATTAAATTTATCAAGGCAGATAGGTCAGATTATTTTTAAATTCTAAATAGTGTTATCAAGTTTCCAGTATGCATAAGATAGCATTTCCCCTTTTTTATCTAATTAGATATTTCACCTGGGAGAAAGTTCTGGCATCATTCAGTTCAACCTTCTTATTCTACTTTTCCTAAATGTTAAATCTTTAAATGCTCTTTTTTCAGCTAGAAGACAACCTACTTTTGCCACTTTTTAGGATACTTGAAGCTTACATGGATTAACAGGAAGCCCATCAACTAGGTATTCCTGTACAAGGAAGTGGCATCAGTAAATTTAAATTAAGGAAATGGAAGTAGAATGAATGGAAGTAGCAGTTCGTTCAGGACTTTCCTGGTTTTAGAACTGAAAGCCACATCCTAAGAAACCCCTCAGTCCTAAGCAAACAAAATAGTTGCAAAATAGCAAACTATTTTTTGGTCACTCTAAAAAATCAAGAACAATTTCTATAAAATAAAAATTTAATTGTAGGAACCAATCAGATAGTATATATTTTATGAGTCCTCAATTGTTACTTAAGTTTTTGTCTTTGTGTTTCTTTGTGTAAGAACTGGATATATTTCATAATTTCAGGACCTCTACAACCTGTAGGCAAATTAAATTCAGGTCAAAATCAAATATGTAAATGGTCAGTTAACTAGGACTTGGTGAGTTCAAGTTTGAAAGTAAGCTGGCTTCATGCAAGCAGGGTATTTTGGTCACAGAAGAAACATACCTGATTAAATAAGAAAGCATGATTGAATCTAAGCAAGGAAAATCTCAAAGTGCCTAATGCCAAACCATTCATGCTTGGACTACAGGGATTCCGGTTCCATTGTTCTGGGATACAGCCCAGGCATGGATATTTTTGCACAGTTCTCCTGATAAATTTAATGTCTATTGTGTTACCGTCCCTTGAATTACTTTATTTTCCTAGAAATAAATTTAACAAAGAAGAGCAGAACCAGAGTTGAAATAGACCCTTTGATTAATAATTAGTAATTTATCATTTCAGGTTATTATAAAAATGGAGAAATGCCTGCATATATTTAGATCTTTTTTCAGCCTGGTTTGGAGTTGAGTTTTAACTCTCTGTCGATAGCAAATTTGTATGTTAGCATTCTGCTCAGGTAGCAATACTAACTAATGGAGACAATGCTTCCATTCCATGTGTTCTGCAAATTTTATACTATAACTTATCTATGTATACTTACACATATGTTCATGAAACATGCATCAGAACTGATTCTTTAATCATATATGAAAAAAACCAAATTATCATAAGTGAAAGTCTTTCTCTATAATGAAACCCAAGGTGATTTATAAAGAGAAATGGATATTTGCAATCAGTAATAGGATATGAGGACAATAACCTTTTAAATGCTATTTTAAAAATTCTTCAGGTCATTAATAGCCAAATGTTCTAATATACCGATTTCTCAGTGACCCATGTCAGTTGACTAGATAATGTGAGTCTTCTACTAATGCGGGGGAAATGTCATATTTTAGAGACTCTCTCTCTCAAAAACTAATAAACTTAAAAAAAAAACTGTCCAGCTGTTTTCAGCAGAGTTTTTGAGCTACAAACATGCGTTTTAACCCTAGTTAGCAGTAGGAAAAGTATTTTTTCTCATATATTAATATATCATGCTGTTTCTCAACTGACTTAAACTCTGCCAAGAATATTATTTCTTTTTCTACTCCAGGTACTAATGATGTCATCAAATGTTGCAGAAAAACATATAACTCCACGTCCCCAGTCTTGGGAGGTAAATGCCTTTTATTTGCCTGCAGTCATTTTTTTTTTTTCTCTAGAAATAACCTCTTTCAATTGTCACATGAAAACTTTAAACAAACTAAATAGCAAGAGCTTCCAACTTTACTTGGTAAGAACTTTAGCAAACCATGGAACTCATACTCAAAAAAGTTTGTTAGGGGAAGAAAAAGAAATGGCTGTCATCTTTTAATGGTATATTTAGGCATTATATGTATATGATATAAAGTAATAATTTATATTGTTCTAAGCAGAAATGGGAAATTTCAGGGGGACTGCTAGGTCTTGAGTAAAGTGAAAATGCATTCTGCTCATGCAAAATGGTATTGGATGCAAAATACAAACAAACACTAGTGCCATAAATATACTGATTTGTCCATCATATTGTAAATAGGCAACCATCTTCTTAAGTTTTTATTAAAAGACCTGGAGGGAAATATATATGAAAAGAAGAGTAAGAGCTCAACTTTTGTAAGAGATCCACTATGTCTAATAAAATGTATTAGTAGTAAAGTAAAATGAAAGATAGTTTTTGTCTCACTATTTAATTATAATTCACAAAATGAAGATAAACATAGCAACAGAATACTTAGAAATTCCCAAATAGTGTTTTCAAAGGGCTAGCCAAATATACCACACTGGAAACACTTGTNGCTTAGCCAGAAAACTTCAGAGAGGAGTTTTAGAAAAGAAAGTTTCTGTCTTTTTTGCAGCAGTTAATTCTGCCTAACTTATGTCTAAACTGCAGATTCTTTGGTGATTGGCTTTTAGCTTACAATTTCTTAGACAAGGCAACAGTTCTTTAATTTCTTAAGTATTTTAACTGTACCAAGTTAATCTAAAAGAAATTCTTCGTGCATTTTTTATGGAAATGAGCATTGGGACAAAGAGATTAAGTTTGTTCTCATCAATAACATTAGTAAGAAGGCATACAGGCACAAAGCTCTTCTAGCCTTCTCAAACTCTACCTATTCAATGCATTTCAATCATAATTCATTTATTCTTTTCTAAAATTTAACCGAAATTAAAAGGGTGGTTATTTAGTAAATCACTGTCTCATTATTCATATAAGTAAGAAATTACTCAATGTGGCCCTACTCACTGTTACCTGAGAAAATACATATACATACATATATGATATATGCAAGATACTTTATATATGATACATTTAAAATAAATACAATTTATTTTTTACGATAATTGTTTAGAGCTTTATCTTTGAAAGTACACACTTGTTTTCATCTTTTAATCTACTGCATACTCTTGAGTGAAAAGTAAGCCAGGTATTTATAAGATTAAAGAAATAAACAAACAAACAAAAAGAGGCACAGGGAGATTATAACTTGACTAATGTCTCAATCTCAGTAACAAAGGCAAGTGATCTAGAATCCAGGTGTTCTGGATCATGGATCTTTCCATTAAGCGAGATTAATAAGGTTCAGAGCAAATAGCATTTTTCATGACTTATCTAAAATATTAAAGATGATGACCTAGTAAAAATTTTAAAATATAAGGTATTCACTAATAATGTTTAAAACTATTTTTGAAGAGAAAATTCAGAATCCAGATAAATCCAAGTGCTATAATTTTATATGAACTGAGGTTTTTACACATCTTGATTATATAAAAATACTATTCAAATTTTTAAAAAATGAAATACTGTATCTCCTTCATCAGATTAAAAATTCATGCAGGTCATGAAGAATCATTATTTCAGGATACCCTTCCCCTACAAGCACACAAACTGACAAGCATGGCTCCTTGTCCATAACAGCAAAGTCAACAAATCTATAGAATGAGTGAATGGATTTCTCAGATAAATGACCAAATAATTCCAATAAACATCTTGTAATAGCAATTGGCAATTACATACTACTTCTGAGCTTATTCAGAATTTCCTTCATTTTCATCATTATTTTATTTACAAACTCAGATCTCTGGGGAAACTTTTTATCTAATAGCTAAAACATGTATCTTATATACTCATATAAACTTTGATTACAAACACCATTTACTAAACCAACCAAGATGTGTCAGGGGTCATACTGAGTAATGGCTTCTCTCTGCGGGACTGACCCATGTTTCCTTCTTCCTTTTCCTCTTACTCTCCACAGGAAAGTCAGATTTTGGACTGTGATACAATGGAGTCTATATTGGTTCAAATTTTGTTAAAGGATATGAGAATTCCCTCTGATCCACTCAGCCTCTCTGCCAAGAGTCAATATCAGCCAAATCTCAGATAAAACAACAGAGCAACTCAGACCAAACTAAAGAATGACTAAAATAGCAACAAGCTATCATTGCATTATCAACATTACCAAAGTTGCATTATCACTAAATCCGTTCAGTTTCATCACTGATATATTTGCCAAACCCATGTACTTTTGTTCTGCCCATCTCCACTGTCTATACTCACATACTCTCTCAACTAGGCAACTAAAATAGCCTCATAAGTGATCTCCATAGATCACCATGACATTTCCAATCCATTTATCACAGTGTAGTCACAACAACCTTTTGAAAATGCAAATAAGACCCTCTGACATTGTCAAGGCTTCCCTTTGCTGTTTGGGTCAAAACAAAAGTTCCCAACATGGCTTTAAAACATTTGTATTATCTGACCTCAATTTATAGTAACATCTTCCATGGTTTCAATTATCTATTGTTGCATAACAAGGAACCCAAAACCATAGTGGCTGAAATAACATGATCATTTATTTGTTCATAATTTTGCAATGTGATCAAAGGCTTAAAAAGGATAGCTCATCTCTGCTGCATGAGACAGCAGCTGAGGCCATTCAACTGGGATTACAGGATGCACAGCCAAGATTGCTCACTCACAGGTCTGGAAAGCTTTTTGTATGTAGGCTGGAAGCTCAGCTACAGCTGTGGACAAAAGGCTTCAGTTATCCTTCATGTAGTACGCCCTCCTTGTTCATAATTGGGCTTCCTTACAGCATGGCAACTAGGTTATAAGAGGCAGAAAATTTAAGCTGCCTGTCCTTTTAAATTCTACTATCAGAACTAGTATATCATTCCTGTCATTCTTCATTCACAAAAATTGTTATGAACACAGCTCAGATTCAAGAGGGGTAATATTTAGGACATACCTATCAATGGTTGTAGTGAAAAAGAATGCACAACAATATTTAATCCCTGAAGCCCATCCTGTTCCTTCTTTTTTTGTTCCAGTCTTTTATTACCTATCAGCATCATGATAGAATTTTATTTGAATAAACACTGTAAGAAAAATAGGTCTAGGGGTTGCCTGGGTGACTCAGTTGGTTGAGCATCCAACTTTGGCTCAGGTCATGGTCTCACGGTTTGATTTGTGAGTTAGAGCCATATGTCAGGCTCAAAGCAGCATGGAGCCTGCTTTGGACTCTCTGTCTCCCCTAATCTCTGTCCCTCTCCACCGCCCCCCAAATGAATAAACAGTAAAAAAAAAAAAAAGATCTAAATTCATATCTGTTCTTCATAACAGCTATCCAATTTTACATTGATACTGTGGCCATATCCTGGATGAAAGGGTTTGTTAGATGTACTTTAGGTTAAATTATTGATCTTAATATTACTAATGAAGATTTATCTAAAAATACAGACCTGAGACATTACTTAGGTTTGCTCCTCCTGTTCTTTTCCTAAGCTTCTAACACCCCTGACATTCAGTTTGTAACATACCTGACCCCACTCGCTCATCTGCCAAAAAATAAGGAAAGATGATATATAAATAGAGAGAGAGTAGGAGAGAGAAAAAGACAGGGAGAATGATACCAAAAGAGGATATGGAGCCCTTACTTAAATACTAATTCTGCAAAATCTCTTTAGCTCTACATTCACTTTAACTCAAATATATTAATTAAATATACTCCTTATAAATTTCTTCTTCAAAGTAAACCACTAGAAATATTTATATGCATAATAAAATCATAATATATAATTTAAAAAAATGGAGCCAACAAAAATGACCTGTGAAAATTGTAACTATTTAGAAATTAATTGATAATTCTTTGATTAAGAAATAATTTAAAAATGTCCAACTACTCACTTTGAAAGCAGACATTAATCAGATAGATTAGATAAGGGATAATTAGACAGAACACTATGTTATACTAACACCAGATTCAATTCATCTTCTTTTCCCTTAAGAAGGAACTATTTCAAGACACAAAGATATATGAAAATGGATTATGAATCAACATTGTGGTTAGTAAAAATGTATATGGACTGGTCAACCCTACATATATTCCTGCAGCAAATTTTGTACATTTTAAGCTGGTTCTCAATAAAATGGTACCATCTATGAGCACTCAGTAAAGAAAAAAAGTAAATGCAACATCAAGTTTTATTTATTATACATAGTTTTCTTATCCCAGAGAGAGAACCTTTCACATCATATTCTGCATGCATAACTTATGTGTAACATAAAGATGAACTAGAATCTAGTTATGATATGTAAAAAAAATGTGCACTGAGCATTTAGAAAACTTATAAGAAGAGTCAAATAATTACAAATCATTTTTAAAGTCCAGTTTTGTGCATTCTACAAGAACAATGACCAGGTTTAAGGAAAGAAAGAGTGAGGTTGCCTGTATAGGATTATTTTCTGGGCATTAAAAAGTTATCCAATCTTAAATAATTTGGGCAATCTAATAACACAATATGCAAATTTCATTAGAAAACAATTACTTGCAATTTTCTATAAAGTTTATACTTTAAATTAGTCTACTTAAAACATTAATGATCTGCCATATGCTTTTTGTTGACCAGGGAGACTGAAGAGCTTAAGGTTAGTGATCCTATAGGTGATGATGAGAAAGGGAGCTTAAGGGATTTAAAAGTATTTCACAAAGCTGTGGAAGACTTGTAAGAAAATCTTTGTCTTTATCACCACTTGTTTAAAACAAATCTATAAGATAAAACCAATGAAAAATCATGTTTTTTGATGCTATGAGGTTAAATAATAAGAAGTACTACCAGGAAAGCAGAAAAACAAATATTTAGTAATAAATAATGAAGTTATTAAACAATTTATCACATAGAATATTTTGGACTTCATTAAAATTAAAATATGAAAAAATAAGAATATAAAGTTCTGTGAAAATGCATTGATAAACTCACTCTGACAACTATTATATATGTATATATATATATCACATATACAAACACAGACATACATAAATGTGAAATTATATATATGATAACACTATGATCATAAGCTTTTTTCTTCCCATATTTTAAATTGTTTCAAAGCTAAATTATATTTTTATTAAAAAGAAGAATAATTTAATATTATTAAAATCAGAGAAAAATAAACACTAAAGGAACACTTGGGGCTAAACGGATCATGAAACTGTAAACATAGTCAACACTTATTCTTGTTCCTTGAAGCAAAAGTAAGCATGCTCTAAAAGGAAAATGAAGCAAGGAGCTATGCAAATTATCTGTCCAAGAGTTGGTCTAGGATATAGACTTAGAAAACTAAACACTGATTTCAGCCATCACTGCATCAGTTGGTTTTCTTCAATATCTCCAAACCCTCTATTGCTCAAAATATCACATGACATTTTCCATTCCACTAGCATGAAACCCTGTCAGATTTCTTCTTTTTTTTTAATCACTCCTCCCTCTTCCCCTCCTTCATCTGAGTCTCAATTTCATGCCAAGGTGCTGACTTAGCAGAAACGCCATGCATAGTGGCATGGTGACTTCTATCCCTGACCATGAGACGCTTTTCATTTATATTCATCAAGGAAGTACTCCACAGGCATCAAACCATGTACCCAGATTTCAGTTTGTTATTTGATTATCTAACTTAATCCCATTAGGCACTGATCTTTTAAATAGCACAAAAACTGCTGACAAAACGCCTCTGCAAACATCACAAATCCCCTATATGAGGAGTATTCAATTTCACAATTAGCCTTAGTAAAAGCTGGTATTTACATTTATTCTAATATTAATTGGGGGGCAATTTCAAGTGAAAATAAAAGGAATTGAGTGTTTTCAAAAAATAAAATCTTATAAAACACAGTGATACTTGCTGAGATGAGATGACCTCTTTTCTTTCCCATTTAAAAATCTGAGGATTCTCCAGGAGCACTGTAACATATGGTGGTATGCACAGTATAAATAAGATACATAGGCAGAAAATAAAATATCTATTAATATCTAGGAATTCAAAATATTTTAAGAAAAAAGGGATTCCAACACACATAAGGAATGGCCACATAAACACTTTTTGAACAAAAATATATGGAAGTCATATGTTAAAAAAAATCATGTCATTCATTATATGCGGGGAAAATAATGGAGTAATTATGGGATACTCGGTAAAATGTTCATCTAGAGAAAGAGTTAAAAAATTTTTCTTAAGTGACTGATATTAATAGAGTACCAGACCAAAGTCAGAAAAGCCACATCATGAACAAATCATATTATTTGCTCATGCCTCCATTGCCTCATCAGCTAAATGGATCTAATGAGACATCTCATTAGATCTTCTAATTCACAGGGAGTTTAAGGAAATTATTACTTAATATTATTATATACGTGTCCTTCTGGAAAGCAGAGCTCCATAAATGCTGAAATTTTTCTTTTTTTAATCTTTATTATGTCCTTTACCAAAATTATCAGAAAACAGAATAAAAGAATACTTTAAAAAGCACATTTCTACATAAAAAGGCTTCCACAAAGTTAATAGGATCTTTTTGTTTTTGAGAGACAAATGATATGAAGATTAAAAGTTCCTAGAATCAAGATAGTGTCTCAACAAATGATCTAAAATATTCCAAATATTGAAGAATTTGCCCATGTAAATTAGAAATATTAAGAGTCTCCTAAAAATACAAATATAATTTTCAGTTCTGCCCTAATGGTTTTGGCACTATTTCACGGGGGAAGAAAAGGCAGGACATCTGGAGTGAACCTGAAGTCATTCTATAAGTTGAATATATAACTTCCTCTCTTGCTCTAACCATCCATTTCTTTTCTTTTTTTCATGCTTATTTATTTTGAAGGAGAGAGAGAGAACGTGAATGAACGAGGACAGAGAGAGGGAGAGAGAATCCCAAGCAGGCTTCTCCCTGTCAGCACAAAGCACAAAGCCCTAGGAGGGGCTCAAACTCATAAACTGTGAGATCATGACCTGAGCCTAAATTAAGACTTAGAGACTTAATCAAATGAGCCACCCAGGCACCCCATTTCTATTTTCTCGATATTTGTCTTAATTGGTGCTTAAGCTATTGTATATTTAATCACTTAACATTTATTGTGTGCCTACTATATCTTAAGCTCTGAGCTAGGTATTTGATAATGAGAAGAGTGAAATATAGTCCCTGACTTTGAGAGTTCACTGTTCACTGGAGAATGCTAGCATGTAAATTCTATATAATAAAGAGACAACATCCACTGTTGATGGACACATGCATTTTTGAGAACAATTTTCTTTTTTCTTCTAAAGTTGAACAAGTGTCTATTCTCCCATCTAATAATTCCAACCCTAGTTATATGCCCAAAGGTAATTTCCACACATGTTCATTCAGACAATGCTCAAGAGTGCTCACAGCAACATAATATTTAAAAATTGACAAGAACCCAAGCATTAATGAGAATACATAACTAAATGTAAAGTTATCTCACAATGTAATATGATGGTGAAAATAAATTACCGTCAGCCCATATGCAATACCATGGAAGAATATTAGAAATATTGCATTGAGTGAGCAAAACGAACTGGCATTTTGTTTTAGTAAAATTCAAAAACAAGATATATATGCATTACATTTTTAAAAATGCATAGATACCTGGTTACATTATTTTAAAATGAAAAAGAAATATACATCTTAAATTCAACATAGTGGTTTTATTTAATGGGGGGCAGGATGGAGCAGTGGAGAAAGACATCCAGGTAACTTCAATAGGATTGTCATAATCTAGTTCATAAGTTCTTCAGTGGTCTCATAGTGTGATTTATTATTATGCTTTCTAATTTCTTACATGTTACATTTTTCTTTGCACCAAATTTTCAAAATAAAAATTAGATAATTAAAAGGAAAATTTCCATGTCATGAAATTGCACTAATTCTACCTGAAGGTGTTCAGAAAAGAAGCCATGAAATTTCAACAGAGTTAGAAAGATTTATTTTCCAAGAAGAGAAAGGTATGAACAAGGGCCCAGAGATGTGGAAGATCAGTGGGACAAATGACAGAATAGGACTGGGGCTGAAGCATAGGACATGTGGGAGAAGACGCAGGAGATAATAGTGACAAAGGAATTCATTACTTCTGTGGAAAGCCTTATATGCCAGAAAAGGAAGAAGTTTATCTTGTAAGCAATGGAATGATGCTGATGTCTTACTTTAAAGCAGGGAAGTTACAAGATCATTTTAGAATGATAACCATAGTGGTAGAATTGTGGGAAACAATCAGTAAAGACAAGTGTCAGTGGTAGCATTTAAAAGAATGACACAGTAGTCTAGGTGGCACAAAAGGAAAATTTCAACAAAGCTTTCAGCAGTAGAGAAGAAAAGAGATGGATTTAAAGACATTTAAAGGTTAATTATACTTCAATAAAGCTAGAATTTTAAGAAAAGACGTTTAAAGGGTATATTTGGCAATTAAACAGATTTGGGGTGTTAGGCATAATTAAGAGCTGCAGAAAACCCCAAATTTTTATATTTCTTATGCATATATGTTGTGTGAATATGTTTGATATTCATTATACATATGCAGCGATTTGAAAATCCTGAAAGGATACCTTGTTACTACCACCACAGTCCCCAAACTGCCCACTATCTCCCATCTATTAAATAATATAGAAACCCCCTTTACTGGTGGCAAGGCATTCAACTCACAATACTGAGCAAGTTTTAAAATGCAGAGTATGGGGAAAATAACAGTAGCTTCAATCTATGCATAAAGTTATAGTAGGAGAATAAAAGACTAAATGAGGATCCTTTCCCAAGAAGCTCATTGGTAAGAAGAAAAGCAAAAGGCACCAGAAGTGGAGTGAATGAACGAGGCAAGGAGAACAGCTCTAGAGAGATGAGGCTGGAGCAAGCACTCAACTCTCTTATTTTGCATTGAATTAATTCCTCCTGACCTGAAGGTTTTGGAGATCAGTGCTTTTTTGTCATAACAAAGAGTTGCTCTACTACTGAACCTCAGTTTTCTTCTTTGTGGATTAAGCGGTAAAATTTACATAACATACTTAGCATAGTGCCTGTCATAAACTACACGTTCTATAAGTGTTATCTATAGCTATCTATGCTTCAGACTGCAAAAACTCCTGCTAATTCACAGTATTCCTATCGCATTCTCTCCTAGTGATACAACATAATTGTCAAGAAATGCTCTGCAGGTTTACTTATAAAAGTGGATTTCTGTGCTGGAGAAAGAGAAAGTTATAAAACAATAATAACAGTAACAACAAAAGCAACAATAATCATAGTATTAACGAAGAGTGCTTACAGTGTGCCAGGTGTTATGCCATCACATTCCATGCAATACTTAGCGCATATTTAGTTTATGCATTAGTCATTACTGAATATTACTACTTAGTTTTGGCTAAAGAAATACCTATTAATGAAAGATCATTCTAAAAAAATGTGTGAAAGCACCAAATAAAAAATTAAATCAATGATAGGAACAGTTAATTTGTGAGAAATTTGTCAGTTGGTTAACATTACCACGTAACAGTGCACAGAATACTGATGTTAGGAAGACAATAAACTTCAGCACAGTATTCTCCCTTTTACATCCTTATTTCCTTCTGTCCCTCTTGAACGTAGTGGTCATTGACTACAAATACAGTAAAAGTCAAAGATAACTGAAATTTTCAGACATTTTTCTGTTCTCCTACTTTTCATTGGTTTCATTCCCCAATTTTTTAAACTATCTAAGTTCATGCCTGATATTTTTAAGATTAACCAATTTTTAGGGGCGCTTTGGTGGCTCAGTCAGTTAAGTGTCCAACTTCAGCTCAGGTCATGATCTCATGGTTCATGGGTTCCAGCCCTGTGTCAGCTTGGAGCCTGGAGCCTGCTTCAGATTCTGTGTCTCCCTTTATCCCTGCCCCTCCCCCACTCACAGTCTGTCTCTCTTCCTCTCTCAAAAGTAAATAAACTTTAAAAAGATATTTTTAAAAATGAAAAAAAATTAACCATTAATAAATGAAAGGACAATTTTTCAAATGGCTAAAGAATAGAAATTTGAGTCTGAAAAACTGTGTATAAAGAAGGAATAAGAAGGAAAAATAACCAGTCAGCTGCTTGCTCTGTTGGTGTCCGTTCAAAAGTGAATTTCTGTTTGAAGAGAAATGAAGATAAAGAGGCAGAAATGCACTTCAAATTATCATTATTAGGCCACTTATTGAACGCACCTAAATAAAGTTTGCCTAAAATCATATCTGATTTCTTAGGCAAAAGGTTTTCTTCATTTTTTAACCCCAAAATTTTGTTAAAATTATATTCACATATTCACTCTTTTAAAAATCCACATTTTACAATACAATGTTGATGCTTTATGTATGACTGATGAGTTTTTGTCCCAACATTTATGTATTATAATGATGGGAACACAGAATAATAAAGGAGAAAATAATTTTGTTCTGGTTTTAATTGAATTTGGTAAGAGTGAGACAAAGAAAACCATGACTTTAAGAAATTTATCTCTTTTTGACATCTTAAATTACTTGTTTTAGGTAAGGTTATATACTTTTTTAATTATTATTTTCTTCTAAATATTTTTCACAATAAACTTGCTTTTATTTATTGGGTATTTATTTTTATTTCATAGTTTGAGTAGGGGGGAATCACTATCTGACTTTAAAATAAGAATGGGTTACTAAAAAATAACCACTGAGCAGAAGACATCAGCACACATCAGAGGACTGATAAAATAGACTTCTGCTGCCCTCTTTTGGAATAAATAAGTGAACAATACCACTTCTGAGTCTATGTATTTTACTATTGTCTGTGTCCTACTACTGCCACATTACTCAGGAAACAAAGGGCGAGGACTCAGTTATCAGATGCCCTGTTATTTAAAAACTGGAGATTTATTTTAATTTTCTGGATGCAAAAAAATATTACTTAGCAAAGAATTACTTAATAGCAACTGTATAAAATTATAACTGCTTTGAATACACTAAATTTAATTAATAACCCACAAACTAAAATAGTAATCTTATAAACAATACTTTAGATTTCATATATCCTTATAAATAGTTACAATTATTAAGTGTGAATTTTCAGTGTAAAATTTAAAAAGTAATGGATTTTAATTATGAAAAACATTAGGAAAGTCTTTAGTCTATAATTAAGAAAAAGCACTGGGTATATTTTAATTTCTAATATACTTATACTTATTGGCAATAATATTGAAACTTACCAGTAATATTACTGTCATTCAAAGGTAGTACTCAAATGTTTGTTAAGCCTGTAGAGATTCTTAGAATTAGATAAATGCAGATAATGCTTAGGTATGATCCTACAATTCATTACCCTTCCCTTCTTCCACCAGAAAAATTACCACAAAACTGTATGAGCCCTGATATTAAACTTTAATAACTGTAAATTACCTCTGACACCAAACAGAACACAACAAAATCAACATAATTAAATATATGCATATACTTTTGCTGAGATGGACCAAAAAAAAGAAAAAAACCATCAAGTACAGAGTTTATTAAAAGTCACAAGAATGTTGAAATCTGTATGATTTCCTTCAGAAATATACACCTTGAAAATATGACAAAATAAATGACGGCATATAAGAATTCTAGGTATGAAAAATCTAGTATTTCAGGATACTAGAATACACCACCAACAAACAACTGAAAACAACTGAAAACAAAACAATTAAATGGACTTGGGACAAGATAAACATACGGCCAAAATCCTCATGATAAAGAGGAATCATATTTTTCCTTAAGAAAAACTTGTTTTTGAACATATAAAAATGGAGTTTTAGAAGATTTACTCATAAAATTAAATTCTTCCACTATGGCATACAAATTACTGATAGTATCTTCATGTGTGGACAAAAGTCTTGCTGTAATCATTTCATGCAAAGAGAAATTTTTAAAACCTTGGCTAAAATATAACACATCAAGAGCTAAGATCAACAGTTTCAGGTAATAGCAGACGTTAATATATTTTAGTATTAGTATACAGTTTGACATAAATAAATGATAATCAATAAAATCTTTATGCAATATATGGAATCTGATAATCAGTAGTCTTCATTCCTTTTTATGGATTTGTTATCCTATTATTATCCATATTTAGATGACTAAATCAAAACACTTATTAAACAAATTTATAATAATAATTATAAATATATAGCACCATTCAAACTCCTATCTTATTTTAAAATTACATAAATTTGAATTCTGTTATTACTCAAAAGTGGCAATACATTTTAATACAGATGACAAATAAAATTAACTGATTGACAAATATCATTAGAAGTAAAATCTCTGGATAACCTTTGGACTACAAGATGATCATGGCAATGATGTAAAAATGGAGCTAAATTATGTCATCTTGTTGTAGGAGTCAAACACCCAGGTGCAACTAACCATATTGGATAGTGTAGAGTAAGCCTAGATCTATAGATAAGTAATTTGTTTGATTTGGGGTAAGAAAATTAAATAGACTTTGTCTAGACAGAATGACCTCACTGCATACATTTGCTCCCACAGAAGCCAGAATCTAATGAAAATTCCAAATTACTTTATTAAATAAATGTCTTTAGCTATGCATATATGTTGCTTTCTATTGAAGCCCTAGCAATTCTACTTGCGGTAGTAAATTTTATACTGCATTAAAAATTGTAGAAAATTTCTGTGACATGAACATAACAAATTTTACAGAATTCACAACACTCTTACTTACTACTTTTTTTGAAATGCGGATTTCTGTTTAAATTTACTACTATCAGTGAATCACCATGCAGTCTTGTAGGATCCTGCAGACTAAATTTGGTGATTTTAGAACATATTATGTAATTGTTAAACAAATAAGACAGGCAAAAATGAGAACATAAGGAAAATCCCAATTTGCTTGTATTGTCTCTTTCTAATATGGGGCATGTTTATGTGTGTGAGTGTGTGCATGCATGTTGCTTTGTTTTAAACTTAATTTAGCTTTTTGTTGCTGTTTTTTTTATTGTAGTTTGCTAGGTTAGGAAAATAAATTATTTAATTGAAGGAAGACAGAAGGAAAGGTATGGATTAGTCTTTAGCATTAGGAGTGAAGCTCTTCTTTGCTTGGTTGAAGGTGTCAATAACATAACTGTCAAGAGAAGTTAGCAATTCCAGAGGCGGTAGGTTGGCAGTAAAGTCAACTTTTTATTTGGACCACTCATGTTATCTTTTTATATAACAAATATTCACTGATTCATGTCACAATGAAAGGACCACATCCTTAAAAATGAAGTTCAAGTACTGACAATTATTTGGGCTACTTTAAGATACATACACAGCAATGAATAAATGGCCATGGTAATAATTTAAGGGACGAACAATAATTAGTGTTGCTATTGAAGTGCTGAAAAAGAAACATGATGAAATAAATGTCTTGCAACTTTACAAGTTATATGGATTAGCAGGTATCATATTTCTGAAGTGATTGTAGGGCAATAGTAAAGCAGATTCAACCGTTCTATGGTTAAAATAAGAGTGAATACTGAAATATATTGGCAAGATATAAGTATGCAGGTCCCTTTATTTTAAAACAAAAACTTCTGCTGAATCTGCTACTTCCAGCAGAGCTAAAAAGTCTGTGAGTGATCAGCATTTCAGCATTCCTCAATACTACAGCTACTTAGTTTTTGTGTTTGTTTCCTCAGTTATTGATGACTGTCTACAATCAATTTTGATTGTCACTGGCAAGTCAAACTTGCAATACATCCATCTTTCAAGGCTTGGCATAAAAACCCAATTCTGACTTGGTACAGAGTGACTTGATCAGTTCTGATTCTTTGTCTGGCTACTTGTGTTGAGGAAGAAGTGCAGAGACAAGCACAGGGGACCAGAAGCCAGGCTGGGGGTGAGGTGGGAGACGGTTGTCTCTTATACAGTGCCAGAGAAATAGATTCTCACCCAAAGGGAAATATGTGAAAGGCTGAAATGGGATAAATATTATATACCACGATTTCCACACCAATACATACATGAGGCTTCCAAAATTTAGCTCCTTGTCTTTGAGAATTTGGGTTGCCCCTCTTGGGGCATCAGATTGATTACAGGACTTCATGGTTAAAAGGTAGGGTTTTAGAGAGAAACATAGGGGTCAATGCTATTACATACAAGGTCACCTGGGCTTCAGTTTAAGATACTTATTGGGAGTACCTACCTATGAGTAGTTTTCTTATAATCAACTGAGTGACACCTTGCATTGGGAAATAACTGACATGTTAAAAAAAAAAAACACACAAAAAATAAGACTAACCTAAATTAAATACTAACAACATTTAATGTAATTGCTGATAATTTTGTACTGGAAAATTTTACAATCTTTGATATGTGCAATATATAAATTTTCTTCCCTATGGAATATCTTTGGAAAGGTTTTATTGTTGCTGAGAAAAAAAAAACCACATTCATCATCAAAAAACAATATTAATGACTATCTAATCAGTAATTAATTTTAATTAAAAAATGAAACACTATTAATAGCTATCATAACCCACTGTTAACTACTGGTAGGAAAAGTTCCAATAACTAATAATTCTTATCTACTTAATGTGAAATATATTTAACCTAATTGCTGATAAATGCTTCCCGGAACAATCATGTGGTTGTTAATTTCTTTACGGTACAAATTGCTTCCTTATCACATAGTATGTCTTCATAAAATTATTTTATTCTGAGGGAAAATTTTCCTAATCATCCAATAGTAACCAGTGAGTCACTTTCATGAAGCGTAAGCAGTGTGTAACTTGAGCTTACTTATTAGACTAGTTAGTGCTGAATTTTGGTCTATTTATCTACCTAAAGAGTGGTTGAAGACTCCTTTGATTCAGAATTACTGCGAAAGGAGAATATGATGACAATTTCTAACTCTGTAAAGTTATGCAGTGGCTTAAACCATTTATTCACCACCAGTTGAATTGCTCACTTTTAACTGACTTGGATTTATGTAATGATACTAATTGAGCAATCAGCAATGCTTTTATTTTAAATTAAACAAATATTTATTGAAAACCTTCTATGTATCAGACACTGTACTGATCCTAGACATATAAGGACAAGTCATGGACCCTTGTGTGGAGACAAAGGTATGATGTTTAGTAGCAGGTATTTTTTCAAGTTTTTTTTTAATTAAGTACAAAGTTCATATTACAAAAATGCAAACTCATATAGATTGATGAATTTTTACAAAATGAACATACTACTATAAATAGCACCTGGAACACAAAATGGATCATTATTACCAGGACTAAACACACCCCTCGAGTTTACTTTCTCTCATTGTACCTTCAAGGGTAAACACCTTAGATTAGTTTTACCTCATTTTAATTTAATTTTATTATAATTTAATTAATATTTGAATACAAGTTTATTTATTATAAACTTTATATAACTTTATATCCATTTTACTGGAGGCCGATGNATTATGAATGGTAAGGCTATGAAAATTCTCGTTTGTGTCTTTTTATGAACATCTTATGTATTTTGGGGGAATATATATACCTGAAAGTAGACTTACTAGATCATAAAGTCCATACATGCTTAGCTTTAGTAAATAGGACCAAACTTTCTCCAAAGTGATTGTATCAGTTTACAATTCCACTAGTAGTTTATAGGAATTCCACTAACTTCAGATCCTCAGGAATACTTATCATTGATCATTTCCATTTTAGGGATTCTGGTATATACCAGCATCTTAATCAAGGTTTTAATTAATATTTTCTAGGTGATTAGAGATGTTGAGTACCTTTTTAATATATTAATGGATCGTTTTCTTTTATAAGTACCTGTTTAAATTCTTTGTCCATGTCTTCCCCTAGTCTGGCCTTATTCCTATTGATTTTTAGGAATTCTTTATATTTTGTGGATATGAGCCTTGCATCAAATATATACCTCACATATGCCCTCAATTTAGTAGCTTTGTTTTTCACTTTCTTAATTGTGTCTTGTGATAACAAATTACTAAGACCTTCATAATTTTATAAATAAAATCCAACTTTACAAAGCTTCCTTTATAGTTAGCACTCTAAGTCTTTTAAATACATATTTGCCTATTCCCAAGGTCATGAAGATATTTTATCTTTTTTCTAAACATTTTATTTTTAGAATATTTTATATTTAGATCTGGAATGGATTTTTGAATATGGTTTAAGGTCAAGATATATTTATTTAGTATTGTATTCAGTGGCCAACCATTTCTTAAAAACACCATTCTTTCCTCTCTGCTCACAGTGTCACCTTTGCCATAAACCAGGTGCCCAATAGTTTCAGGGTGTTTCTATACTCCCCATTTGCTCCATTTGTCTCTTCATCTAACCTTACATCAATACTTAATTACTATAACTTTACAGTAGTTTTCTTTATTGAACTATAGCTGACACACAATTTACTTTCAGGTGTACAGCACAGTGATTTGATATTTGTATACATTATGAAATAATCAACATGATGGGGTCTAGTTGCCATCTATCACCATATAAAGTTATCATAATATTATTGATACTATTGTGGATAATATTGTGGACCTCCTCTAATATTACTCAGACTGAAAACTGGAATCCAAATGATCGTTACAAATATACCAAATGATGTATCTTCAAAATGTGAGAAAGAAATATCTCCTCCGATTTCTCCATTCTTCCATTCTCTATCATTCCAATCATGGAATTGATAGTCATTGGAGAGTTATGGCTACTAACTTCTAAAACTGACAGTCTAGAAAAGCATAAGTGAAATAGCAGTGACTAGGAGAACATATTTTATCCAATCCTACCCTCTCCTTGGTTTCCTTAGTAAATAGTTGCTGATCACTGAGTGTGAAAGATGAAGAGCCTACATTGTTACCGTTTTCCTATTTACACAAAGAGTTTAGCAAATACAGGTGAGATTACAAAAACACCAAATCTGAGATTTCAGATAATTCGAAGATGGGATGATAAATCAGGAGAGGTATAGGGGCGCCTGGGTGGCTCAGTCGCTTGGGCGGCCAACTTCGGCTCTGGACATGATCTCATGGTTTGTGGGTTCGAGCCCCGCGTCAGGCTCTGTGCTGACAGCTAGCTCAGAGCCTGGAGCCTGTTTCGGATTCTGTGTGTGTGTCTCTCTCTCTCTGACCCTCCCCTTCTCACACTCTCTCTCTCTCTCTCTCAGAAATAAATACAAAATGTTAAAAATTTTTAAAAAATAAATTAAAAAAATAAATAAATCAGGAGAGGCATGATAATGCCCCACACAAATAATAAAAACAAAATCTCTACTGGGAAATAAGCAATAAACATTATCCCATTGTCAGGACCTGCCTTATAATAGGTCCTGTATAGGTCCTATACAGAAAGATCCTGTATAGAAAGAGTTATTAGGTTCTGATTTGAGCTCTGATTTGGGCTCTTTCAGATCATATATCCAGGCCCTGTTTTACATCATAGCCCTTACCCAAGATAATTTCTTGGAATTGGTGGGAAGGTGATCAGTATATCATCCACCATTCAAGAGACATTTCATTTATCTACAGTTCAGGGATTGGAGGACATTCAAATGCACATCAAGTCCTGTACAAATTAAAAAGCATCAGAAGGTCTATTAAGAGTTTTGGAGAGAAAAGTTCAGATGTATGCATAAGTTTGAAAGATGAAGTTTTTAAATACCTATCTACTCAGAATGTATTCAATTTTTGTAAATAAAAGTTTTAAAACTTTCACTAACCTGATCATAAATTCTATGACTTATTTAAAGCCATTCCCCTTTAAACATACTATCAAATGAAGGATTGGAGAAAATGATTTAATATACTATATAGTTAAAAATTGGAGCAAGGTTGTTATAAACTTCTTATGAATAGTAAGAAAGTGAAAATTTTTCCAGGTTATTTATGCAGAAGAAGTCTCTTTAGCTAGATAAATCAGTTTAGATAACAGGTGTGTTCATGTACAAAAATAACATTTACAGTTGATATTAGAATTTTTGAGCACAGGACTAGAACAATACCTGATTTATGACACATTTAATTATCTTTAGAATTTTAATTCCATTTTTATCATAAAAATATTAATAAAAACATAAATAGATTCAAAGCCTACAAAAGATGCACATAAACAAGAAAAAGGTTCTCGGAGTGATTTTTCACAATCATGAAAATTCTGTATTTTAATGTTCTGCTATCACTGTGCTGAAATATATAAATTATCCAATTATATATATGTCCAATATATACATACATATATTGTCCAAATAGAAATTTACCTTTCCACATTGTAGATATATTTTAAAGATAAAAGCATGCACACATACACACACACTCCCACTTTGCTAGAATTATTAAATAGTCTTCTAGGCATTCGTATGCTGAATAAGCTTTCAAACAGAAATTTCTCGAAGATCAATGAAATTATTTCTATGGGCCTTGTCTATCTAAGGAAGAAGTTTAAGGCCCAGGATTTTGGAGACTTGTTTGTCATGGATTCGCATTATAAATAATACACTAGCATGATATTAGGCATTGAGTAAAATGCATACAGCATAGTCTCTACCTTCAAAAACTCTCAAGTGAGTAAATAAAATAAGTAGAGATAAATTACTAGGCCAAGTGGCAAGTGCTTTAATAGAATGTAAAACAAATTGTGCCGCAGCAGAGATAGAACCACTAATTCTGGTTGGAGTGTTCGGGGAACACTTCACAGAAGAAATGTCATTTGAGATATAGTCTCAAGGGTAAATAGTATTTGTAAAATAAATAAAAGAGGAGATAATTTCTGGTTCATCATAGAGGCCTGAAGGTATAAATTTGCTTCACTTCCCTCCCAATATCTTACCAACTGAGAGTAAAATGATTTTTAAAAATCAGCAGACCAGAAATTCTTATATATTTCTAAGGGTGGGAAGTTATTCCACTTCTACATAGAAGTAACATAGATAAAGGAAACAATGTTAGGAGCCATGCTTGGTAGAAGACTTCTCCGTAAGTAGGTTCTACCCAGGACTGACCTAGAAAATATCCACATCTTAAATTGGCAAGTATGGTGCAAAAAATTTGTTGTTGGGCATCAATGATGGTAGTTGGTTAGAGAAGTGTTTAGACAAGGGCTAGGTTAGGCACTCATTCTCTTCTGCCAACAGAGAAATTGACTGCAGTATTTTTTCCTATTGGGAAGTAGCAAGCAGTGATCTCACGGTGGGTATATGGCTGATGACAGAGACACAGTAGAGCCTAAGCTAACTTAAGACCTCTGCAATGTACCCAGAGGAATTAAAGGAGAGACATATCCAGTTAGGAGTGTTAATCTGTTAGCTACTTTAACCTGAGATAAGGCATCTTTACTTTAAACTAGCCTGATTCTGATTTACTCTTAACAGTAACCATGCACTTCACAGATTCTACTTCCTCTTTGGGAGAAAGATATTTTAGGTAAACAGATCTCTCAACTAATACTTGGTTAATTAACAAACTTTCCAACATTATTTTATTTTAAATTGAAATTAAGAAAGAAAAAATGAGTGGAAAGGAAAGAACATAAAAAGGAAAGAAAAAAAGGACAGTAAGTATACAAATCACATCTGAGGAAAAGTCAATAAATGAAAGAAATGAACAAATAAAACCACTTACTCCAGAGGAAATAGATTTAATGCAAGGAGAAAATATCTTAAAAAACATTTTTAACTGATATCCTTAAAGAGATGTAAAAGGATAATGTATCCAAAAAAGAACAATAGCTGGAAAGGAAGCAATCAAAGAAAAGAAGGAGTTCTTGGATATTTTTTTTTAAATGATTTTTTAAAGGCAAATTTGGGCACATTGAAAAATACTTCAGAAAGTAAATTTAATTCATGTTAAATGACACTAAAAAGATAGTGATGGGCTTTTTTTAGACACAAACTCTCAAGAGACAATATAAGAAGATACAAGCAAAAAATATTTTAGAAGTTGGAAAAGCCTGTAAATGAGTTGTGACAGACTTAAAAGATCTAACACTTGAGCAAGCAATATGAAGAACCCAGAGGCAACCCTTTTGTACTGCAGAGCCCCCCAAAACTCAGAAATTGTCAGCAAAGTAGGGTTGAAGAAGAGGCTTAAAAATGGGCATTAGATACGTAAATCTAAAAAGCAGGTAAAATCTTGGATTTTCAACACTCTGCAGCTGTGAGATTTTCCCTGACTCCCTCTTTGTTAATCTTCCCTCACCCACAGACACACACACCCAAAGTTTAAAGGTTTACCTCCTAGGGTGGATAAAGTAGAGGAATTCTTACTGAGTGAATTCTGAGTCCATTCAGATAAAGATAGTCCCAGAAAATGAGTTTTTTTCAGGTTGCTACCAGATGTGTCTAATAGCGATAATTGTCTCAGTATATGGGTTTTGAGGGGCACTCCAAATCCATTCTGTGTTTTCCAATGGCCGTTAGGCTAAAAACAAGGGTTCCCAATCAAACAAACAGAATGAGATACCTATTTTAATTGGTATGCGGAAGTCTCCAAAAGGCTTCAAGATTCCAAAATAGCTTCATTGCAAAAGATTCGTTGCAAAAGCCTAGCAAAAAATTCAAAACACAAGAAGTACCTACAAAGAAGACCGTCAGGATGACATGACTCCTACAAGTCCCCTCTGTCCTCCTTGAGTGTGTACTCACAGTCCGTCTACTAATTCTTTATTTGAATTGCCTTTCCACTCTGAAAAGGCCACAAGACCATAAACAAAAGTCCACCAAGTTAGTGGCCTTACAACTGAACTGCACCATCTCCAAGGCCAGAAGCCTGAAACAACACCTGGGCCTGCCCCACTGCACCCTTCCAGGGATGGATCATCAAAAACACTGGCCCAGAAATTGATGCAGGCTTTGCAATCAACCAAGACACTGGGAATTAAAAAAAAAAAAAAAGATTATCCTTGACTGTTTTGTACAAAATCCTTCACACCAACTGGAATGGCCATATCTACCCTCAAAGAAGGGGCCCTCCCAGGTTGAGAAGACTCCCAGGGATTCTCTGGTTAACTGCTGGGCAGTATTTCCTTCAACAGCCCAGAGGAAATTAAAATTAATAAAAAGAGCCGCCAAATTCTGTTAGATACAAGGACTACACTCTCCACGTTAAACCCACTAACTTGGGGCACCTGGGTGGCTCAGTCAGTTAAGCCTCTGACTTCAGCTCAGGTCATGATCTCACGGTTCGTGGGTTCAAGCCCCGCGTCGGGCTCTGGGCTGCTAGCTCAGAGCCTGGGGCCTGCTTGGGACTCTGTCTCCCTCTCTCTGCCCCTGCCCCCGCTGCTCTCACTCTGTCAATATCTCTCTCTGAAAAATAAAAATAAACATTAAAAAAAATATTTAAACCCAATCACTTAAGGAGCCCTTAGGAGGAGCCTTCAGACAGGATTCTGGGAAATCTGGCAGAAGCCCGTGGAAGGTGAGAATTCTTACCTGAGTCAGCCCTCCCGAATTTCTGTAGTACGCGGTTGAGAAACGAAGGTAAAATGGCTCGTTGTCTCTTACTGGCTATCTATCCTGTTCTCTCCCTCGAACACAAATTGCCTTCTTGTTTGTCTCCATTCGTCTCTGAGACTCCGGCTTGGCTGTCTGCCTGCCGGGCGCACTCAGTTGTCGTTCTTGCTAATTCAGGCAGCTCGGCTGTCTGCTGGGACACAAAAATACAGCCGGACAGAAATGCGGGTTGCACCCCATTTGCAGCCTGATGTGGCCGGACAGAAAGGTGGGTTGCACGCATTTAGGGACGCGTCTGGTAAAGTAACTTTATAAACCCAAACGGAGCTGCTTACTCACGCGGTGTCACCTCAGAAACCGAAGCCTAGATAACTTCGCGTCCATGTAAACGCTCAGCTTGACTAGAAACGCGTTCTATTCGCTTAGCCAATCCCCAAACACCAGGCCAACGCTGGGCCTTTGACCCCAGCCGGGCAAGGTGGTTCTGGGGCTCCAGCCATTCAGGTAGTTTCAGTTTCCATGTTTCTCTTCATCGTTTTTTATTCTTTACCCTGTAAAAGTTGTCCGCCTTCTGCCCTATTTTGCGGTTCTCCACCGGAGACTGCCTACTTCATGAAGTGGTAAAATTTGTTTTGTTTCTTTAAATTGTATATTTTTTTAATCCTTTGTTAACAGTTTTTGGTGACTAATGGATTCTAAAGCTGACTGCCTGGCCTGCGAGACAACCTGACGCACAGACGAGGCACCTACTGAATCCTTCCTGTTCATGCTCCTCTCGTCCTTTGTCCTTTCCCAGGACCGTGGGTAAGTCACTCCCGGATTAGGGCTCCGCTCTTGGCGTGCAGCTCTCCGATCTAAGCAAACTTTATATTATGTATTTTGTATGTTCTAGTACATTAACCTATATACGTAGTTCCCAGAAAGATTCTGGAGGGTTCGGAAAGGTTCCAGGGAGTTTATTAAAATTCCCAAAACGGTTCTGGGGTCCTGGAAATGTTCTAGTGTGGCATATGGGGAGTCAACAATGGGTGGCAGTGAGTAGGGAATTTATAAGGTAAAAATTTCATGTTGTCCCTTACTTTCCAAATCCAGACTCTTGTGATTTGGCTTTGGGGTGCCCTTTGGTTATCAGTAATTTCTCTCTCAGGGACAGCTGTTGTCTTCTTTTGAGACTTTGGCTTTCCACCTGCCTGGGGCATGCAGTTTGTCGGTTCTTGCCTGCAGAGTCAGCTTAACTGTGAGGTTGGCAGTACAAAATTATTGCCAGGCAGAAATGTGGGTTGTGCTCCATTTGTGACTAGTGTGCTACAGACTGTTTCCAGCTCTCAGGGAAACTAAATCTTTTTTTTTTTTTTTTTTTTTTTTTTTTTTTTTTTTTGGACTATCTTTGAGAATGACTCTGGATCTTGGGAGGATAGTATCTTTTACATCTTCCTCGAAGACACTTCTCTCATCCATGGTGTCATTCAGTACTCTATCCATTTCTCCTCCCTTTACAGGCATTTCTCAACCAACTTGCAGTTAAGGTAACAGGACTAGGTCTGGGCAATAGGCTATGACTGGAAGTGACATGAATGCCAAGCTAAAGCACAGAAAAGCGGAGGCAAAATGTCCCTGCTGACTCTTCTGATGCATTGACTAAGAAGGCCACCGATGCAGGGTGGTCCACTACACTTATATGTCTAGGGAAAGGTGGATGAGGGGGGACAGAGAAAGGGATGAGCCCTCAGAATGAGTAACGAGTTGCTCTGGACAGTCCCCTGGTCTGATAACAAACTTTGCACAAGAACTCACCTTCCATGTTAAGCAACTTAGAACCCGGAGCTTTTCTTAGGACAGCAACGTGGTCTAGCCTCTCCTGATATAATAGCCAATTGTACAACATGATCTGCATGACTAATTTTTAGATAAATAAATTCCATTGAGTACTGGGTGAAGGCCAAGAAGGCCATTTCCAGTTATGTGAAGTTTATTTGGCCAAGCTATACCGATGTTAAAATACTAGTGAACTGAATCTACACAAATTCTAAAATATAACTTAATTCAAAAATAGGATTTTAGGAAGTTTCATATATACATTATAACTCTCCACAGTGTGTCAATCAAAACATTTAATGCTATTTTTTTTGCCAATATGTAACAAAGGAGAAAATGATCAGGATTTTTAATGTTCTGTAACATTTCTTATAAAGGATGAAATACTTCCTTCATAAAGAATAGAATGCAGAATAAGGGTGACATTTGTCATTTTGGATAGCATTACTGGTTTTTTATCAGGGCAAATTCCAAGTTTGGACTAGGATTCTGTCTATTTGGTGCCAATGGCAGGGTGAAAGAAAGCTAACATAAGCCTGTAACTTTTTACACAGAATTCTAAAGGCCTGCCGCTTCGTCACACTGTGTAGTATATGCTTGGTTTCTCTTCAGTAATGCTCAAGGGGTTAGCATAATAGGAAGGTAAGAATCAAAGGCCAAGGTGGGGGAGGTGGCCATCAGCTATTCTACTATCAATTCTAGTTTCCTTAAGGGGTTTAAAACTGTCACTCTGTTCAAAGGTTTAAGCACTTATGACAGCCTTGGGCAGGAGAAAGTCGATTTTCCCCTATAATATTATAATAGCACTTGTGTTATAGTGAGCTGTACTCACATGAATTTCTGGGTCTAGTGGGATTTAATTCCCAGTGTGGCAACTTTATAGGGACTGTCTCTAGCCTTACCAGACTTATGATATATAGTTTTTAATATTTAGAAATAGTATTTTCCAATCCCTCACAGTGATGGCTTTATTATTTTGTTGTTCTTTCTTTTTGTTTTCCAATGAAAGTAAATGAAAATGAAATTAAATGAAAACGAAAGAATACAATTGTCTTTCTGAAATGTCTTAACACTGCTTAAGAGAATTGGTGAATGATGAAGGTCTATATGTGAAGATAATAAATGTCATAAAATACTACTAAAGTTTATATATTCTAAAATGTTATTTTTATTCTAAAAGAGTTATTAATTCAGAATTTTCATTAAAACATAAGAATGTCTTTATAAATAGATTGAATAAAATATACCTACATAAATACTTGCATTTAATTTCATGAATTTATATTATTTCAAATACAAATTATTATATACTTAGAGCTAAGTTTCTGCTTTAATTTAATAATTATAAGCATAGGCATTAATAATGCCTTTAATTCTGATTAAATCTATACTTCCCTGATAGATAGCAACGATAAAAAGGAAAACAGATATTTATATAATTAATTGTAGCTCATCTGAAAACAAAGGTGAAATATAATGCCACCTGGGAAAATTTAACTTTCTCCAATAATTGGTATAACCTGCAAGAATAAAACAGTGTGAAATTATAAACCCTTGTCTGACAGTCTGTTAAATCTGTATGGTTTGTAGTCACAGAAATGTTTGCAAAACAAAACAGACAAGAGACATGTAAGAAATAATGTCGTTATAGGAAGCTATATCTTTCAGTTATAGGATGGATTAGTTGTGAGAATCTAATATATAGCATGGCGATTATAGTTAATAATACTACATTACTGTATAATATACTTAAAATTTTCCAAGACAGTAGATCTTAAGTGTTCTCAGCAACAAAGAAAGAAGGAAAAAAAGAAAGAGAAAAAAGTGACAACTATGTGAGGTAATAGAAGTGTTAATTAACCTGATTATGGTAATCATTTCACAATGTATACATATATAAAATCTTCGTATTGTACGCCTATTAAAAAATCATGCTGTATAAATATACCTACTTTTTGTCAATCATACGTCATTAAAGCTGGAAAAGCTAAACTGAAATTAAAGAAGCTATATATATCATGAACATTTATGAAGTTTCATCTGTGTTTTGAAAAGTAAGTTTTAATGTTGCAAAAATAAATCAGTAATTTATCCTGCTTTGTTCGCTACTAAAATGAAAAAAAGAGGGAGAAGAAAATAAAACATGCCAATATTTCTTTTGTCTAACTTTAGCCAACATTGCTTCATTCTAATATACTTTTCGAAGACCATATTTTAAAAAATTGTTATACTAAATATTATTATTTCCTTTAGGTAACAGTGTCTATTCTATGGAACAGGGTGATGGTTTTGATTGTAAAAGTTTTTATTTCATAAACTTCCCTAAAATGCTCATCTATTTAAATCAGGCCATTTGACAAGACAGTGTGTAAGCTTTGTGAAGGTGTTTATTAGAAGTGAATATATTTGAATAAGTGCATATATGCTTATATTTATCAAATCAGGAAAGTTGAAAGCAGAACAGAAAGGAAACAAGTTGTGGCTCATAAAAAGTGCAAAAGTTACTATAGCTACTTTTCAAGCATTTAACTAGTTCCCAGACACTAGGCAAAATCCTTTATGAAAATCATCACATTTAATCCTTACCCTGTGACTAAGATACTAGTAATCTTATTTTACAGCTGTACTTATAAAGCATGATGCATTTTTAATAACATCTGTTACTTGTTTTTCCATAATCATATTATAAAACAGGTGTAATCACTTCATGAGGAATCTGAGAGCCCTTCAACCAGTTCATTTACCCACAATTGCTGCTCTCCAAACAGAGGACTTTGCACCAACATTTCACATTGTTATTTCCATCAAATGAAAAATAATTTGAGAGCTGAAATCCTGGTGACCAAATAGGTCCCTGTGATTACTCATCCCATGGAGTTTAGTGGTAATTCAACTTCAGGTTCACAAGATTTAAATTGTACTTTTATCTTGAGTTCAATGGCTGTGATAATATGAAAGAAAAAACCCATTAGCCAATAAGTAGGAAAGCACATAAGCACATATTTTGCATACCCTGATTTTAATAATCCCTAGAGATATATACTAATTAAGGGAAAAGCAGTGTGGGGATTGAGAGTCTAAGCTCCAGGGTCAGAATCCCAGTCTTGCCACCTCCTCCATGTGACCTTATGAGTAACTTACTTTGCTGAACTTAAGTTTTAATAATACCTATATCATAGAGTTCTTACAAGGATTAATCCATTCAAAGAACTTAGGCCAGTGCTTAGCCCAAGCAGTTTATCAGTAATTCTTAAGGAGCACTATACAAGTAGATAGGCATATCTATACATGTGCTCAGCTTCTGCTCTCAAGAGATAGTAGGGGGGCCTGGGTCGCTCAGTCAGTTAAGCGTCGTACTCTTGATTTCGGCCGAGGTCATGATCTCACAGTTCATGAACCCAATCCCTGTGTCAGCCTCTGCACTGACAGCACAGAGTCTGCTTGGGATTCTCTCTCCCACTATCTCTTTCTGCTCCTCTCCCACTCAACATGTGCCCCCCCCTCAAAATAAATAAATGTTTTTTAAAAAGGATATTAGTAGGAAAGCTTGACTTATAGAACACTTTTTTACAACAGCGTGATTAAAATCTTTAGTGCTTCAAAGATACCATGAAGAAAATGAAAAGATAATCCACAGACTGGGAGAAAACATTTCAAATCTTATATCTGATTAATGCTTTGTATTTAGAAAACATAAAGATCTCCATAATAAGATGACAGACAACTCAAAAAATGAGTGAAGGCATAAACAGATAACATTACCAAAGAATACCTAATTAAGAACATGAAACTAATGCTCAATAATATTATCCAGGGGTGCCTGGGTGGCTCAGTAGGTTAAGTGTCTGACTTCAGCTCAGGTCATGATCTCATAGTCCGTGGGTTCGAGCCCCATGTCGGGCTCTGTGCTAACAGCTCAGAGCCTGGAGCCTGCTTCAGATTCTGTGTCTCCCTCTCTCTCTGCCCCGCCCCCACTCGCTCTCCATCACTGTCTTTCAAAATAAAATAAAGACATTAAAAAATTTTTAAATAACATTATCCATTAGGGAAATGCGTACCTAAACCACAGTGACATACCACGTCACACCCACTAGGGTTATAACTAAAAGTCAGACTAATGTCAAAGATGCAAAATAACTGGAATCATCATGCATTGATTGTAGAAATGTAAAATGACACAGCTATTTTGCAAAACAGTTTGACAGTATCTTACAAAATTAAACATAAACGTACCATACAACCCAACAATTCAATTCCTAGGTATCCACCCAAGAGAAACAAAAACTCATATTAACCCAAGCATTGTATATAAATGTTCATAGTATTATTCACAGTAGCCTCAAAGTGGAAACAAATGTCCATCATATGATGAATTGGTAAAAAATATATGGCATACTTATACAGTGAGATACTATACAGCAGTAAAAAGGAATTGACTACTCATATATACTACAATATGAGGGAACACCAAAAAATGTAAAGTGAAAGAAGACAAATGCAAAAGATACTTGTGTTTTAATCACAAATTAGTGAAGAGTTAAGGTCTTATCCTTGGCTTTTATGACTTTATATTCTGTGCTGCAAGAACTATCCAAACAAAATGACCTTATTTATATACCAATATGTTTACATTATGGGAGTTTTTTTAATAAGGATTTGGAAACTCTTGGTGAATACACCAACTATCTTCCAAATAACACTTTATTGCTGCATATATTACCTGGTGTAATAATTCAAAATCATTAAGGGATAAGCCAAAAATAACTCCCTAAGCAGAGACCACATTTTCCCTGTCACTACAATCTCTTGGTCATTATTGTAACACCAAAGACCTCAGGAGAACTGGCAGATCACCAAGAATCTTGGAAGATACTTGTTTTTACTGTTGTTGCTTTATGTCTAGTTCCCGAGAGTATATCTGTCAAATAAATATGACCCACTGGATGCAGTGGATTTTTGTTGAAAATATGTTTAAATTAGAATATATAGGGAATATTCTGCCTTTTTAATGAGATATAAGTAGTTTTGAAAAGGCAAAAGACAAGTGAAACATTTACTTCAATAATACAATAAGCAAGGCTTGAGCATCTTCTGTGTGTCGCTTCTTAAGCCTCCCATTAGGTCCCAATATGGTAAATGAAAAAGACCCATAAGACTTGGCCCATCAGTCCATTTCCTTACTGGAGTTTAGATACACTGAAGGGGGTCAGGAAATCGAGGGACTGGCACTAAATTATGACAAAATGTGATAAGACACTCAGTGCTATGGACCAGAATTTTAGAAGTGTGTCATTGAATATCAGATGCAGGAAGGACTAATTTTGCTTAGAGTAGGCAAAGAGGGCATCTAGGGATAGATGCTATTTGAGTTGGGCCTTAAGTAATTAAGTCCCTGAGAGTAGGAAATAAAAGCAGAATACTGCAGTCACTTGTATGTTTTGCAATAAAAAATAAAAAAATAAAATCATTCTCAAGAAATAACAATGGTATATTCTCCCTAAAACTGCTTTCAAAGACCCTACCTGCTGTAGCAGATTCTGTCACTCCTACCCTTTCCCCTTGGTACTCACCTTTATGTGTATACCCTCCGCTTCTTAACTGTACCTGCTAGACCCTGTCTGAAGACTTTCCCTGAACTCAGAAACACATTAAGCCTGCAAGCAGAATGAGCAATAATGCCAACCCAGCCCTGGCAATAGCACTCACTCAACCCTGAGCTGAATTCCACATAAGGGACTGCAGCTCAGTTACCCACAGAGCCTGTTTATTAATGGATTCTATATATTGGCTTCCTTCCTTGTCCTGTCCCATTTCCCTAGGCTCCTACCAGTACTTGCTTTGATCATCACCTGTTTAAGTTACCTATCATTGTGTAACAAATTACCTCAAAACATACTGGTTTAAAATAACAACCACTTTGTTTTGCTCACAGTTTTGTAGATCAGAAATTCCAGCTGGACTCCACTGGGTGATTCTTCTGTTTTGACTGAGCCCAGTCTGTAGTCAGCTAGTGAATTGGCTTGTCTGTGTTATCTGAGATGGTTCCATTTGCACGCTTGATGAATTGGCAGGGATGGCTGATAGGTTGGACTTAGCTGTGACTATCAATGAAAATGCCAGTTTTTGGCCTCTCCAGCATGAGTATCTCAGAATATTCACGCTTCTTACCTGACACCATAGGGTTCCTAGAGGGAGTGCTCTGAGACTCAGCTGGTGGAAGCTGTTAATCCCTTAATATTTGGACCCAGAAACTTATACAGAGTTATATCTGCAACATTGAGTTGACACAGAAAACACCCTGATTCAAGGGGGCAGACCATGGACCCCATCTAGGAATGATAAGAGTAACAAAAATTGTAAGATCAGCTTCTGGGGCAACACAACCTAAACCATGAGTGTTTTTGGATTATGCACTGTATTAAGTACCACAGCTCAATGTTCACAATTCATATAATAGACATATTCTATCCTATTTGAAAGTGCGTGGGCAGGAAAGCATGGAGATGGAAATTGCACACCTCCCAGAGGAGTCCTGCTCTGTGAGAGTGATCCCCCTCCCTTACAATCCCATATGAACCCTCTTGAGAAGAGAATGCACACCTGTTTCCTAGTGCACCCATTAGTGTGCCAACACCATGCCCCAACCACGGGCCAGGCATATCCTCATGTCATTTCTCTCACTAACCAACTAGTGGCTTTGGGAAATTCCATTCTCATTCCTACATCAACTGTGTGGCCGACTTTGTCATCTCATTTTGGCTCTGCTTATGATTACTATCATGTGGGTGATCTGGGGAGTGGCGAAGTAGATGAGAGTACAAGTAGATGTGTTCAAAACTTGTCTAGCCAGGGATCAGCTGAATTAGATTGTTTCAGATGTGTAATAATATTTTTTAATGTTTATTTTTGAGAGAGAGAGAGAGAGAGAGGGAGAGAGCGGGTGTGAGCGAGAGAGAGGGGGAGGAGCAGAGAGAGAAGAAACCAGACTTGAAGCAGGCTCTGCACTGACTGCTCGGACTCACCAACAGGAAATCATGACCCGAGCCAAAGTTGGAGGCTTAACTGACTGAGCCACCCAGACGCCCCTCTGATGTGTAATAATGTTTTTTAACAGGTTTTCTTCTTCTTTTTTTTCCCTCTACTACTTGTGTGGGTTTTTTTTTTAATGTTTATTTATTTATTTTGAGAGAGAGGAGAGAATGAGAGAATATGAGCAGAAGAGAGGCAGAGAGATAAGGAGAGAGAGTGAAACCTAATCAGGTCAGTGCAAAGCTCAACCCGGGGCTCGATCTCATGAACTGTGTGTGAAACATGACCTGAGCCAAAATCAAGAGTTGGACACTTAACTGACTGAGAATCCAGGTGCCCCTACTTCTTGTGTTTTTACATAAAGGAAGTGACTTTACACAAAGGGATTTTATGGCTGGCAGAGACCTCATGCTGTTTCATATTGGTGTTATTGTTTATATTACTTGAGTGAAAATTGTCAATAGCCTCACCCTAGATTCCTGAAGATCTAGGAATTCTGTGTTCTGTTTCTAAGCCATTTGCTATGTAATACATTTCTCCTAATCCTTCTACTACCTATTTCATACGGATATGAGAGAATTAAATACAATAAGGTAAGTAGAAGTGATGTGAAAACCAGAATACACCTTAAATGTCTAAATTTCTTGAGAGCAGAGGTCAATACTATTCCTGGGCCATAGTAAATATGCAGTAGCTGTTGAAATGAATAAATGTGTTGTCATTAATTCTGCAAAAAAATAAGCACTTATAAAACTATACAGAAAAAGATGCTTTGATCCCATAGAGTAAAAGCCAGCGAGTAATTAAACAAGTAATTAATTAATCTTAGCAAGAAGTATTATGAATGTACTAAACTCACAAATTCAAAGAAATTACAACTATACAACTTAGAAAAATACAAAGAATCTTTGCATAGTGCCTTTCTAAGAAGGACATTTTGGTTGCATTGGAAATAGGAAATAGTGAAGAGAGAAATTTTTTCTGTGAACTAGATGGATTATTTTTTTTAGCTCTTAGGAAATACTGTAGCCAGCCACCATAAAAGCCTCCGGCTGAGATGTTTAAAGGTGAGCAGTTCCAGCCTTCAACCAGGCAGTCTGGGGGAGGGGTGAGTCACTGTGCAAAAAGAACAGGGAGTCATGTGGTCCAACTGTAAAATAGAAAAATTGCATGTAATTATTTTACAAGCAGAGTGCGATGATGTGAAAGGAAGAACTAATGATGATGCACTCAGCTTGTTAGAGGCTTTTCCTTCTGGGGAGCTCAAGGTTACAAGAAGTGCTGCTCACTGGAATTTTTTTTCTTCCCTTCCCCTGGATACATAATGTTACAATAAACCCTGCACAGAGGGGGTTAATGCTGCAAGGATGTTTTTAAATAATTTCTGTGACCAAAGCCGGAGATACAAGCCTAGCAATAATTCTCCCTGACTTCAAGCATCCTGTATTGATTGATTAATTATTCCACCAATGAACTAACAGGTATTGACCTTATCTGGTTGAGTAGCATTTAGCCAAAAGTCAGTAATCTGCATCGATCACTTAATGGAACATCAAAGCTCAGCATTCTGACAGGTTTGTGTCATTCAGCAAAAATCTGTCTATGTTTTGCTGATACCTTGACCTTTTGTATCAAGCAGTCTTTACAGAAAAGGAAAAGCAATGACAAAATTAAATCTTGGAAATAATGCTTTGTTATGTAAAAGGAATTTTTTCTTGGACTATTGCAAATAGCTTTTGCTATGATCTCGTTGAGGGGTTTCTTTGCAAATTGAAAAGCTGTTTTCTGCATGCTTGCAATGCATGGTATTCTGCTGAAGCGTGAAATTATCAAAACAATGAACTCTGAGATAATTAACACTACAGCAGAGCCTCACAGAGGTAACACTGAACAAGTCAGATTCTCTAGGGAGGAGCCCATATAAAGAGAACCTGGGCCAGTGATTCAGAATAGTCAGTATGGGGTACTATCTGTTCTTGCTCATTCTGAGTACCAGAATCCTGATTCAAATATTCAGACAAATCCACTGATCCAATCAAGTATCTATATATCTACCTCAAAGACTGGACCAGTTTGTTATAAAAACAACAGAAGGATCAGCTGATAATATCCAAATTCATAATATAATTCATAATGGGAATTATATACTATGATATCATATCTATGTACAGAGAATATGACAAAGCACAGTAGATTCTTATTAAAGTCCCATTTCCTCCTCACTTAGGAATTGATGATGAAACCCTTTACAAGCATGGCTTAGGCAGTGGTCTCTAGCATAGCCCTCTTAAATCTGTGACTCCGATACTAATGTGGTCCCACCAGTCTGGGCTATGTAAGTGTGCCCACTTTTCACTTCAGAACTCTTATCTTTAATTATTGCTTGTGCACCTGACTCAAGAATAGTTACTGAATACTTATAATTACCTTCTAAGAAGATTCTGCTACCTTCCAATCTGTTACGATGGTAGTTCTTCCCATACAGTGCAATGCTCTCTGTCTGCTCCCTGCTCCTAAAGGCTGCTTTGGTCTGGAGCATTCAACTTTTAATACCTGCTATGGTGCTTGCTAAGTGGCTGGCCTCTCGGGTCTAAAACTTGGGTGTGAAACAGCTATTCCTGTTTGGAGTCTTACTTAAAATACTTCTCACAATTACCAAGCACCATTTTAATTCATCAGTTGCAGTGCCCAATATGCCTTATTTGTTTGTATTTGAAGACCAAGCCATGCACACTGGCTCCCATACAGTTTGATAAACTTGGTTTGTATCCATGACTTGTTAATTAATTAAAACTTGGGGAGCCTGGGTGGCTTAGTTAGCTAAGCATCCGACTTCAGCTCAAGTCATGGATCTCACAGTTCGTTGGTTTGAGCTGCATGTTGGGCTCTGTGCTTACAGCTAAGAGTGGTGGAGTCTGCTTCAGTTTCTGTGTCTCCTCTCTCTGCCCCTCCCCAACTTGTGCTGTGTCTCTCTCTGTCTCTCAATAATAAATAAATGTAAAAAAAATTTTTAAACTAAAAGTTCCCTTTACCAATAATGTTTTTCAATGAATGTTGAATATTTTCCACAATGAAGCTAATAATCAGTGTCTATGATAAAATGTCAAACAGATCATGTGTCATTAGTTTCATTATCAGTAAAATATCAGTGTTAGGAGAAATTTAAAGTCTATTCTATCACAGTCTACTGTGCTTTTTTGAATATTAATCAGTAATTTATTTCAGAATATATTGATAGGAAAGTTCACGTAAAAGAAAAATAGTTTACTGGAGTAGCTTTTTCTCTAAGCTAAAATGAAATCAGAAAAGCCATGAATAGGCAAGATTCTGCACTACCCTTAAATGACCACATGGAGTGATTTGATTGATTACTCGATAAAGTTGAATGCCTTTTGAACTGAAAGTTGGTTTCATTAAGAATATGACCTAATAGGTGCAGCTTGTGTGGTGTCACAATCATAAAGAAAAAAAAAAAAAAAGACTTAAGACATCTAAGATCTCTGAGATAGGAAAAAGAACTCAGACTTTCACCTGGGTCTTATGTGCTTTTGTGGTTCATCAACAACGACAAGGTTCAGAGAATTATTGAAAATCCTAAGTGGATAGTCTTTATACTATACTTATTTGTTCTCTAAATATGAAATGATTAAATTAAATCAAGCTGGCTAGAAAAAATGTACAACATATTTTGTTATGATTTCATAGAGTCTATGATGTATTTTGTCTAAAAATAGTTCTTACTTTTGGCCAAGGCACACATATTAATACTGACTGTTGACTGACATTTTAGTCACTTGTTTGGATTTTGTGTTCATTTTGTATAAACTGGAGAATTTTGTCTCCTTACATATTTTGCTTTTAAAAATAAACCACCCAATTGAATTTACATTAATGCTTATTTATCTTTATAATATGCATAGAGTCCCTATATGCTAAGTGGAAGATACATTGTTCTCCCAGAGAAATAAAGATAAAATTTATTTTTCCAAAAGAACTAACCCTTGAATTTCGTAAGTACAAAAAAGAATAACATATATTTTCTTGACAAAACAAACTAGCAGAATAAACAGCCATACAATTGGGGAGCTCTTATTTCAGGCAACTTGGGAAAGAAGTGCATAAAACATTAATCAGCATAATTAAATTAGTTAAACTCATACTAATCATTAAATTTCTAGAAATTCGGTCATTGAAGAGACTTAGGAACAAAGAATCTAAGTATATGAAGTATAATGAATAAAATGTACAGTTTGAACAAACATACAAGGCATTATTTTACTGTAGTTCAGGGTTTCCCAAATGTTTTGGTCGCAGGACACTTTTATACCCTTAATAATTATTGAGGAATCCAAAGAGCTTTGGTTTATGTGGGTTCTGTCAAGTGATATTTACCATATTAAAAATTAAAACTGAGACATTTAAAAAAATTATGAATTAATTTTAAATGATGATAACAAACATTTTACATGTAAAATAAATGATAATTTTAAGAAAAATAACTACTTTGTAAAACAATAATGAAAAGAATGACACTGTTTTACCTTTTTTTCAAATTTAACGTGTTTCCTAACTGAAGATAGCTGGACTCTCACATCTGCATTTACATTTAATCTATTCAGTATGTTAATTTGGTTGAAGTAAATGAAGAAAATCAGATCTCACAAGGATTTGTAGTTAGAAAGGGAGAAGTATTTTAATAAATTTTTCACATAATTATAGATGTTCTTAAATTAGTACTATGGCAAAACTCAGTAAGTGGTAGTTTCCTAAAGATTCATTGTTATGTGGACTCTGTAACCATATCAATGAGCTTTTTTTGTACCCTGTTTTATTAAAATTCTTTATCATCTGAGTGGAAATTTTTATTATGTATGGCATTTTCTATGAAAAATTTACCCATAAGTGATTTCTAATAGACTTTATTTTTTAAAGGAGTTTTAGGTTCACAGCACAATTAAGCAGAAAGTACTGAGTTCCCATATACAGTTGACCCTTGAACAACATGGGTTTGAACTCCCCAGGTCCACTTATACACGGGTTTTCTTCAATGAATACAGTGTAGTATCAGAAATTTATTTTCTCTTCCTGATGATTTTCTTAATAATAGTTTCCTTTTTCTAGCTTACTTGATTATAAAAATACAGCATATGATACAGAAATCATATAAAATATGTGTCAGTACAGAGTTTGTGTTATCTGTAAAGCATTCCATCAGCAGGAGTAGTTAAGTTTTGGAGGAGTCTAAAGTTATACACAGATTTTTCAAGGGCTCAGACCTTTTGCACCCCAACCCATACATTGTTCAAATCAACTTTACCTCCTGCCCTATAGAAGCATTGTGTCCCCCACTGTCAACATGCTGCACCAGAGTGGTATGTGTTAACAATCAGTGTACCCACATTGTCACATCATTATCACTCAAAATCCATCATTTACATTACGGTTTACTCTTGGAATTCTCCATTCTACATTTTGACAAATGTACAGTGACGTGTATCTACCATTACAGTATTATAGAAAATAGTTTTACTGTCCTAAAAATCCTCTGTGCTCTGCCCACTCATCCCTCCCTTCCCCATAACCTGTACCACCACTAATTTTTTTTAATGTCTCCATAGTTTTGCCTTTTCCAGAATGCTATAAAGTTGCAGTCATATGATATGCAGCCTTTCAGATTGACTTCTTTTACTTAGTAATATGCATTTAAGTTCCTCCTTGACTTTTCATGCCTTGATAGCTTTTTTCTTTTTAGCACTAAATAGCATTCCATTGCCTAGATGGACCACTTTATTATCCATTCACCTACGAAAGATATCTTAGTTGCCTCTTTGGCAAACAGTAATAAAGCTTCTGTAAATATCCATATGCAGCCTTTTGTGTGAACATAAATTTTCAGCTCTTTGGGGTAAATACCAAGGAGAGCAATTGCTAGATTAAAGTGTAACTAAACATAGTTTAGTTTTGTAAGGAACTGCCAAACTGTCTTCCACGGTGGCTGCACCTTTTACATTCCCACAGATATGAATGAGAGTTCCTGTTGCTCCCATCCTTACCAGCATTTGGTGGTGTCAGTATTTTGGATTTTCACCAATAATATATGTATAGCAGTATCTCATTGCTTTAATTTGCAATTCTCTAATGACATACCACATAAGCATCTTTTCATATGCTTACTTACATCTCTGTCTTCTTTGATGAGGCGCATAAATAATTTTTTACATCAATTCTTTGTCGCTTTAGAAGCTATTGGTTCCCTGAGTCATACAGATCTTCCAAATGTTGACATATTACATTACACCATATCAAAAATTCACATTTATTAATATCACTACCAATCTCATCAGAAACATTTTCACATATTGTCAAGCCCATTGTAGCAAATACAAGGCCCTCAAAATTCTAGTTTCCTTTTGAATACTCACATTTATCACTGGCAACATATATTGTCAGTTGTTTTCCTGTAACAGGATCCTTTAATTCACTTTTCGGAAAGTGTGGGTCAAATACCTAAATATAAATAACTGTAGTCTGTCATTCATTCTTTAGAATAAAAATGGTGCTTTATAGGGAGGAGGCATCTTGTTAAGCTCTCTTTCTCAATAACTGTACAAGTGCCTTTCTTTGAAACAATCATCATATTTCTATATGCAGCACAAGTGTTTTACACATACTTCCCACTGTAGCATGTGGAATATTAAAAAGACACATAAGCAAGGGTCAAAATTCAATAAAATTAATTTTTATGCAGCATTTGCAAGTTGAAATGTTTGTGTTTTTTTCTTTAACTGTGAGTGGATGGCAGTGAAAAATACAGACAATAGTATAATTTTATGTACATAGTTTGATTTTGTACTAAGGAGCTATCTTACCCACTATCAATTTAGCACCACACCACCATGAAAGGTAAATATTGTCATAGCATTATTATATAAATAGTTTTGAACTTTGGATCTCCCCTCCCCCAAGAATATTAAGGGTTTCATGAACAGGCCTTAAAAAACAGCTGCTGTGTGTTTTTACCTACTGGTTATAAGAGTCTTGAGTAATTGCTGAAACTTGTTCACTCTCATTCTAGACAAATGTTTATACACCAAAAACTTTGCCTATGGTCTTAGGTATTTATGGACAGCCAGGAGACTATCTGTGGACAACTAGAATGTAGCTAATGAATCCTCCCTAACTGCCATGGGTTTTATCAGTTGTCCACGTAGAATTTTATATCACAAAACTCTGAGAACTCTGAAAATACAGGTGCCTATTTTCAAATATAGTCTAGTGTTCATAAATCATGTGTGCTATACGTAATGTCATAAATAATTAAAAGGAAAATCACTTAAATTATAATAATGAAGTTTCTACAAAGTTGACAAATATAATTTATAAAAATTCCTAGTTCTGTCCCTTTAATGCCTTCCCTATTAGGAAAACTAAAATAAATTATTTATAAAGATTGTTTTAATCTTGATATGCTTGACCTTAAATGAACTAGCTGGATGCTTATTTTCTGGTGATTTCAGTTTGCTTGTATTTTTGTATTCTTGTTTTTGATGTTGTTTTCCCACCATACTCACAGACAAGGAGTATAAATAAAGGTTTTCTACATTTGAGCCTATTACTGCCAGCGAACTCAGAAGAGTATCCTAATTTATACCCAACCTCAAGTCAGTTTCCAAAGGTATCGCAGAAGAGCAGCCACATTGATGATGTACCCCTGGATTCAGTGATAGTAGACTATTACTGGTATCTGCAGTTTTTAAAAACTGTCAGTTTTGCACTATTTTTCTAATACAAATAGACACACATACTCACATCTTAATAGATGCATTTTCTGGGGAAAGTGAAAGTAGCCTTTTAGTACCTCATTGCACATAAACTGGGCATTATGTACAGAAAGTTACTTTACATAGATAATAAACTTCACGTAAAACAGTTATTTCTAGCAACTAATTTACCTTTATAGTTTATAGAGGTACCTTCTTCATAATGGTACCTTATGATTCTACTTTCCCTGAGTTCAGCAATCAGTGTCAATTACTGCTGGTTTCCATAGAAACGAGACAACTCACAGTTTTAAAATCTTCATTCATGGACTAGTTTTACAAATAATGTAGAGTTTGGAATTACTGCTTACTAAAGACATATTGCTTGAAAGAGATGCTGATAAATTTAACCCTTCGAATGACATTTAAAGTTTTTGTATAGTTTTAAATAATAGTAGGCCCACATATTTAAATATAGTGATGTGTAGATCAAACACTAAGAAGGGATTAAGTGAACCTCCCCTGAAGGGACAGTTGAATGAATTGCATAATCTGGAAGCAGCTGTTGAGCAGTCACGAAACTGACTTGTTAGTACACATTGGCTTCAGTTAGTCAGGAGCCTATTTATTTTTATCAATGTTAAGGAAAATCCAGATTTTCGTTTAAAAATTTTTGACATTTAGTAAGACTTTCTACACCCCTCCAAAAATTAGAAAAAAAATGTTAATAAGACTAAATTAATAGTATTAATTATATAGCTTCAGAGTGCATTCATGTTATTAAATAGTGGTGCCAGCTGTTAATGTTTGACAAATAATTGCTGTCTTAGAACTTTCTGTATTTGTAATATAAATTTAATGTGTGGAATTCTTTTAGTAGTTATTTTCTTTACGCATGTTATGGTTGTACATGGATAATGCATTCACAATCAATTTATAGCACTTAGTAATTTAGTAATTAAAATACCATCACTAAGAGCAACACAAATCAGAGATCCATCAATTAGTGTGTCTCATTAAAGCTGGGATCTTTTTTCAGCTCTACAATTTTCTTCAAACTATTTGCCAGTTTCTAATTTTGTTTTGTTGCCATTGCTTCACATTGTTGAGATTATAGCAAAATGTGAGGTTTTCATATCATCTTGTCCATTAATATGATATAGCTGTAGAGCACTAACTTCATCTCAGACTGTCCAAAGGACTATGAGATAAGGCATTATCTGGTCTTAAGGTACCTAGACAGTAGAAAGAATACTTGTTTTCTGATTTCCATATGCATCTTCACTTAATAGTAAAGTTTCATATTCCTCCTCCTAAACACATGTTACCTCTCTCCTTTCAGAACCAAATGTACTGGGGTCCTCTGAACTGATGGCACCTCACACTTTCTGTAAGATATAAAGGTTTACTTTATCTGNGTTCCTCCTCCTAAACATGTTACCTCTCTCCTTTCAGAACCAAATGTACTGGGGTCCTCTGAACTGATGGCACCTCACACTTTCTGTAAGATATAAAGGTTTACTTTATCTGTGACACTAAAGTTAATCCAAATCTCATTACCCTTGGAGCAGATTATACCTCTATTTGTAGACTTGGTCTTGAGTGTTTGCATGGCGGTTATATGCATTGGCAGGGCTACTTGTCCCACATTTGTTAATGTCATGAGTTTCCCATAGCTGGAGCTCACTTATCTAGCATTTCAAAGGCAAGTTAAAAACACCCAGCAGGGCCAGCTGAAATATTTTCTTTCAATACAGCCAAGCTGCAGGCATAAAACACAATAGTAAAATATACAATGGAACAAAGTAAAAGGCCTTTATAACAGATCTTTGTTATGCTACTGCAAGTATTTCATAACATCAGCTACTGTTTTTCTCAATTGACATCATATAGATCTCAGTTAATGAAAAGAGACATGGAGCATATTGCATCAAATAGATGCTGGACAGGAAACAGAAAATGGATCATGAATCTGGGGGCCCCCTAGCTAAAGCAGTCAAACCTCTGAATAGCAAAAGGACTAATGTGTTTTAGCTGTTCTCCCTTCCAGCCATAAACCCAAGAGTAACATTGAAAGTGTTTTCTTTTCTAGGCTGCTCACCAGCCCCCTACCCACCACACCCCACCATGAAAGCCAGTCAGCAAGGATCAAAAACATTTCCTTTTAAATGAATCATGGCAATCCAATAAAGATGCAACACGCAGATTATGTACAAATCAATGACGGAACCATAGCCAGTATCAGCAGGCCTCAAGGAACAAAAATTGCTCACCGTCAGGGGGTGTCTGTCCAATAATGAGCTGTGAAACTAAACACAGAGCACATGCTATGCTCTGGGCAAAATCCCTCAAGCTGCTACTGTTCTGGCTTCTTTAAGTAACTTTGGGGTGTTGTAGAATTGTCCTCTTTCTTAGCCTCCCCAGATGGGCCATGACAGCTTGGCTTAGCTTAGCTTTCTGAAAGGAGCCTTCAGTGACACAGTTCTATCCAGAAAGCACAGGCAGACAACTGTAATGTTAAAATCTAGAAATCAATGTTCACATAAATAAAGAACAGGACTGACTTAAGAGTCAATTACCATACATGATTATTTAGAATCCTGGAAAATGAATACAAAGAACACTCTTAAGTGTTTGGTTATTAATATTGCCAATAATTACCTGTCAGTTGTTTTTTAATTGCTACTCATTGCAGATATTTGAGGTGGAAGGAGATATTTTTCTATTTGAAAGGAACAAACCTTTTTTTTGCTAGATGCCTACCACAATCTTCATTCTTTTAAAATATTTTAACAGCATCAACCAATCTGCAGAGCTCTCTTATATCCTTATACATCTCTCCCCTGGCACTCGCTATTGTTCTTTTTCTATAGCACTGAAAGCTAATTTTCATATTGACATAGCAAGCAGACAATGATCACAGTAGGTTCAGAATGCCAAGGTAAGAATACAAAGAAAAAAAGATCATCAAGGATCAATCCACAAAAAACAAACAAACAAACAAACAAACAAACAAAAAACGAAGAATATGTTTCAGAAGACCCAAGTTTTCCTTCCAGAGTTACACCAAGTAAACCTCAGAAAAGCCCTTTATCCCCCTAGACTTTACTTTCCTCATCAGCCACATCTTTTCAACTTTAAATTTTTTATTTTTAGATCTAAGAGCACGCTTTCAATTAAGAGAAATGCAATCCTGAGTCTCTCACATGTAATCAAAAGAAAGTTCATGTCCTTCAGACCCTTTTAAGAGCATTTCATGTGTAATATAAAGATTTGACAAAAGTCAGTCTACCGTGGACTATTTTTCTTCTTTAATATTAAAGAAATGTTATAAATATGAGCTACTTTATTTAATCCATTACCTGCCAATAGCTTCCTTTTATGATTAGCTTAAAGGTCTAAAATAATAACTAATCATCAGCTGCTTATTAGAAAATTATCTGCTTTTGAGGACACTTCTACTTTCTCTAAATTCAACAGCCCTTTGTATTTCAGGTTCATATTCCCAAGGTTTACTGATTTCTGTGAACACTCAGGGCATATGGCACAGTTATCCTCTCTAAGAGGATAGAATCAATTTATTCCAAATAGAAAGAACTTATCAGATCTAGACAGATCTCTAAGACACCTGTAAGATAATTTGGATTCACAGCAGTAATAAAATAGCGAACAAATTTCCCTCTCCTAAAAATTATAAATTACTGTATTTCATTGAGCAGACCTTTCCTTATCTGATGTGTTTTAAAAATGATAAATATGTCTCCGTAAATCTGAAGGCAACCCAGGAGTCACCATCTACCTAATTGAATCAGAGCTTATAGGATTCAGAGAGATAAGAACACACTAAACAAATAAGGGTATTTTACAGTGGAAAAGTGGATATAAAATTCACCTTTGAAGAATACAGGGTGAAACAAATACTCAAAACAGGTGAAGTATTAAAATTGAAGTATAATTAGTAGAAACTGTCTCCATTTATGAATAAAACCCTCCTCAAAATCTCAGTTTGACTTTTGCAAATATGCTGAGCAGTTTTATTCTGATTTTCTTACACATTCACTTGTTGATCACTAAGTTCCTTGCAGTTTATAAGGAAATCTTTCGTCAGTAAACTTTACGTTTTGTTCGTCACCTTAGTTTTCCCGTTACCAACTATTAAATGTTTCATGGCTTTGATTTTCATCTTTCCAGGAAAAAAGTCCTCTTTATGCTACATATTTATTTTTCAATACTTGCTGTCAGCATTTAGCCTGCTTCCTGCCTCATTTTGCTCTCCTCATGGGCTCTGCCCTCTTCTCCCTTCTGACCGCCCTATAACTGAGACCTGCTTCATTTCCTCTGAACTCTTTGTCATTATTATTTTATTTTCTACTTTCTCTTCAGTTCTTCTCAAAGTAAGACTCTAGCTCCTCTGACCACTTCTGCCTGGCTTTGGAATACTGCTTCTGGTTCACTCTTCCTGCCACAGGCCAAAAGGAAATCTAAAAACTCATGGTGACTTTAAAAGGAGGAGTTTGGTCTCTCTAAACAAGCCAGGAATGAGTTTTCAATGGATTTTTATGAACATTGACACTAATAGCATTTGAAATCAGGGATCTTTGACACAGTCTCTTAAGACAGAAAAACAAAATCTATCTGTGGAATCAGAGTGGCAGGTAATTGTTTCATTTCATATCTGGAGACTTTTCAAAACAAAAATTTTTTCTTCTGCTGAGTTGGCTTAAGTGAATACCACATGAAATTAGTGAATCCTTTTCAGTCTAAAAAAATGTTCATATATCTCTTCAGTTTAATGCAAATAACAGGGAGAAAAGAAAAAATAATAATAAAGTGAAGAAACTAAGTCTGAACAAGCTAAGGCATATGTGGTACATTGGAAAGAAGAGTTAGCTCAGGATATCTAGAAATGGCTTTTGGAAATGTAGATGTAATCATTCTCCAAGGACTTCCTAGCATATCATCTAACCAGTCCTGCATTATTTGGTTCTTATACCCCTTGCTTATACCTCATACCTCTCCACTCTGTCCACCCTATAATCCAAAACCCTGCTCTGCAGTGACACCACTGGCAATTCGCATGCTTCTCTCAGCTTTCTTGAGCAAGCCCAATTCCACCTCAGTCTAGTAGCACTTCTTGTTCTTTTTTTTTTAAATGCTCTACCTCGAAATCTACTCAAGTCACTCTTGCTTCTACTAGTATATGACGTCTTCGCCAATTCTTCTATTAAAAAGAAAAAAGACCACTTTTCCTTACCATTATCTCCTCTTATGCTTCATTTTTCTCCTATAACACTGTAGAGAATAGTGCCTAGCACAAAATGTATTATCAAAACTTATTTATTAAATAAATGGATGGTACTAATTTGTTTGTTTTAAGAGTAAAACAAAATAATATATACAGAGTACTTAGTACAGTGCCTGGCACAACATAAATGCTCAAAAATTATCTTCTCCTGTGATTATAGTTTATGATATCTACCTCTTCCCACCAGATTACTAAGTTCCTCACTTTGCGTTTTATTTTGCTTACCACTCTTCTCAGAATCTAAGACAGTTCCCAGCTCTTAAGAAGTATCCACTAAATCTTTATTTATATAGGTGGAAGAAAAAATAGTATATGCTAAGCAACATCTTACCATAATTACTAACAAAACCAACAGTGAAGATCTGCATAATAGTCCCAGCTACAAAACCTAATGTATGAAAAAAACAAGTATTTAAGTTCCCCTCATTCAATTATATTTATTGAGAACCTACTATATAAACAAAACTTGATGCTAAATGCAGCAGAAGAAGCAAAGATAAACAGCAATAGATGTACCTCTACAAAGCTCAAAATAAGGCTAAGAACACTTTGTCTGGTGTGGATATGTGGAAGTGCAGTTAGACAAAAATTCACAATTATAAATTTGAATACCTTGGAGAATTGCAGCATATCAATAACTAAATGGAGAATCTGAAAATGAAACAAGTAGATATTGAGCTATAATATAAACAAGAGAGAAATGATTTAAAAGTCCATAGGTCATACTTAATTTTATGGTTTAATTTAGACATGTGTACAGTTTTAAAAATGTTTAGATGCAGTTACTATCACATAGCAAGAAAAGCAATCACACCATTTTCTCTAAACTATTGTCTCCAAGAATGTCTTCACTAAAGTCTTCTAAATAGTTCAATTACAAAATTCCAGATTCTAAAAAATACAAAGATAAAGGTAATTTGAACATTCTAAAGATACAATGACAACGTTAGAGAAAAAAATACATGAGAAATAATGATGATTGTAGGGCATCAAGAATGAAATCTTCATGCAGACATCATAACCTACTTAAAGCCAAAGGGAAGAATTTTAAAGCATTTTTAATCTGTTTTTTTTTTTTATTTTAATGTTTATTTTTGAGAGACAGAGAGAGACAGAGCATGAGTGGGGGAAGAACAGAGAGAGAGGGAGACAGAATTGAAGAAGGCTCCAAGCTCTGAGCTGTCAGCACAGAGCCTGACATGGGGCTCAAACCCATAAACCATGATATCATAACATGAGCCAGAGTCAGACACTTAACCCACTGAGCCACCCAGGCACCCCTGTATGTTTTATTTTTAAAAGCTCACTACATCAGTTTATAACACAATGATGAATCCTCGTTTTCAAAAGGTATGTTCTAAACTCATGGATTTGAAGCAAGCTAAATCTGCAAAGTTATTCCAGAAGCATGCACCAAATCTTCCCTTAAGCTACAATAAAAAAAATAAATTTGTCTTATACCTATCAATCTTTTACATATGTGTAAAATCTCGAGAAGCATTTTTACATTAATTATTTACTCTTAAAAACAGGAATTACCTTCTCATATAATTAGGATAAATTAACTTGTTAAAACTGCTTTTATTAAAATGAGCTTCCCAGTTAATTACTACAATAATTTCTTTTCAACTAGTTCTCTTTGAATTATCATATTAAATTATGTTCATTCAATAAATATGACATAATTTATAAATATATTCACAGGAGACCTAAATTGGACATTTTTGTAATTATCTTGGAACTGATATTTTTCTCTATAAATAAGCAGCAAACTGAAAGCACCCCACTCTCTACAGTTCAAGTTTAGTAGTAAATTAAAGTCATTAATATAAAATAGCTCTTTTATTTTTGTAAAAGGAGATTTTCATACTTATATGTAATTTATTTACCTTATAGATAACTCTTACATCTGATATTAAACTTCCATAATCAGTTCCACAAAAAAAAAGAAAAATGTACCAGAGAAAACTAAAAGGAGGGCCGCCTGGGTGGCTCAGTCAGTTAAGGGTCTGACTCCTCTAATTTTGGCTCAGGTCATGAACTAAATGGTTCATTAAATCGAGCCTCACTTCTAGCTCTGCACTGACAGCACAGAGCCTGCTTGGGATTCTGTCTCTCCCCTTCTCTCTTTGCCCCTCTCCCCGTTCACTCTCTCTCTCTTTCCTTCTCTCTCGTTCTCTCTCTCTCAAAATAAATAAACTTAAAAAACTAAACAGAGGGAAAAAACTTTTGTAGGCAGTATGATCAGACTTGGGTTTTATAGTAGCTTTGATACAAAAATCTGATTCCTTGATCATGTTGATCACCAAGGTAGTGAAGAGTATGCAGGTCACCAGTGCTGTTCAGTTGGGCCGAGGATGTCATGCACTGCAGTTTCATATCTCTAGAGTAGACCACTGGTTAAAAATACTTTAATTTGAACAAACTGTGTCTCTTTTTATTAATGAAACTTTGCCAAGAATTCACTGCACTAAAACAAAGAGGAAAATATTTTGATGGGAATAACTCACTTTTTAAAAAAAAATAAGAAATGACGACTCCTGCAGAGTCACTCAGGAACCAATACTCACATTAGTAAAATTAAAGACTTAAAAATATTCCAGCAAATGAAAATAACTGGAATATCCTAAATGAGAGAACAACCTCCTAAACGAGTGTGGCTGATATTTGTAAAAGCAGGACAGTGCCTCAGGAGACAAAAGAACATGCTGGACCTCCTCATTAAGCTGCAATTCCTCTTTGATAATGGTTTTGTTTTGGTGGAGTTTTTTTTTTTTTTTGGCTTCATAAATAGAAAGAACTTAAGTATGAATTTGTACATGTTAGCATATATTTCATGACTTATTTGAAAATCTACATGGTGAAAATACTAAAATGTTTCATGTCAAGTTATTTTTCAGTGGAATTACTTCATTTTTAGTTATGATCATATTATCTCTCAGAGAACTTTTAACTGAATGTCAGAAGAACAATTGAAGAAAATGAATTGACAACATTGTAATTCAAATCCCAGAATTCTGTCTGTAGAAAATATTTCAATAATGAGTGTAACCAGTATGTTAAAGAAGTATGCTGTGGAACTGTGATCAAAATACCTCTAATACTTTCAGCAATCATTCCGTTAAAATTTTCTCTGTCCCTTTAAGAAAACTCTTGAAAGTCTGTGAATTTTCTACTCACTCTCAGGTAATAGACAATCCTGTAGTTGATTTAGTTTGCGAATAGATTAGTCAGAAGTTAGATTTTTCACCTCTCTGCAATAATTTAAAAAAGTAATCTCAATTTAAACCTTCTTCTTTTCTGAAAATTGAAAATTGAAGAAAGGGATTCCTAATTGCCTTTTTTCACCTTCCTGTTTTCTGTCTCGCCCCTACCTCCAACTACTTTTGCACTCCCTTAGGATGTAAAGTAGGAGAAGTTGGAGAAATAAGGATAGCACAGGTCTTAATGGGCGTGATAAGTTCGTCCTTTCCAATTCTGAAGATATTTAGAGCTAAGCTAATTTAATGGTGAGCTTTTGAGTCTTCTTGGAGGTTTCCTGTTAAAACTCTCTCATGTTCCCTTTGACTAAGATGGATGCTTTGTCAGATCCTGGAATCCAGTAAATCCAGCCTTCTTTTGCTGAGACTTCCATGCCTCATGCAGACTTCGTGGAAGAGAATCCAAATTGTTTTCTTTCTGGTTGTCTATGCAGTGTAGCCTATATCTGAATGGGGAACACGAATGCATTCTTTGACTTAACAAACTCTTGGACTATTCTCAATGCTGCACCAACTAATTGTCCTGGTTCTTTCCAAATAAAGCAGCTAAGTCAACCCTCCCTTTGCTTTTGGATTTCCCAGGAAGAAATTATCCTCTGTGTCTGCCAGTGTTTTTTCAGGAGGCCCCTCAAAGCCCTACTCTCTAAGGTGGGGTATAACTTCACCCTACCCTTCTGCTCTCACCAAAGAAATACACTTACCAGTCTCCCTTTTTACAGAATCCTCTGTCTGCCTTTCCCTTTTAAAATAGTTTTAATTTTAATGGAGGACACGGGGGAGAAGAAGGGGGAAAATAGTTGGGGAGAGGGAGGGAGGCAAACCATGAGAGACTCTTGAATGCTGAGAACAAACTGGGCTGATGGGGGAAGGGGAGAGGGGAAGGGGGTGATAGGCATGGAGGAGGGCACTTGTTGGGATGAGCTCTGGGTGTTATATGGAAACCAACTTGAGAATAAACTATTTATGAAAATAAATAAATAAAATACTTTTAATCTTGCTAAAAATCTAAGAGTTATAGAAAAGAATCTCTCTCCATTCCCTTTGTAAACTCTATATATCTGGGTGGGAGAGGGGAGGGGGTCTTGTCTCCCAACAATTTGGTGTCTTAATATCTGTCACACTGTAACCTCAAGTGAAAGTGAAGCTAGTCCATATTCTGAGTTATGGAAATAGCTTAGTTACTCCATACATGGACAAATGGAAAAAAAAATAAAAAGGAAAATAATAAACTCTGAAATGTTTATTAAACAACTGGAGCTGAATGCAGCCTCCCATTTTAGACAGACATGGATTTCTAGTTTGCCTGTGTCAACACCACTCCCTCTTGTCTCTATGAGGCTGTGGTTCAAAATCAGTTGATCTACTTGTACTATTTTCCCCACACTAGGCCTGTTTCAGACACAAACCTGTCCCCTAAAAATTTGAAAATTTGAAATGTGCAATCTGTGGTATATCTTAACATATCCCTAGATGAAGTCACATCTGTATTGGTTGTCAGACATTTTTGGGGAAAGGTTCTTTACAACCTAGACTTCTAGTATGAAGAGGGACTTTGTGAGCCTCTGCTCAATGCTCTAGCTGGTAAATTGTGAAATTTCAGTCAGCAAACACTAGGCCTATGTATGTATTACTTCCTATCTGCCAGGAACTTTCTAACTCAAGAATATCTGTGTCAACAGAATTCCATCCATGAAGACTTCAACCCTGCTCTGGAAATAACAATGGGTAACAATAAGAATCTAGCCTTTCTTTCCTCATAGCTTCCTTATCAACCTGAGCTTCTCCCCATATTTTGCTGAAAACATTCACAAGAGTAGAAAGGTTTCTAAAACCCTTTGGAAACAAAGCTTGCAGTATATACTTACCTTTATCTTAATTTGAGATTGGATCACTTCTGTGTTGTAGAAGATAAAATCCATGTCCTCTGGGCAAACTGTGTAAGAGCTCAGGTGGGCTTTTGCAGACAGAAAGATCAGGCTGGATTGATCTGTTTGCAATACAATACCTCAAGCTCACTAGGGATAAAATTTCATAGATGAAAAACAAATCAAATCAATTCTTAGCAGTTCCTTAGCTAATCTTGCTAATAGCAAGTTTTTCATACTCCTTCAGATCCCTCAGTTGCTTTTGAGATTTTTCCATGCCAGGGCAGAAGAAAAGTAAAAACAATGGCATAATCATGATTCAAAATGAAGTCCATTTTCTCCCCAACATGAGAAGAGAGTTTGGGGGAGATAGAAGGAGGGCAATGAAAATGCAGCATGTTGGGATAACTGGGTGCAATATAATTAGTTTTTAAGGAATTTACCAAGTTATCATCAAAGGAACAATGCTTCCCTTCCTTTTGTGAGAATACTGGATGATACTTAGAATGGTGTACACACTGTATAAGTTACAGATTTTTCCAAGTGATACAATAGTTAGAACCACAAGACTTTGCACACATGTAAGATGAATAAGACAGTTCTCTGAATGCACTATTTTAATGATTTGTATAGCTTATTCTTCAACTGATGGAGTAAATATTAGTTTCATAACCTGATAGTAGCATAGGTCAAAAAACTGAGAGTTTTAAAACCACTGAAAGGGTTTCTGACTCCATCAATATTTCTTTAACCTTTGCTGGGAAAGCTACATGATTCATCACAATCTAGAGAGTTTCCATTAGAATCAGCCTTTACCTTGATACTTCAGACTCCTGAAACGTACCTGACTTTCTCTCCTATTAATATGAGATAAACTTTGCTAATAAGGGAGATTATAAAGAGGATCTGTATTTGCTATTGTAATAAAAAATTTCATCTTGGTCTATAAATTCCTGACTCAAATATCAACTGTTCACAGTACCCTTGCATTGGTCAAGCTAATATTGTGTTAATTTTAATTACTCTTTATGTCTACAAATACAAAATAATATGTTCAGCCCTGATCTTTCTTAAAAAAAAAAAAAACAGTAAACAAATATTAAGCTCTCGTTAATGATGTATGTGCAGAAGTACTTAAGGGTAAAGTCTGAAACTTAAGAACATCAAAAAATAAGATGAATGGATGGACGGCTAAAGGGATGATGGATATATGTGTGATAAAGCAAATATAGCAGAGTGTTAATTGAAGAATCTAGGTAGCAAGTTTATGGATGTACAAGGTACTATTCTTTCAACTTTCTGTATATTTAAAAATTATAATAAAACATTAAAGTGAAAATTCCCTTGAAATGTGATATTAAAATATTTGATAACTGAAGCACTATGGGGACTGACCAATCTACGCAAATGCTGGCATTTTAAAATGGCAGGGACAGGGCAGTAATGCACCTACTATTTAATCTGAAATCCGGGTACTTTGAGGAATATAAGAAATATAATATGCTGGTCCCTGACCTCTGAGAGCTGGCACTTTTATGGAGTATGAAGGTTTATACAGTAGCATGGTCAAAAATAAAATTAATACAACATCAGTGTATTAGGGTTCTCCCGAGAAACAACCAACAGGATATATATAGGTCTATTTATATGAGGAAATTTATCATAGAAATTAGCTCATGAAGTAATGGAGTCCAAGAAGTCCCATAATCTGGTATCTAGAAGCTAAAGAACCAAGACAGCCAGTGCTATAATTCAGCCCAAATCCAAAGGCCTGAGGATCAAAGGGCTAATGGTGGTATGTCTGACATGAATCCAAAAGCCAAAAACCAAGAGCACTGATGTCAAAGAATAGGAAAAGATGGATGCCCCAGCTCAGAGAGAACAAATTCTCCCTTCTTCCACCTTTTATTTTACTCAGGTTTCCAGCAGATTGGATCATGACCACGTGCATTTGTTTTTTAGTTTATTTATTTTGCAAGAGAGCTCACAAAAAAATGTGCACGTGCCAGGGAGGAAGAGGCAGAGGGAAAGAGAGAATCCCAAGCAAGCTCCACACTGTCAGCGCAGAGCCCAATGCAGGGCTCACAAACTGTGAGATAATGGACCTGAACCCTGAGATCCATAACCTGAGCTGAAGAGTCCACACTTATCCCACTGAGCCACCCACGCACACCTAACACCTGCATTGTTGAAGGTGATCTTCTTTACTCAGTCACTGATTCAAATGTTAATCTCTTCCTGAGACACCCTCATGGACACACCCAGAAACAATTTTTCACCAGCCATTGGGCATCCTTTTAATCAATCAAGTTAACAGGTAACAGTAACCATCATAATGGGAAAATAAAATTGTTTCCTATTTAATTAATTTGCCTTTTCTCCTGAGTCCCCAATTATTGGTAACAGAATAGAAAAAACAACAGGTTTTTAGCTTTATTGTGATCTGATTATTTAGAACGGTTCCTTTAAGATGGTAAAGATTTTTCTTCAAAAAACAAACAATGCTGGGCCCCCTGGGTGGCTCAGTAGGTTAAGCGTCTGGCTTCGGCTCAGGTCATGATCTCACCGGAGTCCAGCTCTGTGCTGACAGCTAGCTCAGAGCCTGGATACTGCTTCAGATTCTGTATCTCCCTCTCTCTGACCCTCCCCTGCTCACGCTCTCTCTCTCTCTCTGTCTCTTTCTCTCTCTTTCTCTCTCTCAGAAATAAATAAAACGTTAATTAAAAAAAAAAAACAACTATGCTTTACCTCAGAATTCTCAGTCTTCTCCTTGACTTTTTGACTCCTCTACAAATTAACATTTGAATGTATATGCCAGAGGGAGGGAGTTGTGTGTATCCCACCGCCTCATAGTAGTGGAGAGAATAAACTAGTGTGACTCTCTGAGCACTGCCCTCTGGCACTTGACCCTCTAGTCTCCAAGGCAGTGCTGCCTGCTTTATTTGCAGTAACATCCAAATTCTACAACTATGATAGCTCAGAATCTCTTTTCTGCTTGTTCAGGGCTCCAAAAAAGTTCCTATGCTAATGAGCCCCGCCTTGACTTTCATCTGCCCCTCAAAATCTGCAATAGAGGCTGCAATGACTCCTTGGTTTAACCTTTGCACATAGGAAGCAACCACTGCCCAGCAAAATTCAACTTCAGGGCCTCCTCTTTCCTAAGCAAATGACAATTCTAAGTTGCCCTTACCAACACGTAATGCATTGGCACCCCAGTAGGTAGAATACCCTGTGCAGAGACCTCCTTCCAGTGGCCCTCCCTTGTCCAGCACATGTCCCCGTCTACAGTCTTTAGCCTCTGAGAACTTGGGAGGGGGAGGAAGGCAGGTATTGGAGCCATATGCTTTATTAACCCCTTCATTTTTTTTTCTTCCAGCAATCAGATTATGCTAGTTTCCTACACTGCTGTAGCAAGTTACCACAAACCTAGTGGCTTAGAACAATTATCTCACAATTAAACAGGTCAGAAGTCTGGGCACAATGTAGCTCGGTTGGGGGTTCTGCTTAGAGACTTAGGACTAAATCAAGGTTTCTTTCAGGATGAGTTGGGGAAAACTAAATTCTGAGCTCTTTCAGGTCATTGAAATTTGGACCCTTGTCATTGTAAGATGGAGGTCCCCATTTCCTTTCCTTGCATTCCTTCTCTTGTATTCCATGTGACCTCCCTCCAGCAACAATGTGAGTTTCTCTCACGCTTCACATCCTTCCTCTTCTACTGCATTTTTCTGCCTTCTTCTTCTGCTTCTAGTCGGGGAAAGTTCTCTGCCTTCAAGGGTTTATGTAATGAAATTGAACACTTGGATTATCCAGGATATTCTCCCTATTTGCAGGTTCACATGTATTCACTTTTCCAGGGATTGGTGTTTGGACATCTTTGGTAAGGGAGAGTATTCTACCTACTACAAAGGGTTATGAATGAGTTTCCTCTTCCTGTATGGAGCTTTCTTAGGTAAAACATTTTGATCTAATTAAATAAATCTAATCCTGATATATTACATGAAAGCCAAACAAGCTGGTGTAACAGATTTGACCTATTGTGGAGAGAAGAAAATTGAAGATCATGGAATTTGATTGCCCTGCTTTCACACTCTTGAATATTTACAGTGTGCAGTGATGAGTCACAAAAACAGTATACAGGCTTAACCCCCCACCACATTGTCCCTCTTTCAACATGTGGAGATATTTTTTTAGTTCTGATGACATTCCATAGAGAGTCGCTAGGAACCAATGATGTCAATTTTTAACACCAAGATGAATTTAATAAAGCAACATGAGCTTATGTCCAGCACTGACTTTTCAGGCTCCCCTTTACCTGTGACCTTAAGATATTTAGGGACCCAGAAAATTTCTGTCTATGATAGGCATAAAGATCAAATAGTAAAGACAAGGAAAAAGTCTTTATAGTGAAGGCAGGAAAGTTTGTCACAAATCCAACTATTTGCTTCCTGGGTTTCCTTTCCTCTTTCTTTAAGAGAGAAGCATGCCATCCACTACAAGAGGCGGAATGCTCCAGCATGAGTTCTGGTTTATATAATTCATCTCCTAACCTATTTTACAATATTAGAAGAGTCAGGCAATATGTAGAAAAACGTGACTAATTTAGACAGTGTAGCAAAACATGCCATTTGGTCTCATTTATCATAATAGGGATTTAAAAGGATACTCATGAGCCATTTAGAACCTATGAGTTAGTTGAGCATAAAAAGTGGTTTTGCATAAAATCTACCCTTAAATCATTTAGTGCCTTGATGCATCATTAAAAGCATTTTTTTAAACTGCAAGAGTCATAACAATTAACTTCTCAGAAAAACAATTTCACCACTTCTTAAACAGCTTGCAAGGGTCAAGAGGACCACCTTTATTCTAAGTTCCAATCCCTTTGAGACACTGCAGTGCATTTTTCTCCTATCTGTGTGACAGGGAAATGGAACCTGCTTGGCCACCACCCCCTTCCTTTGTAAGTCTCCAGCTACAGTGTATTAACAGACTCTAGCACTCTGTCCAGCAGAAGAGAAAAGCCTGCAGCCACTCCTGAGACAGGAGCACTGAGCACAAAGCAAGAACAAAAGGGTCAGCTTTGAGCAGTGGGCTGGTCCGCACGTTGGACATACTGGAACCAGATCAGGCCTCCTGCTCACAAGCACTGTGCTCTTTCATGGAAGTATGCAGTGGAAAGTGAGTCACATCTCCCACATACTCTACAGTTGACATCAGAACCACAGACTGAGATCTTTTAATGGCTCATGAAATAGTGTTCTTCTGTGAGCATAGGAGACTGATACCTCCAGTGAAGGGACTATTTTGAACACCGTGTGTAGTCAGCCAGACCTCTCCTAAAAGGCAGAGACCCTACTAATGGAACTGCTCAAACCAATAAAGACAGTGCCAGCATCCTACTTCAGGATCCATGTGCTCACATTACGAACCAAGGGTACAGAGGATACCGATGGTACATGAAAATTTTTACTGGAGTACAGTATCACAGCTACCATAAAATCATGTTTTCTGACTTCTATTGTAGCTCTTACCACAGTATATCAAAATTATTTATTTAGATAATAACTCTATTAAGTTCACCTTTACATGTGTTATCTCAATTGATCCATACAGTAACCTGAAGAAGTAGACCTGATTGTGCTATGTTATAAAGAAACTGAGCAGAAGTGAGGTTAGATCATTCCCTTTAGATCACACAGCAGCTACCAACCCAGGTCTGACTCCAGAGCCTAGTCCTTAAACTCTGTGCCCATACCACCTGCAGTGGCCTGCCTTTCCTGCTAGGCAGCAAGCTCCCTGAGGGCATAGGCTGCTTATTACACATCTCTATATCCCCAATGATTGACATGTAACAGCTGCTTAGAAAATGATAAATAAATGCCATGTGAATAGTCTACATCTTGCCCAGTACACTCCACTGATGTTTCAGACTAAAACATACTTTGTTTAGGGTCATGGACAAAGTCTCATCCTTAGGAAAACAGATAAAAAGCTGGTAGGTAGAATCTGGTGAAGTGGCCTGTAACACTCCTTGAATTGACTGTAGTGCTGGTTACTTGTCCTTAATAAACCACTGAAGACCATGCTGACAAATTCATTTGTCAAAGTTTCCTTGACTCAGTATTATTCCATTATATACATATCATGAGAGCTGTTAAGCTATACTTTATTCACTTTTCTACTAAAGCAGATAAGACCTGCATGATCATTGTCTAATAAGGATTACTGCTCTTTTTTTACCCAACTGGGAGATGAATTTTGAAAAAAAAAAGATCAAATCCCCCATACAGTCTCTCAATTGGGTTTTCCTCCCAGATATAATAACTGTAAACAATTGAGTACATATCTTGCTTTGCATTTCTATACAACTTTTCTCCAAATAAATGATATTGGGTAAACTGTTGCTAGAGCTGGTACACTGAAATTAGATTAAGCCCTATAACAAAAAATGAAGATTGAAGATTGTGGAAGTATATATATACTATATATTTATTTATTTATTCATTCATTCATTTATTTTTATTTATATATTTATATTTANTGGGCTTATGCTCCTATCCACCACCCTCATCATTTTTTCCTATCCTGTGGGATTCCTCATTTCCCATAAATTTGGGGGATCTGCAGTGTTTGCCTAAGTTTCTATTAGGAAATTGGGAACAGATTCATCCACTCAATCTCTACTGCATCCTCCATACTCAGTTGTAGTTTAGGTAGTGAAAGTGAGAGTAATTTTAAGTGAGTGAATATGCAAATTCAGAATTCAGTCCTATCCTTAGGGATTAGCCTGCCTTAGGGATCACATGATACTTGTTTTTTAAGCCAAGTATGTCTTGGACATCTTTCTCTTCTTTTTAAAGTTTTTATTTTAATTCCAGTTAGTTAACATACAGTGTTATATTAGTTTTTGGTATAAAATATAGTGATTCAACAATTCCATACAGAGTCTTGGACATCTTTCCATTCTTCTTAACAATAGAATAATATTCTCTGGTAAGACTGCTCCATATTATACTTAGCTATTTCCCTTTCTATGAAGGAGATTAGGCTCTTCCTGTTCTTTTGCTATTAGAAACACGACTGCAATACATTTTCTGTAAATGTAACTTGACTTTGTATAGAAAAAAGGTGCAAAATGTATGTAAAAATATCTCCAAAGGGTAACTGATGGGTTACATAGTTACATTCACCCAAAAGTTCATATGTTGAAATGAAATGAGATGGTGTTAGGAGATGAGACCTTTGGGAGCTAATTTAGATGAGGTCATGAATGTAGAGCCTCCCATGATGGAATTGGTGTCCTTATAAGAAAAAAATAAACTAGAGCACACTCTCTCTCTGACATATGAGGATACAGCAAGAAGTCATCCTTCTGCAAACAAAGAAAAGAGCTTTTGCCAGGAATCTAATGAATTGGCACCTTGATCTTGGCCTTTCCAGCCTCTAGAACTATGAGAAATAAATTTCTGTTGTTTAAGTCACTCAGTCTATTTTAGTATTTTAGTTTTAGCAGCCTGAACTAAGAAATGAATCCCTCCTTAAAAAGATAATCTCTGAGGGTTCCTGGTGGCTCAGTTGGTTCAGCTCAGGTCATGGCCTAGTGGTTTGTGAATTTGAGCCCCATGTCAGGCTCTGTGCTGACAGCTCAGAGCCTGGAGCCTGCTTTGGATTCTGTGTCTCACTCTCTGTCTGCCTCTCCCCTGTTCAAGCTCTGTTTCTCTCTTTCTCTCAAAAATAAATAAACTTTTAAAAAAATTTTTAAAGATAATCTCTGATATTATCTTGAAATATTTACTTACTTTGAAAATGTTTTCTAGTAAACAAAATGTTATATATGTTTAACTAATGCTATATATTCCATCGTGTTTCCTGCTTCATATTACATGTAATATTATATCATAACATTATGTCAATCTGTTATTTTTTAAAAATGATCTTAAAGGTTGTCTACCACATAGTTGGGGTATTGTTGGTAATGCTGCTGTAAACATTGGGGTGATGTATCCCTTGGAATCTGTATTTTTGTATCTTTTGGGTAAATAGTAGTGCAATTGCTGGATTTCAGGGTAGTTCTATTTTTAGCCTTTTGAGGAACCTGCTTACTGTTTTCCATGGTGCCTGCACCAGTTTTAATTCCCAACAGTGCAAGAAAGTTCCCCTTTTTCCACATCTGCACCAATATCTGTTGTTTATTGAGTTGTTAATTTTAACAATTTTGATAGGTGTGAGGTGGTATCTCATTATTACTTTTATTTGTATCTCTCTGATGATGAGTGATGCTCAACATCTTTTCATGTGTCTGTTAGGCATCTGGATATCTACTTTGGAAAAGTGTCTAGTCATGTTTTCTGCCCATTTGTCCATCAATTGATGAATGGATAAAGAATATGTGGTATCTATATACAGTGGAATATTATTCAATCACCAAAGAGAATGAAATCTTCCATTTGCAATGACATGGATGGAAGCTGGAGTATATTATGCTGAGCAAAATAAGTCAGTCTGATAAAGATGAATACCATATGATTTCACTCATATGTGGAATTTAAAAAACAAAACAGATGAACATATGGGAAGGAGGTCAAAGGAGAGAGGGAAACAAATCACAAGAGACTATTAACTGTAGAGAACAAACCAAGGGTTGATGGAGAAAGGTGGGTGGGAAATAAGCTAAATGGGTGATGGGCATTAAGGAGGGCACTTGTGATGAACACTGGGTGTTATACGTAAGTGATGAATCCCTGAGTTCTACTCCTGAAAACAATATTGCACTGTATGTTAAAAAACTCAAATTTAAATTAAATAAGTAAATAGGGGCTATCTACTGCATCACATTTAGGTAACAAAGTTTGTTTACACACACTTCCCTAGTTTGGCCATTTACATGGTTTCAAATTTTCATATATAAATGGTCAAATGAATATTATAGCAAATACATTAATGATGTAGGTAATGTTATAATGAAAATTTTATAAATAGAGACCCTGAGCCACAGGTAGGCTAAGAAGCTTTGCTAAATACAAGTATACGGAATAAAGTAAAAGAGAAAAGAATAATAATTTTTGTTTCACATATTATTTACCCTCTCTGCCTTAATTATTTTACTACCTTACCTTACTACATTAGTACTACAACAGTTATTAGGATCAAATGTAAAAAATGTTGAAATTACTTTGAAAAAGAATATTATCATACAAATAAAAAAGGGTATTTATATGTCCAGATATTAAGTCAAAAATGCAGGTAAAACTCTTCTCTGGGAAAAGAGTCAAATATAATGTAACTGTTAGTTAATCAATTGCCATTTTGTGGCAGTTTGCTTAAAGATGACAAAAATGTGTCTATTGTGTGAAAAACAAACAAAAAACCAACACAAAAACCTATGTTTATTTGTTGTTTTAGTCAAGAAATTGACTGTTCTTATTCTAATTTCATACTCCATGGTAACTCATATTTTACATTTGAGTTGATTCCCTGGAAAAATTGTGTTTTAGAGTTTACAACTAATTAATTAACAGTTTACTCTTAATGGTAAAATTTGTATTTATATCAATGTTAATGAGCTCTATGATTTTTAAATCTATTTGAGTCATTTATGAAAGATAAGTCTAAAGCTATGTTCATATTGAGCCTAAATAGGAGAATGTAAACCACCATATACGTGGAATTAATATACAGTGAAATTTCTTTACTAATACTAGTAGTAATTCCCGGTAATACCTGTGGCTGCCACCCATGGGCAGTATTGTCTGGTAATTAAACAGAATAAAAAGACCAAAGGAAAACATAAGATAAATAAAAAACAAACAGGAGGAGTAAAGAGGTAGATATATGAATAAGGTATTGTGGCAAGTAACATTTAATGTAACAAGGATTATATGTTACCTGTGTTTTTCAGAGAAGATTTTAAGAAAAATGTTTTTTGGGTCCAAAATTATAAAGCCTCAAAATAAGCTATGTCATATCTCGTCAGCAGTAAGTCATGATCAGTAGTACATCTTACAGGAGATTTTATAATCAGTACTTCAAACTCCCCTGTCATAGCCATGATAGATACCTTTTCTTGATCCTAAGGGTCTTTAGGGGGAAAGGAGTCTGCTTAAAAGTGATTAACTCCTACCCACTCCACAAAATGGTGGTATAGTCTGTCCTCTGAGGCCAAACATCTCACCTCCCATAAGTTGATTCTAACTCCCTATCCTAATTTCCACCCCATCTCAACCATCATTCTCTAAATCATAAAATGATAAGAAATCAAAATATTTATGATGCTTTCAGAAATCACTACATATAAGATTTTATTTTAGTTCCAAGTTATAGAAATTGCTACTCAAACTAGCTTAAAACTATAATAGGTAGTAATTGGCTTATGTAACTGAAAATCCAAAGGTAGTTTTGAATCGATGAGAGGCTTGATCCACATTTCCAAAAAGATCACAGAAACTCAGTTCCTTTTTTTTCTTTGTTCTGCTATTAGTGGTATTCACTTCATCCCTGGGCTCTCCAATGGTTTGGGGTTCTGTTCTGGTAATATCAAGTGACACAGCAGTTACAAAATGTGTATTCTTACACCATATCAACCATGGAAAGAGGGAAGACATCCACGTTCCAGAACATCAGTATTTATCTCCTTGTGTCTTATTAACTCCAATTGGATTGTTTCCAGCCTTTGACATGGTCAGAAGGATAGGATTTGTTGATTGAGTTCAGTCATTTAGACCTAAGGCTGTTACTTGAAGTGGAGTGGGCACTACTCAAAACAGGTAGGAGACCTTCTGTATCCCCAACCAAAATTGGGCTATTATTATGTAAGAGAGGGGTCGGTAATTAATAGTAGCAATAATATCACCAATGCCTGTTATATCTGCTGTGATGTTTTTGAAGAGGGAGTCAGGGAGGAGATGAAGGTTACATAAGATGGCACATAAGATCGAGAAGTTGTAAGATCTGTAAAACAGGATCCAGAAAGAGTTCAATCATACTACCTCACACATCAGCAAATAAAACCCCAAGAAAAGTATCCGAACTTTCCTTTCTGGGTTGCATATTCCTATGAGAAATGTTTCATGCCATTTTCCTCATAATTACTGAAGTTAATTTTGAAAGAGTACTTATTAAAATTTATAAAAATTGGAAGATATCTTCAGAAAACATTTCAAACATACATTAATATAGCAGCAAACCTTGTAAAAAGCAGATAGTAATACATAATGTAGACATTGTTAGTCTTGGAAGCATGAGAGGAAAAAACATTCAGACCCACTCTAAATGGAATATGAATTTATTGTAGGAGGCAGATTTTAATGCTACTTTGAGCGAGCTGTTATAGTCTATTATGTCAGCTCTCGCACCTCCCACAGCACATCTTTGTCACTGCACAGCCATTCAAAATATGAAAAATCGCAGACTCAAAATGTTTAGAAATCTATGGTTTGTTGGCAGTGCATTAGAAGAAAACATATTTAATGAGATCAGAAAATCCAACAAAAGTCAGTAATTCTCTGAATCAAAAAACTGCAGTGCTTTCCCCGCAGGTAGTGAGAGAGAGGTTGGCATCTCACCAGTCAACCCTTAGGCTTAGGTGCCCCCAGGAATTGACTTACAACAGTTTCTATCTATTACAGTGCTCAGCTTCCTTCCTACCTTACAAACTGGCAATCTAACCTAAGGGCTTGAAGGGTTCATGATACAAGTGTTTAGGACTCAGCCTGCTGCCTCAGGGCATGTTGACACAAGAGATTATGGGCTAACATGTATGTGACATTGACTGGAAAAGATATTTCAACTTATTCATGTATCTGATAGACAATTGCTAAATATATTTTTGTGCCACATATTGTGACATGCAATGGAGATGTAAACCATGAGTAATCAAGTTTAGTGAAGGATGATGACAAAACTACTATGTGTCTAGGTTTGTGACTGAGAATTCAGATGTGAGCTCAGTCTATGGGATCACTGAGAAAGAAGCCAGTAGAGAATATTCAAGTCCAAACAAAGAGAGGAAGTGGTGCAAAGAATGAGGAAGACTGGAAATTACACCATGATGAGCACGAACTCAAGTTGAATACCTAAAGGACGTATTCAAGACTTTTTGTAACTAGTTAATGTAAATGGGTATTTTCTAAATGTGCATTTTCAAATCTTGATTCAAATAATCAAAGCTATTAAGTATTATATCAGGGCAATCAGTTGCCCCAGCTGGCCTGAGACAGTTATTGATATATACTTGCTACTATAGCATATTTATCGATGGCACCCATTTTCATCCTCAAAATGGTACCTTGGATAGCTGTCTTATTCTAACAAAATGTTAGTGGGATCCTCTGTTACTCAGAGATTTAAGTAAATTTGGCTAGATGCCTCTCCCTTTACTCACAAAGTCCTGGCCTTTGGAAGCCCAAATTGCTCCCTAAGATTTTGACCAATTCTAGGGTCTTACATTAACCCAAATTTCTGGGTTCCTACGACCTTGCATTCTCTCTCTGGGCTGTCCTCATGCCCCCGATCAGAAAAGAAAACTCATCCCTTCAAATTCCACAAAAACAAAAACAAAAAAACACTCCCACAATGAGTCCAATACTCATTGCCCAGAAAACTAGTTTGATCTGTAAAGTGTGTATCTGTCTTGTCTTCTAATGGAAATGTTTCAGGAGTTTCCTTCTTACCTCTTCCCAGGTAATGTCCAATCTCATATTTTTCCAAATCATTTCCCTCCCTATTTCCCCTTTTCCTGTTTTTTATCCTTTCCCTTCTTCCAAAGAGTCAATTTAACCATTTTTCTCTTTGTCTTACGTACCTTCAACACACTATCTTGAAATCTACTAACATCTATTCTACTCTGCCACAAGAGTAATTGCAGGTCTACTGCTAGTGGAAGTAGAGGCAGTAGAATGGGGAAGATGAACAGAAAATTAGAGGTAATATGTCTTGACAATGACTGGGACAAAAGATAGCACAAAGACCCAGAGAAACACACAGGTCCTACTCTTAAAGGCACTTTTAAATAATTATCAGAAATATCCACCTAAAATTCTCCTACTCTTGATTTTTCTTTCCAGGTAAGATTTTTTATTGGAAAATTTTCTGTTTTCGTTCCATTGCTGATTATTAAATTGTTTTTTTGCATAAAATATCATTGTACAGGTATGAGTAGCAGGATACAATCTTTCTTAAGATCTGATTATTTCATATATGTTTCATATATTTCATATATGTTTCATATATATTTCATATATGTTTATATATATGTTTCATATATGTTTACTATTATTCTGGAAAATAAATCCATGACAGCTTTTCAAAAATCAAACAATAAGGTAAAATAGGCAGAAGGGAACTATAGAGGAAGGAAAAAAGTTTAAGTAGTAAATTTTTTAAAAATGCATTTAATAAACACATCTACATGTACTAGGTGGGCTGCAAGTTTGATTCAATGTCTCCTAGAAATAAAAGCAAAGAATGAAATAAAACTGAAGAAATTCATGATATCCATGAGAATTAAAACAACAACAACAAACCCTCAGGAACAAATTACTTTCTTGTTACTAAGTCCTGAAAAGAACTTTGCTCATGAATTTTCATTAAAAGAATACTCTGAGATGTAATTAGCCACTTCCTCAGCAGTGTCCCTTTAAGAACTTCAAGTAGGTTTCCTTTTTTTCCTGCAAGTTAATGGCATATGCCCAATGTAATTGATTGAAAACATTTTTAGAAGAGGTTAAAACTACATGGTAAAAATATGTAACATTCTGGTGGCTTGATACAAAAGTGTTTAAACTATCTACAGCATTTGATGGTTTTCATAGCTTTCAGTCAATTCTCCTTGATTATAATTTCTCAAAACCAAGATTTTGATAGGGATTGAACAGCAAAGAGTTCAAAATTGTGTTCTTTGGATAGAGCTTAAGGTGTAGATATTGTGATACTGTGTGCTGCTGATTAAGGGCAAATCTCTGTTCTTTGACAATCAGCTGAGCAGGTTCCTATGGCAATTAAATAGCCTAATCAAGATTTATTGATGAAAAAATGGCTACCCCATCTACACATACAGGTGGGTCAAGGAACCCCTACTGACAGAGCAGAGCATCCCTCAAAACACAGTTCTGGGTCCACTCCAATAAACTGAAAACATGCAATCAAGATCCAAGAATTCCTTGCCATCGAACATGGGATAATATAGCACCAGTAGAAGTCTTACTTGGACAATGTAACCCCCCACTGATTTCTAGTTCTACTTTACAAAATGCGCTGTGTGGTATTTGATCTGCTGCATAGCTCTCAAGCTATTAAATATTAGGTGACATTTGCTGAAAACAGCAGTTTGAGTTTTGAAACAGATTACCCTGAACTATTTTTATTTTCTCTTACAACGATTAGCTAACAACCTTCTTGAAGCTATTCGTTATTTAGTATAGAAGAATTAGTTTCTATTCTCCCATAATGCCACAAGGGGGAAAAAGAAGACAGCTTGATAGGCTGGACAATCCCTTAAAGAAGTAGGAGATCCTACCTGAAATACAGAGAGGTACCAGCCCTATTCCGCTGGAGACGTGCATGGTAGGAGAGGCACAGAGCCACAACCGGGAGGCATGGATCAAGGTTTCGGTTAGAGTTCTGTTTGGAGTTCTACTGTCTACATGGTGTGACCTCATCCCATCTCTTAACCTCTTTGAATTTTTGTTCTTCTATAAAATGAAGAGAAGGGAAGATGCAGATCAGATGAGTGGTTCTCAAGTACTTTAAGGTATAGAATTTCTTCAAATAAAAACTTACCACTTCATTGTGTAATATAGTTGATTGTATCAACACATCTTCATCCGAGTTTTGAAGCAATTTTTCTTCTCCAAAGTTAATCTGCACCAATTTAGAATAATTAATATGCATAATATACCTTCATCAAAAGAAAGCAGAACTGTAGCTAAAATATATAATATTCTTGCCCATATATATAATATACCAACAAAGTAAATATTTTTTCTTCATTAGTTGCATGTAGAGTCTGTGGAATTTTAAAGATACAAGGAAAGCTACCAAAAGGGAGTTTCTAGGTTTTCAGTAGGAAAAAATGTCAATCCAAATTTCCTTCATTAATATATATTTATTTTAATGAAAACCATTTTCTTCAATGTTGTCTATGAATAAATTTAATTGTAAAATATCTGCATTATTTTAGTGCCACACAGATCAATTTATACATAAAACCTTTTACAGGAAACAAAAGTTGAGCTTATTTTTCATGAACATTGACATTTGGTAGCCAATAATGCTATGTATGCTGTGACTCCCACATATTTCACTGGTAAATGTTTCCCTCTGAACCAAAGTGGATCTTTCAAATGTAGTGGAATCTTCTCATAGACTAGGAGTCTATTTAAATAAAATAACAACTTCAATTCTTCTTAGTAGGAATTGACACTCCCATGTTAATCTTATCCAAACCAAGTATTTGCCCTATGCATAATCATAAGAAAGCACATTTTTCCCCATTCAGTGCGCATTTATAGATTTCAAATAACTTTGAAGTAGAGTTCTTCTTTTACAACTCTTAAAGATTGTATTTTCCTAGCTAGTTAGCTTTCATTTCATAAAAAAGTAAAATTATTATTTAAAAAAATCAGCACCACTTTTAGACCGTGTAATATACTATTCTATTTATGCTCAGTATTTCACCAGCCAAAGTGCATATTTTAAACTATAATTTATGTCTCACTTTTATTATGATAAATATAAAGGCTGAAGGGAAATCTGTTACCTAAAGAAGCATCATGTCCACACAGAAGGGAATCAAAACAGATTCAAAATTTTTCAGGAAAAAAAAAAAAAAACATATAGGTAGGTGATAAATTTACCAAGATATGTGACCTTAACAGCATTAAAACTGGTGTGTTAAACGAGTATGTGGCAAAACTGCTTCATTTGTTCTACAAGGAAGTAACTAAAACAAAACAATTCCTTCAGCAGTATAATTAGGAAAGAAAAAAGGAAAAAATTAACTGTAAAGGTAAATACTCCCATCTTGTGGCTGTTGTTGAAATAGCATGTTTTAAATGAGGATTGGTTGCTGTAGGACATTTAAGAAATCAGACCATCTCTGTTGTGTATTGATCCTTCCTAAGTTCCAGGCACCATATCAGGTACTCTATGTAACTATTTTATTTAATATTCACACAACATAAAGTTGAGTATTCCATTTACATTTTGCAATAAATCATGTAATTTTATAATTTGTAAGTTACTTAGTGCTCCTATAATTCCACTTTTTTATTTCACTGATAAGAACAATTCATAGTCATTGATTAGTCATTTACTCTAACAGAGCTTAGACCTCTCAGTTCACAGTGGTGTGCTGAAATACCCTATTCCCTATTGTGTTAGGTTATTTCAGTCAAATGTGAGTGGAAAATACAGACAGACCTCAAACTTAAAACCATAGTCATCATGATCTTCAAGCTCTTTTTTTTATTAAATTAAAGAGTATTAATTTCTTTCTTCTCATAATTGGATATAGAGTTTAAATTAATGTCTTATAGGAAAAAAGGATTTGACTTTTAATAACTTAATTCTGGATCAGGTCAAAATACTACTTGTGATTAGTCAAAGGCTAATTCTTTGAAAGAATCAGTATAAATGGTCTTCAGACAAATGACAGAAGTGAAAAGATAACATGAAATTCTATGACTAGAAGTATGTCTTTTGGGAGCGCCTGGGTGGCTCAGTTGGTTAAGCCTCCAACTTCGGCTCAGGTCATGATCTCATGATTCATGGGTTTGAACCCCGCATCATCCTCTGTGCTGACAGCTTAGAGCCTGCTTCAGATTCTGTGTCTCCCTCTCTCTGCCCCTCCTCCACTTGCACTCTCTCTCTGTCTCTCAAAAATGAATAAATGTTTAAAAATTAATAAAAAGAAATAATCTTATTAACAAACTAATTTTACAAAAAGGAATTATCAAACCTCCATGACATGAAGCCCATTTTACTGTTACCATCTAATTCTAACAAAACCAACGAGAGACAGGGAGAGACAGAGACAGAGAGACAGAGAAAGACAAAGAGAAATGAAGAGAGACAGAGACAGAGATACTTTATATCCACATCTATTTGAAAAAGAAATAACATTTTCTTGAATTTTTCCTTAATGAATATTTGTTAGATGTACTCTACAGGCTTCCCAGTTGATGCAGGGGCTAAAAACAAAGTTAGGAGCTATCCACTTTAGATACCCTTATTGGTTACTGGGTTGGAGGCCTCTGTCTTAGATTATGGCAGTAAGCAAGCTTGAAGAAGGATTCTCATTTTTAAAAGCTTTTTTGAGCTTGGAAAAGATAAGATTGGTCTGATAAATCCATCTATCATAATCACCGTTGTTTGGTTATTGTCAGCCTGTTGACAACGTGCAGACTTTATTTTGTGCAAGGAGTGGACAACAGTTGCTCTCTCCACCCTTGCCCCATCCCACAGTTTTCTAATAGAAATGATCAGATCTATGGAAATGGAACAGAACTTTCTTTCATAAGCTGACACAGGTGGTGGGATGGAGCTCTCTGATCGATTTTTATATCATTAGTGGGAATACATACCTTTTCCGTTTTGAACTAATTTGAATAAGGTAAAATAAATGTTTAATTAGGAAACTAATAGGACCCCACATTCTTACTAAAAAAGGGGGCAAGAATTATACTAATATTGCATACTAAGTCTTACATAATGATTTGATTTTTAAGTGTTAAAAATGTTTAATTTTTTTAATTATAAGAAATTAATTTAAATATAGTTTAATCTTTTTATATTAAAAACACTTTAGAGTGGTGGGATGAGAATTAAAAATTTAACCATCAGGACAGAGTTTCTAGCTCAGCAAAATATGGTTTAATTCTTCAAATGTATGTAGTATTGTATCCCATACCAAAATAAATAATTAAATCATCTTCATATTTTTAAAACAAAGCCCAAATTTAAAGTGAGTTTTCATTCTTCTATATTTTGAATGTGTAATAGAATCTCCAATTATTCAGACAATATACATATAGACTATATATATCACATATATGTAATTTTCTGTTACAACCCCCCAAAATTGTCATTTATGACTTCTGAAATAAGTTTTATCTAGAGACTAGCACTTCAGGTTGAAAGCTTGCCTTTGAAATTGTGTGTATTCTGCCACTCTTGGCCAATAAGCAGAAGATCATGTGTTTTGTATAAATTAGCTGCTGACTGGAGAGGGGAGCATCTCAGTAACAAAGTACACTAGGTATAATAGTCTTCACAGCCTGAAGGAGCCCCTGAGGTCATATCTTCAACATCTGTATGCATGATTTAGCACTCGAGTTACTGTTAAAATAGAGATACCAAGCTGGGATCTGTACAATGACCAAATTAGCACACCACTGCTTCTTGCTACTGTCAAATTCCACAAGGCTTTCTTTCTCCTGAATTATGTCATTAACTCCCTCCACTAAGAGTAGCAATCGAATAAAATGGAAACATAAGCAGATAGTATCAAATCTGCAAGTGCTATCTAGATAAAGTTCTCGAAAATAATAAGATGCCTTTGGAATAGTTTGAAAACAATATGTGGAGAGTAGTCAAGATTAGACTTATGGAGTATATTACCATTAATAAAACCTGTGGATTCTTGCTCACCCTTAGGGAAGAGAATGCCCCTTAATTCCCAATTTTCCCTACACTTTGGAAGAAGAATGAGAGGCAGAAAAGATGTGATCACTCTCTTAAGGCATCCCTCGGGGACCTTCCTCTGAGAGAAGATTCCGTTTCCCAGTTTAATATAAACTCTACATTTTCAGCCCCTGTAATCCTGATGGTACCTGGTGCAGGCTGGAGGCAAAGGGAAAAGAGACATCACAGTGTGTATAGGACAAGAATAGTTGGTTTGGAATATGTGTCCGCATGTACATTCTGATTTGAGGAACACTGAAGTGTCCTCAGAACTACTGTGCTTTCTTTGAAGGCACTGCTTTGTCAGAATTCTAGATTCATTCATTTAATTGAAAAGCCATACTTATTGACTTCCAGAAGTTCTTATTAAAAGGCAGATAACCTCATGCAGGTTAAAACCCATCCACAGTTAACATTTAGATAGGGGTTAGTTAACTCTTTGCTGAAAAAGAAGTTGAAGAAGATAATTTATGGGTATCTAGCAGAAGAGATAGAGCAAATGGAAAAAGCATGAATTTTGTAAAAATACACTTTGTCTAGAATTTAATTTTTTCTAGTATTAATAGACACCTTGCTCTAATTCAAAATACCTGTATTTAATGGCTTATTTAGGAGGAAATAGAAGATTAATGTCTCTCAAAATATACACAAAAGCTGTGTGGAGTATTTCACAGCTCTCCTAATTCACAGGCACAAGATCTGTTTTGCATTTGGAAAACCTATATTCTGATATCTCTCACTGAGATATATCTAACCTGATTATCAGGAATATCATATAACTCAAATTTTTATTATAAAAGGGAAGTGCATCAGAAAGCAAGGGATGGGGCACCTGGGTGGCTTAGCCAGTTGAGCATCTGACTTCGGCTCAGGTTATGATCTCAAGGTTTGAGCCCCACATGGGACTCTGCACTGGTGTTGCAGAGCCTGATTGGGATTATCTCTGTCCCTCTCTTTCTCCCCCATCCCCACTTTCTCTCTCTCTCTCTCTCTCTCTCTCTCAAAATAAATAAATAAACTTGATAAAAAAAAAAAGCAAAGAAGAAATTACTGATACATCTGGATCTCTTGATTTCTACTTATACAACTCTTTGCCTCCATTTAATGAAGAAGTATTTCTTAAATATTTGTATTTTCATGCATTGGTAAATCTTTGTTCTCTAGGATTAATATATCACAAGATATAGCCTAGTTGTTTGCACTCTGGTCAACTTGTCTGTCTTCTATAAATGTGGGAAGTGATCATTTGAAGTAATAGATAAATGCCAATCTGAAAAGATGCACTTGAAAGGAAAAGCTAAGACATCACTGTAGATTCCCTGTATCCAAGGTTCAACTTCTACATGTGCCTTAGCCCCCAGTGACAACATATTTTCACTATCCTTAAAATTGTACCCTCTAGGAAAAGCCTGACAATCATCCAATTTCAAAGAGATAATCTACCAGTCCTAATCATGGCCCATAATCCTCTCTTTGAGTCCCACATAACCATTGGTGAAGTCAGTACTTTTAATATGAAGAAGAAAAAGTGCTTTTGTTGATTGGATTATAAACATCTTCATCTATTAGCACCTTTGCTATCTTACTATTGAAAGTCAAGTTTCTCTCTTCTCATGAAGCTACTAAATTGATTTTAACATATAAACTTACTTCATCTAATGCAAATAAGAAAAAAAAATATATATATATATATACACACTCCTGAAGTATTTCTTTCTTTTCCACTTTAGATTAAAATATTTCTGTTCTATTTTTAGCATAGTGAACCAGTTTCTTACTGACCCTTTTTGTTGCAGGTAAATCCTGGACTGTATTCTTTAGGTTAAGAATGAAGGCCATAGAGAGCACCTGGGTGGCTCAGTTGGTTAAGTGTCCAGCTCTTGATTTCAGCTCAGGTCATGATCTCACACTTTATGAGTTCAAGCCCCACATCATGCTCTGCACTGACATCACAGAATCTGCTTGGATTCTCTATCTCCCTCTCTTTCTCTGCTTCTCTCCCACTCACTCACTATCTCTTTCTCCCTCAAAATAAACATAAAGAAAAAAAGAATGAAGGCCATAGATATACATGGTACACAGTAAAGCCATAGATCTACATAGGGACCAATGTGTTAAATTTCTGAAACATTTTCAATAGGCTGTTCAGATTACCTAAAAAATCCTGAATATCTCAAAGTGTTTTGTAGATTCTTACCAAAAGATAAAACAGAAAATAAGAAACAGATATTGAATATTAAAGTGAGTTGACAAATATTTCTTCTTTTCACCTTAGCTGTATGATGCTAAATTTGCTACATCTGAAGTTGTGGGTTCCTAATTACAAAAGCAACCCTCCAGGCTTTGGTGCTCACTTTTGTTTACATTTGGCAAATGGCGTCTTCCTGCTTTTAGGAAAGGAAGGCTTAAGGAGGCTTATGACCACCTACACATCAAATAGTTACTACAGACATCTTCCTTCTTAAATACAAGTTAGATATGTATATAATAATTAAAAAGTTGAACTAAAATGGTCAGAACAAAATACGAGAGACCAGTCCAATCAAATCTTACCTATTTGAAAGCTCTCTTGAAGTGTTCATGAAATCAAAACTACAGCTGAATTACCACTTCCTTCCCATAAAACCACGTTGGCTATAAAAACTTGGCTTACCTCCAACAGAGGATGTGTAGTGGGCCAGTCCCAGAAAAACATAGTGAGCAAGCCCTGAACTTCATTCTCAAAGAATCCTGAAAGCCAGAGAGCAATCACATGAGACTTCTTAAAGCTTAAACTGATTTTAATTGTTAAAAAATGTGCATAGATTCATATACACATTTAAATTACAATTATACATACATATAAGCATTATATGGGAGTACTTTTGTATAGGTTTGGTAACAATTAACTCTATGCTGAAAATATATTAAAACCTTTAATTAACCCTTTCTCTTCTATTCTTCAGTTCACTCTTTAAATATCTCACAGCTAATAGATGGTTTCTACCTAAGTCTATTGGTCTATCCATGGACAAGTGTTCTATAAAAAAGAAAAATGAAGTCAGATGCTGTTGGACCAATTAACCAACTAGATTTAAGGAAGAAGGCTGCCACCGTACTTTTACCTTTCCTTTACACAATAAGATCACCATCATTGAAACCCTACACCAAGATGCTTTTAAAAATTAAACCAGGAAATTATTCCTGTGAGAATTGCAAACATTGCTATCAATTCTGACCAAAAAAAAAGAGGCCTAAGAAAGTTTGAATAAATGAAAAAATCAGTCAAACCTGAGTTTAAGAATCTCTAAGCATAGAAGAATTCCAGCAAGGTCAAGCAACATCTAAAATCTCTCTATTCTCAAAGAATTCATCCTACATTAACTTAATGAATTCTAAAACGTACAGTCATTTGAATTCAACCCTAAGGGATGAAAAACTGCTGGGGCGCCTGGGTGGCTCAGCCAGTTGAGTGTCCGACTTCCACTCAGGTCATGATCTCACAGTTCGTGGGTTCAAGCCCTGCGTCGGGGTCTGTGCTGACAGCTCATAGCCTAGAGCCTGCTTCCAATTCTGTGTGTTCCTCTCTCTCTGCCCCTTCCCTGCTCATGATCTGTCTCTCTCTGTCTCTGAAAAATAAATGTTTAAAAAAAGATGAAAAACTGTCATGCACTCAAAAAGGTGTTTTTCTCATTAATCTTATAGCAGAACATCAAACAAAGCAATCTAAAATGGACTAATTCCAATCCATCTGGAGTGATCAGACCATGGGAAAGGTTTCAGTAACACAGTGGAGATCAGAAATGAAAGCTGTATCAAAAAAAAATAATAATAATTATAGGAGGAAGGAAGCCTCCTTCCTCCATACTGCTGCCATCCACCCACTACCTTACCTCATGACCTCAAATAATCCCCAAATCTGGGAGGCATTAGTAGAGCTCCTTCAGCTGACCCCCCCCCCACCACCACCACTGCCACTGTCCTCAGGAGGTGAAGGTAGTATCTGATGTAGCAAATGTCAAGGTTAGTGAGAAGGGCAATATTCGTTTTAGTCACAGAGGTATTCTGTATGAAATAAAGAGACCATTGATGGAGTACTGTATAAATGTCTTACAAGCATAGAACAATATCCTGGGTGAGGAAGTGATAAATAAAAAGGCATTCTGACCACACCTGCTACTCGTTAAGAGACAGAAGCTTCTTGGATACCATTAATACGTTCAGCATCTGCCAGAGGAAATAGAAGGCTTTGTAAAGGACAAGATGTTTTTTAAAGGTGGTAGTAGGACAGACCAGATGTGTGTCTATTCACTGATTCCACTACAGTGAAATTTAGTGAATAAAGGTTTAAGAATTGAAGCTCAGGTATAAACAACATAGATCAAATATAATTTAAGAAATTTGAAGGGATTTGCTTCAATTCAGAGAGACTTGGTTCCAGTACCAACTGTGCAGTTAGCACTATGTAATTAAAAGCTTTTACTTAACCATTGGGACAGCCTTCAGAGTTTCTATAAAATTAGATTTCTTATAGTTTTCAGATTTTTTATTTTTTTAATGTTTTTTTTTTTTGAGAGAGACAGACAGAGCACGAGCATGGGAGGGACAGAGAGAGAGAGAGAGAGACAGAATCCAAAGCAGGCTCTAGGCCAGAGCCTTTGCTGGCAGCACAGAGCCTAATGCAGGGCTCAAACTCACGAGACTTCAAGCTGTGAGATCATGACCTGAACAGAAGTTTGCCACTTAACTGACTGAGCCACCCAGGCACCCTTCAGATTTTTGAATTAAGGAAAAAATGAACACTATAAACAGAAGTCAGTCCTTCCTTCACAAGATGGGAAGTGAGCTGCCTTAAGGATTTATAGTAGTGACATGGAGTGGCCTCAGCCACTCTTTTTTTTTTTTTTTAAATGTTTTTAACTTATTTTTGAGATAGAGGCAGCGTGAGCAGGGGAGGGTCAGAGAGACAGAGATACGGAATCCGAAGACAGGCTCCAGGCTCTGAGCTGGCTGTTAGCACAGAGCCCGACACGGGGCTCGAACCCACAAACCGTGAGATCATGACCTGAGCCAAAGTCGAATGCTCAACCAACTGAGCCACCCAGGCGCCCCAGCCTCAGCCACTCTTGCAAGGCTCACTGTTTTGGGGGACAAGAGCAGAAACATAGGGTTCCTCAGACTTAACAAGCTTCCCTGGGAATGGTCTCTCAGAGCTTGAAAATGGGGGTAAGGGAATGAGCAAAACGATAGATCTCTGGAAACACTGAAAATTGTTTCTTTCTATTTTCACTTTTCTCTTCCTACCAGGAATGACTGCTAGACCCAAAATAAAGCACTGCCCTGGAAAATACCCACAATGCTGAGGTTCTTCCATCATCATAAGCCTGTACCTACAGTGTCCTACTCTACCCCTGGTTTGAGCATGAAAAGAAAAAGAAAATTTAGTATAGCTGCAGTGAATTAATTTCTTCATTAGGAAATCGTATGGTTTGAGTCTTCAGAGTCCAGGTTTCTGGGAGAAGATTAGTAGAAGCTTTAATTCTTTAGGACTACTAACGGATAATTTAAACCTTTACTGCTAGGCTGCTGTCTTTCCCTGGATCCATCTCTAGTGGCTTTGCAATGTGAGTGACTTCTCTCCAGAATCTGGCTGGACAGTGAGGAAAGTGATTTGATAACTACTGAAATTTTATTATTAAAATCAAGTGTTCTCTCAGGGTACTTAGTGATCTGATATTTTTCCCCCTGTCTCAACAGCTAAACTTGAAATATAACTCTTGAATACAACTTTGCTATTTCCAATAGCAACCACAAGATAGCAGAATAACTTAATTTGAGTTCCATCCGATTAGGCAATAGATTCCAAAGCTGATTAAAGCAAATCAGGAAACATGTGAAAAATATGATTATGATGTGATACAGAACATATAAAATTAACTAAAATTAACTATTTTAAAAATAATTTTAAGAATTTAATCTTTAATATGTTCTAATAGTCCATCAAAAAGGAATATCATATAGAAGTTTATAAATTTTACAACAAAGTACAAAAAGTACAACAAATACTTACTAATATAATAATACTCATTAATATTAAAACCCCATTTTCAAGTCATTACAGATTAAAATGATACATATATATGTAAATCTGTGTATTTCTAAATGATTCGCAGTCATTATTTTAAATGTGTCTCTAAAAATTGTAGTTTAATCTCAGAATAAACATTAAAAAAAGGAAGATAATATTATATTAGGATTTTTTTATTAACTACTTTAGTAATAAAATATTCTCTAAGAATATCTAAAAAGAATAAAATGTCTCATCTTAATAGTCATGGATGATTCTTCACAGAGCTTCTCTATAAACATGTCTCAAGAATGCTATCCAGTCCCTAGAGATTCACAAAGCTTCTTTCACATCTCTCCCCAAGAGCAGAGCCTGAGAAAACAGATGGGTCTTCCTCTGTGGCCCTGAGGCCAGCAGTCCTAGCCAGGGGAAGAGTTTCAGGGCCAAGGGCCCTTCTCAAAAACTTTCCTGCTTCCTTTTACCCAGAATTCGAAGTGAGGCTGTAATTCATGTATCCTTGGATATGTTGCCTCTCAACAAATTAAGTGTCCCTCCAGGATCAGTACAAAAGAAGAAAATGAAAAGATAGATATAGGGAAGGAGGCTTATGGGACACATCACTTATGGGACACATTTGTTAGCAGAAGTCAAATACTTCCTAAGATATATTTGTGCTATATCCTATAATTATGCAATAAAATAAAATAAGTGTAAAATCAAATAATTTAGCCTTGGTCAATGCTAATGAAAGAGAGATACTAAACTGTAAGTATTCCTGTAAGAATGAATATGTAATACCACTGATGGAGACATAAGTATTAAAAATGCACAACCTTGTGGAAAATTATGCAATATATTTTCTTAGTCTAAAGATTTTTGAAAACTATTTGTAAGGATGAGTAAATCTCAGAACCTATATCAGGAACAAATTAAAAATTCAGTAAATAAATCCTGGAATGACTATACTCATCTTCATTTTTATTTCTATCTCTGAAAAGAGTTGATTCCCTAAAAATAAAAAAAAGGAGTTACAGAATCACAGTTGGGCGTAAGGTACCAAAAGATCTTATTCTGTTTTTATATGTGAAATGTAAAAATGTCCCAAAATTAGCTTTACATATTTAATACATTATTCCTCAGATATATATTGACACAAATTGTCTTCAATTTTCAACTCATATTTAGGAAAGATGAACAGATATCATAGTTACTCTAATAAATGTAACAACTGTCTTCCTTTATAGCCCTTCTTTTTTTCTTCCTATATAGCCTAGAGCAAGAGAAATGAAATTAGTTTCCCATAAGCATAAACCTCTTCTTCACAACTTAGGAAAAAAATGGCAAATCATTGAAAAGATGTTGGGCCTGTTTGTCCTTGTATCCTGTCCCAAAGCCATATTATATCTTTGCCTAAGAGCTGATGTGCCTCAAATTTTATCTCTGTCTCAGACTGCTCTCCTGACACCTGTATTTCTGTGTTCAACTGCCTCATGGACACCTCAGCCTGGATGGTCTAGAGACTCCAAAACTTTAAGGAATGAATGAATTTATATGTGCTATATTTATATGCACTATGAATTTATAGATGCTAAGGCATCTCCTTTTCAGAATACCTTTCTTCATTAATTCTGTCACCATCCATTGACCAATCATGCATTGGGTTCTTTCTCCTCATCCTCCCTGCCATTGCTTTAATTTAGGACTTTAAGTCTCTTGCCTAGGATATTGCAACAACTTCTTAAATCACTTTGCTATCTCCAATATTGAATCTTCTCATTTTTCTATCAAAGAACTTTCTAAAAAATAAATCTAAATAAGTTACTCCCTCTACGTAAAACTCTTAATGGTTTCCTTCCAGAAGAAAGGCAGAACTTCTTAGGATGATATACAAGGTCTTCCATGTATGCTTGAAGTTCAGGATTCATGTCTAACCTCTTCCCTTTTCACTCCCTTACCTTCTTTATGTATTAATCGCCTTGTGTATTAGACGTTCAGAAATACATGTAGTTTTCCAATAAGTTCCAATAAGTCTCTAGGTCACTGCTCGAACTCTACATGTTCTTTAGGTATACTACCATCCTCAGACTTTTGGGTAAACTCTTCCTTCAAGTAGTTTCATACCCAGATCTCTCAAGATTTCTTGCTCTGCTAAATTTTCCTAAAGTCACCCACTGAGACTTGATTACTCTTTCCTTTGTGCCATACTGTATCTAGAAAGTTGTTCTCATACTGTATGTGTAACATTTTATTTTAAAATAATTTTTAGAATGTCTTTCCTACTAGACTTTGGATCCTTAAAACAGAAAACATGTTCTTTTTTCCTTGCATTCACAAAGATTTAGAGAGTGTTTGGTATGAAAGAAGCATTACAAATTAAATTTAAAAGTAGTTAAAACTGAATTAAAATTATATAAATTCTATGATTTTTAAATCATCTTAGATATTTTGGGGTTACAAATACAAATAAATACAAATACCTAAGGATCTAATGGAAGTCACAAGCTGTGTATGTAAATAAAAATATAGCAAGATAAGAATCAATATTTGCAGTGGGAAATCAGGGAAAGAAGATAACATTTTCTAAACAAACAAACAAAAAAAGGACTAGAAAGATTTCATTGGGAAGAGAAAATGGATATGGAAATTAAGAGAATCATGAAGCCAAAATCCAGAGTGGAGTGCATGGGCTTTAATTAGAACGAATCATGATCCTCAAAGTTTTGTAAGCATGAAAATAAATGTTCAGAGAAAGGCTTCAAAATGATTAATTTTATAGCAGTTGAATCACTGAAAATTGGATGCAGAGAAACCATTTAGAGAATTATAGTAATATTCCAGACAAACTATTCTGAGGGACCTGATATTTGAAACTCAGAAATGGAATTGCAGGTGGAAAAGCAAAGAAGTGGGAACAAACTCGGGATATTTGCAAGATAGGATCAATGAAACAGCAAATGATTTCATTCAGTGCCAAATAAAAGAGGTACTCATCCAAGTACAATTAGAAGCTTTAAACCTGGAAAATTTGAAAGCATGGTGGCATCATTAATAGAAACATGGACTACATGAAGAAGAGTTTTGAAAAGGAAGATTACTTCAGTTTCTGTCACATACTTGGAGAAAGTGTTACACCAAGAAGGGATGTTCAGTAAGCAAATGGAAGTTTGTCTAAAAAATCAGAGAAAGATTGTGACTGAATGTAAAGATTTGTTCTTTCCTTTAAAGAAGATATTTAAAGACACAAGAATGAGTACTAATGCAAAGGGTGAAATATAGGAAAAGAAGAGGTTGAGAAGGAAACCTGAGGACGACTTACCTATAGGAAACTGGAAGAAGAAAAGAACCCAGAAGAATAGAAAACAAGAAAGCAACTTTGACATCATGATTATTGAAATGGAGGGAAAGCAAAGCATGCATATAAAGAAGCCATTGACAGGATCTAATGACATTGAGTAATTGAAGTTGTGCTATCCATTAGGATAGCCACTAAGCTACCTATGCCTATTTAAATAGAAATTAAATTAAATTTAAATGTAGTTTCTTTATTACATTAGTCACATTTGAAGCGTGTAACACCTTATATGGCAAGTGGCTTCTGTAAAAAAAAAATAGTGCAGATATAGAACAAACCCATCATGTCAGAAAGTTCTTTTAGACAGTGTTAGGTTGAGGAATATAAAGACTGAAAGAAAAGTCTACAAGAAAGTGGTCTGTGAAGGCATTTAAGAGCATTCTCTTTATAGTTAGATCAGGGTTAATTCCTCCCTATTATTCCATTTACTTGCTCTGTGTCCTTTTATAAATTACATAATCTCTTTATACCCTATTACAAGCACTTACCCCCTAGAGTTCTTTTCTAAGGGACTACATGGTACTATGCATGTATTTTACCACAATTCCTGGACCACAATTAGTCCTCAATAAAGGGAAAATAGCAACAGCAGCAGGAGGAGTAGAGTGCAGAAGGGACAGAAGCCAGACTGCTGAGGATGACGAAAAATACAGGTGGTCAATATGTGGATGTGGCACACCTAGACCAGACGAAAAGGTAGGAAGGCATATTATGCAAATAACAATTTGGGGGAGGAATTCTTTTAAAATAAGTGCCCTAGAGGAGGCATGAGCATAAGGGATGACAGAGAATGCAGGAAGAGGGAACAGATAGGAAGAAAGCTGGAAAGATGTATAAGCATTGACTTATACTTTCTAATTGTTGAGAGAGTAGTTGTGTTGTCTGTCAGAGGTGATCTCACAGATCAGTGTGGAGATTGGCTATGGGAACTTTTATTGGGGAAGGGCAAGGGGAAATTAAGTAGAAGCAGAAAGTATTTCCTATTGTCCCTGTTATAGTGGCAAGGGTTGGTTTTATTTCTAAAATCCAGGTGCATTGATAGTTGCTACCTGAAGTCCTATGTTGAAAGAGATTCTGAAGCTGTATCTGAACTCATTGGGGAAGAGTGCATGAATAAAGAGCACTTTTGCATAGATACAGAAATGTCACCTGAAAGTCAACTCTACATGTGAACCTGGTACATTTGATTTCAGGGAACTCAGTGGTCAAAGCCAGAAAAAACAGTTGTTGGCTTTTCTACCCCAGAAGATCTCCTGCTTCTGGGACACACAGGCTCGAAGTACTTACATTCTGCTTCTGGAAAATTGTACTCTAGCATCTCATGTACATGTAACCAGCAGGCCATGCCCTATTCCTTCCTTCACCAAACACAAGGTAGGTTCCCCAAGTGCTCATTTTCCACCTTTCCAGGGCTCTAAGACTTCTAGATGGTCTCTAGATAAAATTTACCCCATTTGCTCTCCAAGTCCTCCCTCAGGTACCTATGGCCCCCACCTTGGAGAATGTTGACATTCTTTCCACATACCATTCACAGCCATTTAACCCTTGGAAGGCAGAGAGTAGTTTCAGACCCCATACTCTATTCATTTTTGTATGAACTTTGAGTATCTACCAGTCATCAGCCAATGTATTTGACTTTGGTGATAAAATGATAAACAAGATGTCATACTAAATTTAAGGCAATTAAGGTCTTTCACACAATTATTTCTTTTGTTTCTAAGTAAATTGAGAAAAATAATGAGGTTTTGACTATATATAAGGGATGTTCATTTCAGTCATTATGCACAATTGTGTGCATACTGTGCCTGAAAACTTCCTAGGACAACAGTGGTCTATACTCATTATTAAATATGAGTTGAATTAATAAGTTAAAAATAACTTAATTGTGAGATGTAATTGATTAGATAACATGCATGAATTTTGCATACGCGTTTCACATTTTTTAATCATAGTCCAGTATCCTCCATACTTGGGGGGAAAAAAGGAGACTTATTGCTCATACCCTACTTCTCAATCAATTAAAATCCCCTCATAGCTGTTCATATCTACCCCCTTTTCTCCTTCCCTCCCCACAAAAATATTCAGTTTTGGAAGACATGCAAATTCCTGGATTTGGTCAAGTTTTGCCAAAAATATAGTGGCCAGACATTACTATATGTTTAGCTGTTTGGCTTTAATATTTTTCTTCCTTAAATTGAATCATTTATGACAGGTTTATGGAGAACTCAAAGGAAAATAGGAGAATCTGTTTGAATGATCCAATTCAGTAGGAAAAATAACTGCAATGAATCCTTTTACCTGAAGTATGGCTAATCTTTAAGGTTTTGTTCTCCATGATCAAATGACTTTGTAAAACTAAAGTTTGGGAAGTGAGACAAGAAGTGTTTAAGCTAAAACAGAGACCTCTCAGAAGTTCGCTGAACCATTCCAAAAAAAGTAACGGCAATGAGAAGTTGAAAGAAGCCTTGCTCTTTAAATCTCAGTGTGTTGGACAGGATCTGTAAGGCTAGTGGAGCCCAATAGAGCCTTTCATTTCTTGCTGAAGCAAAATGTTTCTATGTAGATACAAGAGCTCTATAAATCAACCAAGCCTTCCAAATCAGTGCCTCAACTCTCTCTCTGTTTATATACACTAAGCATATGCTTCCTGTGACCACTTCAAAAGAAATATAACTTTCTTAAATATTATTTAAGTGCAGCTCCATGGCTGTGAAAGAGAGAAAGTATAACTGACTTTGAATCTTTTACTACATGGGTGGAGAAAGAAGGAAGGAGTGATTGAAATGTTACGCTGACCAGTCGAGGAAATGGGTAATAACTTGTGATTAAATGCAGATGTTAACCTGAAAAATTCAGTCAATCACAGATATTAAACATGCCTGGAAGCTATAAAAAAGCAGAGGGTAAACCAATGAATAACCTTTCATTGAAGTACTGTAGCAACACACAATTCACACTGGAAAAAAAATGGTCTAAATTTAAATTACCTCAACTTTTCCATCTTGTATAAATGTTTATGTACAAATGAACAGACCATTACATGGACTAGTAACCAGGGAACACTGGCAAATTGAGTAAATCAAAATCATAGTAGAAAAAGCCATGAATGACAGGTGTATAAGTAGCACTTGGAAAGGAACAAGATGAAAAATATTCCATTTGAGTAAGCATAAGCCACACTAGAAACATTATAGATAGGTTTTAAAATCCAGAATGCCTCTTATATCTAAAGATAGTACAATAGTATAGAGAGCAGATCATAATTTGCCATAAGTGACATTTCATAGCTAATGAACTAGGCATTTCATAGCTAATGCTCCCCAGCCTAGCACTGGGCTTGGCACATAATTGACACTCAATAAATGTTAGTTCTGATTTATTGTTAGTACTGTTCCTCAAAATAAAAACCCCACATGTTATAATAATAAGAGAACTTCAAACAGAATTCAAATAAGTAAGTATAATTGGTACTATAATATATATTTACTTATACATTTTACCAGCAGTTGCCACTCTTTGCCATGTCCAGTTACCAATCTAACATTGTTGAAAAGCACCTATATTTCACTTGGAACTCCAATGGGTCTCTCATTTATCATTTCCAATTGCTGATTTATCACTTTCAGCAGCTGGTTCTTCAAAGCCCAGGTGTAAATGCAGTCAAGAGTTTGGTGATAGACTAGGATAACCACAGTTCACAAAGTGGCTTTTTTGAAAAAATAGCTTAGCTATCTCACCATATTTGCTTTCCAAAGCAGCTTCCAAGATGCACTCTAGCAAAATATGGGAACATCCCATACCATACAACAACAAAAAAATGTGTCCTGAGAGCCACAATAATGGTCAAATCCCACTAGAAAGATTGGAAGGTAATTCCATAGTTTTGAATAATAAAAATGTAAAATTTTGGTGTTAAAGAAACCACTGAGACTGAAAACTGAATTTCTGGTGCCAATGATACAATCGTTTATATGTTTTTCTCCACCAGATTAAAGTATTGATACAGTGTTGTTCGTCTATAGGAAGAGTTTTGTTGAAAGACAAAGGGGAAAGGATTAGAGTTAGGCTCAGGGTTAGGATGGAGTTGCTGAAAAAACAAACAACTAACTGACCAGTAATCCAATACAGAAAACAAAGAAAGCAGGCTAATAAGGAGGTTTGTAAATGGAATGAAATGGAGTGGAAAGGGTAAAGAGTCTTGAGGTCCAAGAGTAGTGGCTGTGCAGGGTACATGTCAGTTCACATTCTGTTACCATGAGCCAAGTTATGCACAAACAACTAGTCTACAGAGTCTTTCCGTGGTAGAAAGGGAACGGTAGAGACTATAAAGGTTGACCTCAAGTCTCATACCTACAGGCCTTAATAGTAATCAAAGAAAAAATTCCAATAAATGCAGCACATACAGATTCCATTATATGTCATTTCTTGCCCCTATTAGCTTTTATAAAATCCCATATTCTCAATGGGTCAATGTTTGCAAGACTAGTAATGTTATCACTGTGTTTTTACAGATCAGTTTTCTTTATCACAAGAAAAATGCTCTACAAAACAGAGGCTGAAAAACACCTGGAAAACAAATCCCACAGGAAATGCCCTGTGTTGACCTGGGAAAACATAAACACCAAAGAGCAGAGATAGTCTTTGTCATGACTGGAGCCATACTACAAATTTTGAAGTTTTAGTGTCTCACTCAGTGATATGTATCCATCAACATGGAAGTATAAGTAAATGTGTTCAGTTAGAGAGAAACTATTTTCATAGTTTTCTTCCTTTTTATTCCCCTAGGGACACTCCAAAATTAAACCTATCTCATGTAATCCAATTTTAGTTTAAAATGTCATTGGATATATCGAGGGATGGAATAATGAGTATATTTGAGGCTAAAACCAATCTGTAATCTGTTAAGAATTTAGAGAAATTCCATCTCTTGTCAGTTGTGGTTTGCCAAGCAGCTTTGCCTGAAGGTCTCTATTTGATGGGTGAGTCATTTTGTTTATCACAAACAGGTTTTCAAAAGAAATGCTTTTCTTGGTTCATCAATATTGTCTTCACCACAAGTGAAGTCTGCATTTCCCTTCAATTTCTGAAATTTTTGTGGGTTTAGATGCTTATTTCTTTTTTAAAGTTTATTTATTCATTTTTGAGAGAGAGAGCAGGCATGAGCTGGGGAGGAGCAGAGAGTGATTAAGAGAGAGAATCAGAAGCAGGCTCTATGCACTGTCAGTGTGGAGCCCAATGTGGGGCTCGAATTCACAAACTGTGACACCAAGACCTGAACTGAAATCAAGAGTGTGCCGCTTAACTGACTGACCCACTCAAGCTCCCCAGTGCTTATTTTTAATCTTGAGATTTCTATACCGAAAACAATGAATCTGTTTTAAAGGATACACTTGGATGTATCAAATCATAAATTAAGACAATGTCAATGAAATAGCCTGCAAATACAAACAAACTGAAACTACAAACTCAGGGATCTTTGTATACCACAACTGCTTTTCATTCAGGAAAATAAACATCATTAAAGCCAGAAAAAAAATTCATTGCTTATAATTCTAGTGCCTACAATGGTACCTGGTTCATAAAGGTAGATTTAATAAAGATTTATTGACTGAAAGTGAATAGGTCAGTGACTGAAAAGTAACTTAGGGTTTATAAACGGATTCAGTTGAAGGATCAAGATGCATATAACATTTAATTTGCTGTACTTGAAAACACTACGGGGGTGCAGTGAAGGTGCTAGATGATGATTTGTAGTCTTGTCTGAGATAACCAACTCAGTAGAAGATACAAAGTAAAACTCAAAAAACAATCATTTTACTTATATGCCTTTTAAAAAACTTTAGAAATAATTTTAGACTCACAAGTGCTTATAAAAAGTAATACACAGAGATTCTGTGGACCCTTTACCCAGCATCCTCCAATGGTAACATCTTATATAGCTGCAGTACAAAATCACAACCAAGAAAGTTACACTGGATACAATCCAACAGCCTTACAAATATATGCATTTATAAAAATACAGACTGATTTGTATACATATGTGTGTTTAGTTCTATCCAATTTTATCACATATGTAGATTTATGTGATGCTTAGATGTATTTACTCTTTTTATATTTTTATTTTGTTATAAAGAAATTTCTTCCAGAGAGTAGGTGAAGTGGGCCTTAAATGGAAGGGAAAGGACTGAAATCAGAGAATCTATTACAGGATCTAGATATATGAGTAAACATAAAAGAAAAAAAATTGGGCTAAACTGTCTACAACAGTAGAGATTGAGGGGAATGCAAACAGGAAGAAAACTCTGTGCCTGGAATTACATCCATAGAAAAGAAACTAGTAGGGAGTCAAATGAAGGAATCAAGTAAATATAAAATAGAAGAATACAAAACAGAATAGGCACTGGAAAATCTAGTATGAAAATGATGGGACAGATAGGAACACATCCAGATGGTAGTTAAAATGAGAAAATATTCAGGGAAAGATTTTAGGGCAATGAAAGAAACATATATGAATACATGTTTTTATTTCTGTTTTCTTCCTTATCCAAATAGTCTCTACTAATTTCACTCCATGTTCATTATTAAAGACCTGGCCAGCAAAACCTTCAGACATATTAAAATAACTAAGCATAACATTTCATAACTTTTTTTTTCTCCTTTCCATTCTTTTATTTTTGTAGTAAACTCTCTGGCGGTGGCTGTTGGGGGTCGTGGGGATGGGCCCCTCCTGGGCAGGGGCTGGGGGCGGGTTTATTGCTCTGAGCTCCCTGTCCCCAGGGGGCCTGTGTGGGGCACGGGTCAGGACTGGGGCTGGCACAAGGGTAGACATGGCCGAACACACACGCAGGTCACAGCACAGGGGTGGGCAGGCAGGAGAGGCTGGGCACCATATTGCACTTTGGGAGTGGGGCCAGGCGGGGACTTGCATACAATATGCAAGGTATGAGTTCTCTCTTTTTTAAGAATTATTCCTTCTCACACACACACAAATTTGGAACTGGCGTTTACTCTTACAGATAGAAAAATAAACATATCATGTCAATATCCTCAAATTATTAAGTATATTTTAAGTTTTATTTTAATTCCAGTTAGCTAGCATACCGTGTTATATTAGTTTCAGGTGTATAATATAGTGATTCAACACTTAAATACGTCATCCTGTGCTCATAATGGCAACTGCACTCCTTAATCCTCATCATCTATTTAACCTATACCTCCCCTCTCCCTCCCCTCTGGTAATTATCAAATTGTTCTCTATAATTAAGAGTCTGTTTCTTTCGCTCTTTCTCTGTCTCTTATTATTTTCCCTTTTCTTGTTTGTTTTGTTTCTTAAATTCCACATATGAGTGAAATCATATGGTATTTGTCCTTCTCTGATTTATTTCACTTAACATTATAATCTCTAGCTCCATTTATGTCATTGCAAATGACAATATTTCATTCTTTTTTATGGCTGAATAATATTATGTTTTATGTATATATGTATATCTTCTTACATCTTCTTTAACTTTTCATCAGTTGATGGACATCTGGGCTGATTCCATATCTTGGCTATTACAACTTATGCTGCTATAAACATAAGGACACATGTATCCCTTTGAATTAGTGTTTTTGTACACTTTGGGTAAAAATCCAGTAGTTCAATGACTGGATTGTAAGGTAGTTCTGTACCTCCATACAGTTTACTATAATGGCTATACCAGTTTGGAGTCCCACCAACAGTGCGTGAATGTTCCCTTTTCATCACATCCTCACCAACATTTGTTGTTTTTTGTGTTGTTGATTTTAGACAGTCAGATAGATGTGAGGTGAAATCTCATCATAGTTTCTCTTAATGATGTGATGAAGAGCATCTTTTTATGTGTCTGTTGGCCATCTCTATGTCCTCTTTAAAGAAATGTCTGTTCATGTCTTCTGCCCATTTTTTAATTGGATTCTTTTTAGGGGGGAAGTTGAGTTTTATAAGTTCTTTATAGATTTTGGATACTAACCGTTTATCAAATACATTATTTGCAAATATATTCTTCCATTCCTTAGGTTTCCTTTAAGTTCAATTGATTCTTTCCTTCACTTTGCAGAAGCTTTATATTTTGATGTGGCCTTAATAGTTTATTTTTGCTTTTGTATCCCTGGCCTCAGGAGACATATCTAGAAAGATGCTACAATGGCCAATGTCAAGAACTTACTGCCTGTGTTCTCTTCTAGGATTTTTATGGCTTCAGATTTCATGTTTAGGTCTTTAATCCATTTTGAATTTATTACTGTGTATGGTGTAAGAAAGTGATCCAGTTTATTCTTTTGCATGTTGTTGTCCAGTTTTCCCAACACCATTTGTTGAAGAGACTATCTTTTTCCCATTGACTATTATTTCCTGCTTTATTGAAGATTAATTGACCAAGTAATTGTGAGTTTATTTCTAAATTTTCTATTCTGTTCCATTTTTCTGTGCCAGTACCATACTATTTTGATTACTAAGTTTATCAATGTCTCTTTCCTTTATTTTCACATGGTTGAGAGGTCATAAGATAACTACTATCACCCATCAAAAGGTTATAAGAATTGGAAAAGAGTTATGTTTATAAAAGAACATTCCAAAATATACCTGTTTCCCATATTAACTTTGAATCTAAATAGTAGTGATAACCCCTAAATATTAGCAAAAATAAACATTTGCTCTTTTGATCTATATTTTTCTTCTTTATGAAGCTACAGATTTATTTCTTAAGTTTTGCTAATATTTTTGGCCACTTAAAACCCTAAAGTCATGTCATTTTCATAGGATTTTTGTAATGTTTAGATATTCTGACTTTCTCTTCAGTTTCACATACTTCTGTATAGAATTTTGATATTCCTTCCAGGGAAATCTATCCACTTTCTGCCCATAAACCATCTACCATGGCAACTGATAGAATGAATTTATTAACATTTTATCCATTTCTGAATTTTTTCTTTAATATTCTTTCCCTTTTTAAAAATAGCTCTATAATTTCATACTTCTGATCTCTACCCATATTTATAATTAACTATTTACATTCTTGAGAGATTAGACATACAACTTCTTTGAAAGCTAGTACAGTATTCTCTTTATATTCCTAGTTGAGCTATGCATAAAGAATTCTTATAAAAACAAGATTTGGCCCTGGGTTTATAAGAAACTAAGATAAGGGTGCTTAGCTGGCTCAGTCAGTTAAGCATCTGACTTCAGCTCAGGTCATGATCTCATGGTTCATGAGTTCGAACCTCATATTGGGCTCTGTGCAGACACCTCAGAGCCTGAAGCCTGCTTCAAATTCTGTGCCTCCCTCTCTCTCTGCCCCTCCCCCACTTCTGTGTGCGCTCTCTCTCTCTCTCTCTCTCCCCCCTCTCAAAAAGAAATGAATATTTTTAAAAAGGAAAAAGAAACTAAGATAGGCAAAATAGTACTCAAAAAGTGAGCTCACTACCAATAGCAACAATAATAATAATAATAAATTGATAATCTCTTAATAATTTTGGCTCTCCTGATCCTACACACAAAAGAAGTATACCTATGTGTGTAACATTAAACTATCAACAGATAATAAAAAGAGGGGAAAGTTGACACTAAAACAAGATGCCATTCAGATAATATGGGAAAAATCAAACAAAATCATAAAAACTGATTTAGGGGCACTTGGGTGGCTCAGTTGATTGACTACTTGACTATTTTGTCTTAGGTGATGATCTCCTGGTTCATGAGTTTGAGGCCCATGTCAGGCTCTTCACTAAAGGCATGGAGTCTGCTTGGAATTCTTTCTCTCATTCTCTCTCTCTCTCTCTCTCTCTCTCAACAAATAAATAAATGTAAACAACTGATTTAAAAAGTATGCTGGACTCCTGATGTAAGTATTTTTATGGTTTAAGACAGTTAAACCTAGAAGAAAATGCCTTATAGTAGATTTATCTCAGTATGTTAAACATTGAAACAGTCTGGTTAAGCATGGAAGAAGGTGAAAATGTTCCTTAAACCAATGAAACAAAGATTAGAACAGGCTTTAAATGCCACCCATTAGCTTGGAAAAGTAGTCAAAATGTCTGCTGAAACTCAGGGAAGTAAAGAAGGGAAAAATTTTTATAAAATGATGTCAGAACTCAAATCCTGTTTTCTATGTGGATTTAGATTTTAATTCATATCAGGCAGAAATTTTATTGTACAACTGGTCCATGATCAGAAAAACTCCTGGGGAATCTAATGTAAGTAAATTTAATTCTACCTTTTAAAGATGTTTCTCCAACCCTGAGTACCAGTGCTAAGGAATCAGTTGGAGCTGAATATGTAGCTGACTGCTAGTGATTACATTCTAGGCAGTCATGGGGAGGAATGGGTATCAGTAGGCTCAACAACAGAAAATTTTGCAGGCAAATGAGTAAAAGTAAGTAGAAAAAAATTGAGAGAAGCCTCAAATAAGTAAGTTTAAAATGTTCTAAGAAATGAAAAATAGAAACAGATTTTTTTCATGGTAATAAGAGAATAAAAACAGACTAGTTAGAAAATGGACTATATCGAATGGAATGTGTAAGAAAGACAAATATATTTTATATCAGGAGTCCCCAACACTTCCCTCAGGCTCAATAATTCACTTGAAGGAACCACAGGACTCAGAAAATGGTTATATTCATGGCTTCAGTTTGTTATTGCAAAAGGCTACAGCTAAAAATGAGCAAAAGAAAAGGCAGATAGGGTGAAATCCAGGAGAAAACAGATGCAAGCTTCCATGTGTCCCTTCCCAGTGCACACAGATACACTTAGTTATGCCAACAACAATGTGTAATAGCACATGTGAAATGTCACTCAGGAAAGCTCCCTTGAGGCTTGTTTCCGGGGCTTTCTAGGGTGTCAGTCACATAGGCATCCAGTACCTGGACTCATCTCAGCTATTTAGACCCCATCCCCACAGAGCAAAAACAGAGGTTCACCATGTATCACATTTGTTAACATGAATTCTGTGATCAAATTGGTATTGTGAGGCCTAACACTCCAAGCATACAAAAATTCTCTGATCAGGAAGAATATAGACGAAGAACTCAGAGTTCAACTACCCAGAGCTGTCCAAGGGCCAATTCTGAAAACAGGTCTTTTTTGGAAATGTGGAGGGTGTAACTAACTCACACTGGGAGGGATAACACTTTCATGCACACATTTATAAAACTTATAAAATTTCCTGCACACATTTTAAAATATCAGTGAGTGAGTTGAACACAAGTATAGACACGAAGAAAATATAAATGAATACATTGAAAAACTGATTTAAGGAAATCGTCCAGAATTTAGTACAAATTGACAAAGATAAATGTAGAGACATGAAAGATAGAATGGGAAAGTCCAGTGTTCCACTAGGAAGGGTTACTGAAGGAAGAACAGAATTAAAGGCTTTCATTCAAAACTATATGGAATCTCACCTTGTAGGAGCACATCAAGTCACCAGCAGGAAAAGAAAATCAAATCCATACCTGGACCCATCGAAATGAACCTGCAGACTATCAAATAAAAATCTTTCAACTTACCAAAAAGAAAGGGGGCATCTGGGTGGCTCAGTTGGTTGAGCACCTGACTTCAGCCCAGGTCATGATCTCATGGTTCATGGATTCAAGCTCCACATTAGCCTCACTGCTGTCAGCACAGAGCCCACTTTGGATCCTCTATCCCCTTCTTTCTGCCTCTCCCTTGCTGTGCTCTGTCAAAAATAAAAATAAACATTAAAAAAACTTAACAAAAAAGGTTCATTATCCAAGAGAGCCAAATAATTAGACAACACATTTTTCATCAGTGAATGTCAGCTAAGAATAGAATTTTAAAGAAGCAGTTATTCTCCCTTCAAATCATATTTTCCATTACCTCTGCCCTTCACTGGTGGTAACTTTTAAGAATTTCCCAGTCTGAGAAATTTATTTATCCAACCAAAGTGACTCAGATGACTCCTTTATAAAGTGAAAGTAGAAAACAATAGTACTTACTTTATAAAATAAAATACAGATATTTTCAAATATACATAAACAGTTCATGATTTGGTAGGCCTTTGTTAAAGGAAATACTGAAACAGGTGATTCAACAAGAAAAATTAAAACCAGAAGGAAAGAATCCAAGAAATTAACTTTTTTCTTTGTTGGTAAATATGTAACCATTGCCTCTAAAATATATTAATAATTAAATGTCACTCAATGTTAGAATTAAAGTACCAGACAACAATAATATGGGATAAAGTAAAGTAAATAGTTTGAGATCCTTGTTTTATATAGATATTATATTGAAGGGGGTAAAGATTCAGTTAAATATACAAGTTAAATTTAAAATAAGCCATTACTTTAAAAGTTAAATAAAATGGATAACCTACAAACCAGTAGACAACAGGAAAAGAGAAAAATTCTGTCAATCAAAAAGAAAAAAAGGAATAAGCTAAGGGAAAAAAAGGAGGGAAGCAGAATTATACAATTATGCAATTCAATAAATTATATTGAAAAGATCCAAATAAATATCCAAATAAATAACCAAGAAGACAGTAATTACACACTATGAATTAGTTATATCCACTGTAAAAGTAGAATATCAGGGGTGTCTAGGTGGCTCGGTCATTTGAGTATCTGACTCTTCATTTCATCTCAGGTCATGATCTCACAGTTTGTGGGATCAAGCCCCACATTGGTCTCTGTACTGACAGCATAGAGCCTGTTTGGGATTCTCTCTCTCTCTCTCTCTCTCTCTCTTTCTCTCTCTCTCTCTCCCTCTATCTCTCTCTCTCTGCCCCTCCTCTGCTCACGTTCACTCCCTCTCTCTCAAAATAAATAAACATTAAAAATTTAAAAATAGAATATCAAATTTTATTACAAATAAAATCCAGTTGTATGCTACTTATGAGTAAATTCACATGATCCAGTTTGCTCAAGTCCATTGTGAATTTCACCAATTATGCTAACATATTAGTAGCATCCCCTTTAGTCTCTAACGTCCTTGTTCAGGGGTGCCTGGGTGGCTCAGTTGGTTAAACATCCGACTTTGGCTCAGGTCATGATCTCATGGTTTGTGGGTTCGAGCCCCGAATCGGGCTCTGTGCTGACATCTAGCTCAGAGCCTGGAGCCTGCTTCAGATTCTGTGTCTCCCTCTCCCTCTCTCTGACCCTCCCCTGCTCACACTGTCTCTCACTCTCTCTCAGAAATAAATAAAATATTAAAAAATTAAAAAAATTATAATAATAAAGTCCTGGTTCAGATGACAAATGACACACTAAAAGAAACATCATACAAGTAAATTTAAAATACATAGACCAAAAAATAGAATAGACAAATATTTACAAAAGAATGCTGATATGGAAATATTAATAACAAAATGAAATTTAAGATAAAATCATTAATAATCATAGATGAGCAGCTCATAGACTGAGAAGGAATAATTCACCAAGCATATGAATCCTTAACTTGTAGGCCTTCTACAACATTGTCCTAAAATAGATAAAGCAAAACCTGACAGAAGTATAAGCAAAATGGCCAGCATTATAATAGTGGTGAGAGTTTTTAATGTGCTTCTCTGAGAAACTGATGGATAAATCAGAGGAAATAGTAAGGATAGAGAGAATTTGAACAAGAAAATTAACAGTCTTGATTTTTACAGAAAATCAAGTATTAAGTGTACTTGAAACATTTACAGAAATTACCCCTGTATTGTACCATAGTGTCTCTCCTTTCCAATTTTACAACCTTGAGGATGCTTGCAGCTGCAGTGACTGGCTCTGTCCATCCTAAGCTCCACCTTGCTATGCCAAGAGCTGACAAAATCAACACATTCACATACCCATAATCTATTTATGGCTGGAAAACTCTATTTGACAAGTCCCAAAGAGTCAGTATTACATTGTTAATGTTCTGTGCCCAATATGCAGTTAAACTAGAGAGCATGTGGAATGCAATGTGTATATATAAACTAAAGTCACACCTGAAAAAAAATGCATCAAAGAGAAAACTGTAATGGAAATTTTGAAATATTTAAACTGAATAACAACAAAAATACTATTTTGAAACTTGCGTAATGGGGCTGATGTAACTGGAATTGACTTTACTTTTTTGAATGCATTTTTTTTTAATATTTTTATTTATTTCTAGGAGAGAGAGAGACAGCATGAGCAGGGGAGGGTCAGAGAGAGAGGGAGATACAGACTCAGAAACAGGCTCCAGGCTCTGAGCTGGCAGTCAGCACAGAGCCCGACGCGGGGCTCGAACCCAAGAACCGCGAGATCATGACCTAAGCGAAAGTCGGACGCTTAACCGACTAAGCTACCCAGGCGCCCCTTGAATGCATTTTTTAAATATAAACATTTAAATCAATGAATTGCACATAAAATAAAGAAGCTAGAAAAAGGAAATCCAATGAGGAAGAAGACAATGATAAAGATGAGAATAGATATTAATAATATAAAAAGCCAACCAAAAGAATAACAGTGATTATAAAACAAAAGCTGGCCTTTGAAAAGACAAACTACAAAAACATGTAAAAGACTAATACAGAAATGGGACACACACACACACACACACACACACACACACACACACCTCCTTATATATGTTTGTATGGATTAAGGATATTTATCCTTTAAAAGGAGAAGATTCCATAATTGTACATTGATAGAGTGGAGTAATACACAGAAAACTGAATAAATGGATTCGATCCATAAATATCATGAGTAGATCTTCATAACATAGTGAAAAGAACAAATTGTGCAATGTTATCTATGACATGTATGAAGTAAAACACATAAAACTATTGTTTATGAATGCGTAGATATGCAATAGAAGTATAACCGCATACATTGACTAATCACCTAATTCATGATAATACCTTTCCTAGAAAAACAAAGAGAGAAAGAGAAGAAAAGAGGATTTCAGAGTAGGAAAAAGAGAGCTTCCACTTATTTATAGTGCTCTGTTTATGTTGCTTTAAAAATCTGAGGCAAATAAGCCAATCCTCTTTTTTTGTTTTTTTTTTCTTTTACATTATGGGAAGTGGCTCAGTCTGTAGGGTATTAAGTTTCCTGTCTAGGATTCAAATGATTCTCCACCAGCATTTCTGGTAAGGGGATATCAGAAATCTGGAATCCAGATATTTTCTGAGATAAACATGGTGATCTTGGGTATCTTCAGTATTTTCTGAACTAACTTTACAGGTTCTCATCAATCTCCTACAACAGTGGTTCTCAATTCTATTAGACCCAATACTCCACCATCTTTTAAACAAGTAATTATTCAATATGCTATCCTAAAATAAGACTGTTAAGAAAAACATAGCTGCCTTCATGCAGTTTTATCTGTTTGTTTGTTTTTAATAATAAAACATTTTTCATTCAGGTATGTACATTGTTTTTCAGACACAACACTATTGCAAACAACAAAGACTATGCTACAGTGTAAACATAACTTTTATATGCACTGGGAAACCAAAAGTTCATACGACTTGCTTTATTGTAATATTTAGCTTATTGCAGTGGTCTGGAGCCAAATCTGCAATATCTTCAAGATATGCATATATATTTTTTCACTATATTCTACCTAAAGTTTTATGTTATGTTATTTTGAATAATTTAAACATTCCGTAAATTTGCATATTTTACATTAAATAGCTTAGGTTAAAAGTCCATGAACCTACTTTACAAAATTTCTATTTTCATGATAAAAATATCACATAGTACTAATAAGTAACAACTTTATAGTGCTAAATATGTGCCAGGAAATTTTCAAAAGCAAAATAAATTCGGGCTTAGTAAAGAGTTTATTTAAAAGGATTATTGCAAAGAAAGGAAAGAAACCGTTGAAACAGGAAGAGAGCTGTGAAGGTAAAATCTGCAAGTATCTCAAAGATAAGGCAAGAATACATTTTTTTTTATAGAGAGGAGTGAGCTAGACTAGGTGACCCACGTATGGGGAAGCGTGATGAAAAGGTGGTATGACTGGATAGCAAATCAGAAAGTGTTTTCACCCTGAGGCCTGCCTATTTTCCCAGGGGACTGTAGACTGGCTCAAGCCAAGAGTAGGTCAAAGTTCAGAGCCCTGGGGGAGGAAATCATCTTAACCATCATTTGTTGAACAAGCATTAATATGTTGTCATTGATCAATGGGGACAAAGCAGTTTAGCTAATCAGTTTTGAGGCAAAAAAGGCGAGGGGCCGAAATTTGATAGTCTTTGGTCTTGTTATGGGTAAAAAAAATAAGGGGGCATCGTTGAGTCTTATCTATGTCATATGGGGAAGGAAGGTACCATGCAGAAAGCAGTGTTCCAAAATGCAAAGGGAGGGGTATAGCTTAATCTTTGCTGTTTTCCAAAATCACAGGGCTCAGGTAAAGACCAACACTGTCAGTTGTATTATATTCTTTATGTGTTTGATGCATTATTACTCACAAACACCCATTTAATAGACAAGCAAACAAAAGCACAGTGAGTTTAAATCTTTTGTTAAAGCACTCCAAAGGTGAAAGGCCAAGTCCAGGGGAGCTTTGGTTCTGACTGCAGAATCTATGCTTTTAGTCTGCACCCGGTGACTTTTTAAAAATTTTTATTTAAATCCAAGTTACTTTTATTTAAATCCAATCTAGTGATTCATCACTTACATATAACACGCAGTACTCATCCCAACAAGTATCCTCCTTAATGCCCCTCACCCATGTAGCCCATCCTCCCACCCAGCACCCCACCAGCAACCCTCAATTGTTCTCTGTATTTAAGAGTCTCTTAAATGGTTTGCCTCTCTCTCTGTTTTTATTCCTATTTTTCCTTTCCTCCCGCTATGGTCATCTGTTTTGTTTCCTAAATTCCACATATGAGTGAAATCATATGATAATTGTCCTTCTCTGATTTACTTAGCATAATTCTAGTTCCACCCACATTGTTGCAAATGGCACAATTTCATTCTTTTTTATTGCTAAATAATATTCCATTATATATATATATAATACACACCACATCTTCTTTATCCATTCATCAGTTGATGGACATTTCCATAATTTTGCTGTTGTTGATAATGTTTATAAACATTGGGGTGCATGCATCCCTTCAAATCAGCATTTTTGTATCCTTTGGATAAATACCTAGTAGTGCAATTGTTGGATTGTAAGGTAGCTCTATTTTTAATTTCTTGAGGAAATTCCATACTGTTTTCCAGAATGTCTGCACCAGTTCATGCAGGTTTTTAAAATCAATGTAATGTCCTAACTGTAAACTGAAGAATAAATAATTAAAAATAAAACAATATATATTTGAATATGTAAACACATAGGCATTATTATACTTGAAGATGTAAGGAAGTGTTCAGTTACTTAACCCAGTTAAGCTATAAAATAGATATACATGCAGCTCAACATAACTGTATGTGTTCTCATAATACCATCTAGTAACATAAGCAGTGTGGTTTTTAAATGATTAACATTTCTTGATAAAGGCCTGAACAAGGCATTGGACAATCTTTTCTCACTGTATACAGCATTGACATTCTTGGGAAATAGGGAAATTGGCAAAGTTTGTACTTTGAGGTCAAAGCCAGATCAGTGGTTCTCAAATATTAATGTTGAGCAGAAGGTTTGATAAAACACAGATTTACTGTTCCCACCCCTGAAAGTTTTATTCAGTAGGTCCAGAGTGGGGCCCAAAAATATGCATTTGAAACAAATTCTCAGATAATAACTGCTGCTGTTTTGCTGGAGGCCAAACTTCAAGAACTACAACTTAGAAAAGTTTAAGTGTGCTTTTCCACAGTACATGAGTGCCTTAAAGAATTGTGGAAGCCATGTGCATCCATTTTCAGTTTGGCATGCCCATCCCATTGTTGCAAGAGGTCTAGCATCCCTGACACCCATTCACCAAATGCCAGGGTGGTTAACTTCTCACGCAACAGTGCAGGGTTCCAAGCACAAGTGTTTAAAGGGAGAGGACATGGAAGCTAGCAATCTCTTTTTGGAGATTCATTAATTCCACATTAGTGCCCTAGTCAATGTATTTCAAACTCTCTCGAACTTATATAGCCTGTCTGTGATTCTGTGTTAGGGAACTGAGACACAGCAATAACCTCAAATATAAATATTTTGTGTCCCTTTGTGTCAGGGCTGCTGCTTCTGCTTCTCCTCCTCCTGCTTCTCCTCCTCCTCCTCCTCCTCCTCCTCCTCCTCCTCCTTACTCATCTCCCCTTCTTCCTCCTCCTCCTCCTCCTCCTTACTCATCTCCCCTTCTTCCTCCTCCTCCTCCTGCTCCTTCTTTTTCATATCTAGAAGAACTTAGTTGAATCACGCATGTGGTCCACAAAAACAAACTTAGGAAAAACAATTGGTGGTTTTAAATCAGTTAGATGTGTAGAGAATTGTTTGTTCTTTGAACAAAGAAAACTTTTGGTTTTCTTCTGTATACCCTTAATCATGTTCTAAGCAATCCAAAACATGAGTTTATCACTCATGAATATAAAACTATGATGGCAAATCTTCTTAGATTTGGGGGGATCTTGTGAACTAATCAATAGATTAATAACTGCATGAAAAATGGAATGTTAAAACAGCTCTATTTTTTTTTTTTAGTAAAACAGCAGATTAATTTGTAAGCCAAACCCAAATGAGGCATTTTCCAGAAAGTCACAAACTGTGATTATAATTTTATAATGGAATTTTATCTGTGCCAATTGGAACTTGGAAGGAAATGGTGTAGAGTTACTTGTCTCTTTGTGCAGATAATGTTACAATACTTCTCAGAGACTAATCCAATATTCAGTGTGTGTTGTACAGTAACATCTATAGTGAGAAAGGGAGAAGAAAAGCTCAGCTCGTCAAGTGTAGTGTCCTCTTTCATGAGGTCAGCCAACAGGAATTGTAACAGCTAATATAGTAGACAGTGGGAATGCAGTAAAGGGTTTTTTATTTTTTCCTCTTCTTTCCCAGGAGAAAAAATAAATACAAAGGCAGTCATTTTGAAATCCAGAAAAATCACAGCTGGAAACCCAAAATAAACCATCCTTAATCCTCAGATTCTACCATTTGATCTATTATCTCTTTGAGAGTACAACTAAAGTAGGACCTTTACTTTACAAGGAGTGGCATTATGATTTGTACCAGGGGTCCCAATTAGAGGTAATTTACTGTTTGGATTATGATTATTGTATACCTTTGAAGTTTAATATTACTTATAACTATTTAATATAAATGATTCCTATCCATTTATATCCTCTTTCAACAACCTGAATTTTACCATCTTCTAGTCAAATTAAACCTTTGTGAAGTATAACCTGGATGTTCTCCTGAATTATAAATTTCACTCCTTTACACACCCAGCACATATGTGTCAGTTCACTTTTTCCCCCTACTTAAAAAGGTTCCACTCAGGGGCACCTGGGCAGTTCAGCTAGTTGAGCATACAACTCTTTATCTCAGCTCAGGTCTTGATCTCATGATCTTGAGTTCAAGCCCTTGTGGCTGGATATGGAGCCTACATTAACAAACAAACAAACAAACAAACAAACAGGCTCCACTCCATCCTCTTGCCCGACGAAGTGGAAATGAGATGTAGACGTCTTCAAAATCATTGCACAATCAACCAGCTTCTCTTCACAAGCTGAATCAACTGTCCTTATTTCCTTATTTCTATTTGGAAGCAAAAGAACAACAAAGAAAATGAGGGACTAAAAGATGATATGTCCAGCTTTTCATATCACTACTGACCTCATGATAACTGATTATGTATTTTATTCATGTGAATACTGGGCACATATTGGGTCCAGTGAAGTTGGCCTCAAGTAAAATTGACAAGATGAAGAGCAAATAGTAGAACCAAACCATCTCCACTGCAATCCCACACCCATTCTGAGCAACATCTAAACATCTTCTCACCAACTGAAAACCCTCTAGCATACTCCTACAAATTCAGCCATTTAGATGAACATTTGTTAAAAGTCTTCCTCTTCTAAAGTATTGATAGAAGCTTACAGACATTATAAACTTATTTTAATGAAATATTCTTTCTGTAATAGTATAAGATTACTTGGCACTTAAGTATTTCACATGCTTACCACAATCCTGTGAGGTAGATACACTTATACCCTCATGTTCATGTTATGGTACAGATGAAAGAACTAAGGTACATAGAGGCCAAGTAACTTGCCCCAGCTTACAAAAGCCGTAAACAGCAGGGTTTGAGCTCAGGAAGTCTTGATTTCAGGTTTATGCTCTCAACTACTAAGGTATGCTGCCTGTCTGGCCACCAGAGGTCAGCTTCCCTGAAGGAATCAAAATCAACTGAGGTGTGGTACTTTGTCAAGGAGAGTCCTGGGGAATACCATGTGTTTTTAGCATGGAGGTTCTGCACATAAGGAGAATACTGGCAACAGATGAGAGAATACAAATATCTCTCAATTGAGAAATTTCCTTATGCTTGGTTTTCTGGGATTTGTTTGTTCTAGAAAGAATTATAAAAGAATCCCAGGAATAATAAAGATTTAAAGACATTTTGGGGGACCCAAGTATAGAGGACCAGAGTAGTACACATATCATTATTCTGCTGCTCATCAAGTTAACTCTCCAAACAAGTATTAAGCATGCATTATGTATCAGAACTAGACGAATAGGAGGATGCAAAGATGAATGCTGTTTGTTTGGAGGCTGGAATGAATGAGACTTGTTATCAATGTTTCTTAAACTTTGCCACGTATTATAATCACCTGAGGAGTTCCGATGAAAAATTCCAATGACCCAGACCAGTAAATTCAGAATCTCTAAAATGAGATCCAGACATAAGATTTTTTTAAACCTCCCTAATGATTCCAGTGTGAACCCAAGATTAAGAATGCTGAGAACTGCTGCATTAGGGTATCTATTGTATCAGAGCCTAAATGCTGTTAATGACAGTCTCTCTCACCTTTGCATTTTCTTTTTCTTTTTCTTTCCTGCACACATAGATAATAGGCTGTACTTTCCTTGTATTTTACTTAACCCATTTAGAGTGCCTTTATCTGGAGCGCTAATATGTTTCTAACTCAAAATAGGCAGCAGGAAGCATGGTGTTGGGGAATGGAGATGGTCACTGCTATGTGCTCTATACTTTGGACTATGACAGATTCTATGGGAAGCAGTATAATATTGTGAAGGAAAAGGCCTGGGCTCTAAAGAGGAGATACATCTCGACTTACATCTTAGTTCTTCTGCTCCATACTATGACCTTGGGGGAGTCTCTTGTAGTCTTGCTTTCCCTTTTTGTAAAATAGGTATAATTGTTTTTGTGAAAGCTGTTTGTGAGAGCTGAACTGTATATACTTATGTAAAGTCCCTGGTGCCGAGTTGGTAGTCAATGAATGGCATCTTCTATTCTATTGTAATTATCTTGCTCGTTAGAATAAATTCTGATCCTTATTGAGGACTTCTTTGCTAGGTTCTTCTAACTGAATGCCCTGTGATAAAGCCCAGGGGCTGTTCTCCCCCATTCAGACAAAAATCTTTGAAACTCTCTCCATTTCCTTTAGCAGCAATTTCCCACACTGGCCCGCTGAAGTCATATCTTGGCTTCATTCTAACAGTTTTCAATTCTTCACATTCCTTTGTCTCTTTCATTTTTTTCCCTCATATCCTGAGACTTCCACTTTAAAAGTGGTCTTTGCTCTCAAGATCTTTCCATATACTTCCTTCCTGTTAGCTTTTGCCTCCCTGTGGTGAATCTCACTTTATCCTCTCACCATGCTTTCAAATACATAAAATGGACACTAAAACTCTTTATTCCAGCTTTTTACTTTAGCTTTTACTTTTAAGATTAAGGCTATAAACCCAATGAATATTTCATGTAGAACACTTCTCATCCTTCATTTGCTGAGGTAGATGTAATAACCAGCAAAAAAGCTGTAATAAAGTAAATTCAATAAAGATAACTAGACAGAACATATTAAGAGACCTAAATTTATGACTGCTTGGTGAGTCAAAATGTTCTAGAAGATTTTCAAGTTCCCTTTTTATCTCACTTTCCTTAATCTCTTTTCTCAGTGCTGGTTAGTATCATTCTTAGCACCTAACCTCTACTGGCTTTCTTTTTTAAAATAAATGAGCACAACTTATTCCCTTTTCTAAGGACTTTCCTTTCACTTTTATCAATTGTGGAATATACTGAAAGCAGTGACTCACTGTGTTCCTCAAATATCACAGTCCCAGCCCTGCTTTATGCAACAGATCAGCCTCTTCTCGTTTCCAATTTTGACCACAATTCTCGCCTAAGAATAGCTAGAAAATCCCATAACACATGGCCTCCTTTTAATGCATAGTGCAGAATCCTGTTTACTCCTGTTGTCTTCCCCTTCTGGCCAACCCAACCACTCACTCAAACCTCTCAACCACTCAAAAAAGAAGACTCTCTTCAAGGAAACTCCTATTGTCATTGGTAGCCATGAGATTTTCCAATGGGTAGCAATTCTGTCAATGTTCTTTAAACTCTTTTTTTAATTTTTTAAATTTTTAATGTCTTTATTTTATTTTGAGAGACAGAGACAGAGAGCAAGTGGGGGAAGGGCAGAGAGAGAGGGAAACACAGAATCTGAAGCAGGCTCCAGGCTCTGAGCTGTCAGCACAAAGCCCGATGCAAGGCTCGAACCCACAGACTGTGAGATCATGACCTGAGCCGAAGTCAGACGCCCAACCGACTGAGCCACCCACGTGCCCCTCTTTAAACTCTTAAAGATGGTATTTCTTGTGGTGACGAGGTGGCTCAGTGAGTTAAGCATCTGACTCTTGATTTCCACTCAGGTTGTGATCTCACATTCATGAAATCAAGCCCCATATCAGGCTCTGCTAATAGCACAGATCCTGAATGGGAGTCTCTGCCCCTCCCCCTACACTCTCTGTCTCTCTCTCTCTCTCTCTCAAAATAAATAAATAAACATTTTTTTTAAAGAATATATTTCTTCACTAGTGGACAATTTAAATTACTCTTTGGGAGCACCTGAGTGGCTCAGTCAGTTAACCATCTGACTCAGTTTTGGCTCAGGTCATGATCTTACAGTTCCTGAGTTCAAGCCCCACATGAGGCTCTGCACTGACAGTGCAGACCCTGCTTGGGATTCTCTCTCTCTCGGGATTCTCTCTCTCTCTCTCTTTCTCTCTCTGCCCCTCCCCTGCTCATGTTCTCTATCTATCTCTCTCTTTCTCTCAAAATAAATAAATGAAACTTTAAAAATAAATATATTACTCTTGGAAAAGTCTGGATAATATTGATATACTATAATTTCTAAAATCCAGAGATTAATTAATTTTCCAAGATTACTAGTTCTTTCCAGAGGTTTTATAAAAACCACTCCTTAGCAATAAGACATCCTTATTGCTAAACATATTATTTATGTCTGTGTGCACCAAAATTCTGGGCAATAGAGAGGAGCAATAAACGGTCTCTGAATAAGAAATTCCAAGGTGTTCAAGGAAAAATCTCCAGTTAGGAAATCATAGCATGTACATAGTTGAAAGTAGGAAAAAATGCTACTTTTCCCCCAAATACTAGACTATCAAGCACAGAGCTAGATACACAATAGAATATTCAAAAATAACCAGCAACTTATTAAATTTCAACAATAATATTTCAGGCAAAATGGACATTTATGAGAAGGTCAGTGTCCAATAAGTTAAGTTGTGATCTTAATATAGAATCATAGAGTTGTTAATAAATTAAAAAAAAAAAGATAACTGAAGTCATCAAGCTTATTTAAAACTTTAATCAACAAAACAAGAGAGTTCTTGTTTTAAAAAAAGTCTTAGAAAATAAAAATAAAGTTTCCAGGTAGAAGAATGGGGGGATAGACAATAGATTCCCACTAAGTCACCCCATCCTACCCATCCCTGCAGAGACTTGTTTGAGAATTTCTGATCTACTTCAATATGTTTATTTTATTTAGTGCTTATTTATTTATTTTTGAGAGAGAGAGAACACAAGCTGGGAGGGGAAGAGAGAGAAAGAGACACAGAATCTGAAGCAGGCTACAGGCTCTGAGTTATCACACAGAGCCTGACACGGGAATCGAACCCACAAACTGTGAGATCATGACCTGAGCCAAAGTTGAAGGCTTAACTGATTGAACCACCCAGGCGCCCTGTTCAATTTTAAGTAAATTCAATATTTTAACTAAATCCTAAATGAACTAAAATACCTTACCTGAGTACACGGAACTCATTTTTAATACAGCATAAAAAAGAACTAAAGGCTCCAAGTTTGTGGCCTTGAGGGCTCTACAGCATGGCATGATGTCTTTTATTAAACCAGGTCCATTTTAAAAATCATACTTTGACTGCACAAGTGGCAATAGTGGAACATCTTCAGATTCTGCTCAAAATTGTAAAGGGTACATTCCAAAAGTAGACAAGGCCCATCATTGTAGCTGTGTATGTCCTGTGCTTTCTGGACTCTTCCACTTACGTTTTAACCTTATTAACAAATAGGCTGCACTGAGATACCACCTCACGCCAGTCAGAGTGGCTAAAATGAGCATATCAGAAGACTCTAGATGNAAGAAAACAACAACAACAACAACAAATAGGCTGGACAGCAGCATCTAGCTGAAAACTGGTTTCATATATATGGGAAACTATGACTGTAGGTACAATGGCAAGGATAGGATTGTATAAACACTTGTAATGGAACCATTCAACTGTACTGAAATTTAGGCAAGGTTCAATAAGTTTGAGTAATATGTTAAGAAATATTCTATAATGATCACTGCCCTATAGCTATAACTTAGCCAGTAATAGGAGTCAGCCAACAAATACATTTCTGTAAACTGGATCTTTCTTTGGGGTGAGATATTATCACAGAGCTTCAGAAAAACATCAGTGGGACAAATCCCATTTATAAAAGACTATGAAAATTCTTGTGTATCATTAATAATGATTAAAATAATAATCTAATTAATCTGAACCCATTGAATTCAAAATTTGTAATATTCCTAATCAATATGCATTTCATTAGCTTGGGAGGCTATAATAAAATACCATTGACTTTGTGTTTTAAACAACAAAAATGCATTTTCTCACAGTTCTGAGGCTGGACGTCCAAAATCAGTATGCCAGGTTTAGGCGAAATCTCTCTTCTTGGCTTTGTAGACACTGCCTTTTGCTATATCCTCACATGGCAGAGAAAGAGAGAGAGAGAGCAAGGGAGAGCACACTCTGTTGTCTCTTCTTATAGGACATATTGGATAAGGGTCCCATCCTTATGAACTCATTTAACCTTAATTACTTCCATAAAGGCCCTATGACCAAAGATAGTCACATGGGTATTAGAACTTCAACATAAGAATTTGGGAGAAACACGGGCCTCCTGGGTGGCTCAGTCAATTAAGCGTCTTACTTCGGCTCAGTCATGATCTCAGGGTTCGTGGGTTCGAGCCCCGCATCAGGCTTTGTGCTGATAGCTCAGAGCCTGGAGATTGCTTTGGGTTCTGTGTCTCCCTCTCTCTGCCTCTCCCTGCCACAAGCTCTGTCTCTCTCTCTGTCTCAAAAATAAATAAACATTAAAAAAAAATAATTTGGGAGAAACACAATTTAGACCTTAGCATGCATGATTCTCATTTAATATAAAACGTGGAATGAATAACCTAACATGGGCTTTTGACATTTATAGCATATATTAGAAAATATTTTATTTATTACATATTACATCTATATTGAAAATCCATATTACATCTATATTTAAAGTATGTGCAATACAAGAAAGCCATTTTTCAAACATCATATGGTAATAAATTATTTAATACTTACAAATTTTCCAGATTTTCCAGAGCATGTTCTTAAGTCTCCCTCTTATAAACAGAATATTTTAGAAATAATTTTAAAATATTTCTTTATAATACAAGGTCATAATTTGGAAGATCCAGTTTTATACTCTATTAGTGAGGAATATAAAGTGTACAAAACTGTTTCCTGTACTATTAAGAGAGCCCAGATTTAACATCTCCATACTTAAAGTGACACAAACCCAGAAAAACAGAATTCCAGGTATACCAGATAACATCTTCTAGTGTACTGCTTTACTCTCTGTTCTTTATTGGATAATCTAGTATATTAAATTGCAAAATCTCCTCTTAATATTCAATTCTGAATTAATTGATTGTGGCCTGAGGGCTTGAAGTTTCATCCCTGGGAAGAGCATGAACTTTGTAACTTTTAAGTTTGTCACTATGTATCTCTTATTTATTTATATGTGTTTGTGTGGGTGTGTGCATGTGTGTAATTTATCTCACGGATTAAAGTTACTGAAAGTCCAATGATATGTAGATTCATTATTTTAAAGTAGTAAAGCTGCATTTAATTTAAATTTTCTACAATTCAGGCTTTTCAACAAATGTACTGTAATTTATAAGTATAAATTTGGATTAACTTAGCATTAAAGAATCGAATGGGAAACATTATATGGCCATGATGATTACTATCAAAATGTAACCATGTACATATTCCTCTGCTCCATTGGGATTACCCTAAGTACTATTTTTAATGTATGTACTTCCTTTTCTCATAGACTCTACATATTTAAATAATTTAAACTAAATATAAACAAGTGTTTTTGTACAGTCACAAAAATTTGACTTAGCTTTCTCATTATAGTAATGCTATTTTATATATTTTCAATCTTCATTTCATTTCTACTAAACTAATGATTTCACTAATAATTTTAAAGTGATTTAGATAGATTTTTATTAAAGTTTGTGAAATTAAGCCCCAAATTCTATTTTGTGTACACGAAATTTTTAAACTAATATTCAAGTATATATAAGGATATAGTATGCCTTTGCACCCTTGAGAGTTTGAGACTGTATTTGTTCTTCTCTTTCAAAATTCAATATGTACAATTCCAAGAGGACACAAATTAAAATAAAAACTATTGATCATTAATATTAATGAAGAGATTAGTTTTAGAAAAGTAAGAATCTTTTTTTTTAAGAGATTTGGCTGGTATTTAGTATTCATAGTTGAGATTTGACTGCAACTTCTGATTTCTTTTAAGAATTACATTAGTTCTTCATTAAAATGTTTTTCTTGTTGAATGGAATTTGGTCTTACTTTTCACTCTGCAACCCCAAATCTGGTAGGTCAAGGCACCTACATACCAGGAAGATGATGAAATAAGCTGTTACATAAATTTCATGAACACTGACTACTTTTAATTTTATTTTTTTTAATATTTTTTTTTTTTTGAGAGAGAGACAGAGCAGAAGAGGGGGAGGGGCAGAGAGAAGGAAACACAGAATCTGAAGTAGGCTCCAGGCTCTGATCTGTCAACACAGAGCCCCACACAGAGCTGGAACCCATGAGCCATGAGATCATGACCTGAGCAGAAGTTGGACACCTAACCAACTGAGCCACCCAGGCACCCCTCGTGGACAGTGATTTAATAATAAGATAATTCTTTTGGATTTTTTCATTGTCATAATCATTGGCAGAAGCAATGTGGTAGAGTAGAAAGTTTTAAACCTAGAGTCAGATGTTTTGTTTCAAAGAAATTTGAGAGTAAGTATCAAGTAGAACTAAACTATTCATATCCTTTGACTTAGTGTTTTTCCCTTAGGGCACTATTTTTAACTATTAAAATATTAAGTAATATTAAAACTAAGCTTTTTGCACAAAGATAGCCATTGAGGTATTATTTATATTACAAATATCTGTAAAAATTCAACAAATATGACAGAATATTATGTTGTCCAAAAAAATGGTGTAAGGCCTAAAATTAAAGCCCAGTATTATGTACTGCCTTGACATCTGGTGAAACCAGGAGGGCCTCAAATGGTCTAACAACAGTTCCCCTTCCTGCTCTGCTCTCACGCATAATGTGTCCTGGCCAAACAGTCTTCTTCATCAAGCGGACCAGGTGCAGTTCCTGCTTAGCCTTGAGTAGTGGGTTTCAGTTAGTTCCCTTCGAGCCCACAGAATTGTTCAGACAAGCCAGCCACATCCTCCTACAGAAACCAAAAGGCGCCCTGCCTTCTTAATACTACAAAGGCTGTCTCCCACAACTCCTGGTTGTTCATTCTATTCTTCACTGAAACCCTTATGTGGCCATGTGTGACGCAGTGTCCTCCTCCACCAGGCTATGAGTTTAAGTGACTAAGAAACACTGTCAGTCTTGGGGCACTGGGCGGTTCAGTCGGTTGAGGTTCCTACTTTTGATTTCAGTTCAGATCATGATCCCAGGGTTGAAGGATCTAGCCCCACATTGGGCTTCTTGCTGAGCATGGAACCTGCTTAAGATTCCACCGCCCTATCGCTCTTTAGCTCTCTCACTCTCCCCCCCTTCTGCCCCTCTCCCCTGCTTACACTCTCTTTCTCTCTCTCTCTATTCTAAAATTTAAAAAAAATTAAAAGAAAAAAATTAAAAGAAACACTGTCAATTTCATTTGTTCAGTGTTGAGTATCATGTGTTCAGCCATCCCCATAAGCCTAGGATGGGATCTTTCCCTTACCAGTGGGGCAAGCAGGGGGGAAGTAAAACAAGAAATTTACATACACAAAGAATTTGTAGTTACATGGAGAAAGTTATACTAATACATGGGAATGCAAGACCAAAACTACATACAAAATACAAACCTAACTTCATTAAAATATTTTTTAAGTTTTTTAAAAAAACTTAATGTTTATTCTTGAGAGAGAGAGTGAGAGAAAGAGCATGACTGGGGGAGGGGCCGAGAGAGGGAGACACAGAATCTGAAGCACACTCCAGGCTCTGAACTGTCCATACAGAGCACAATGTGGGGCTCGAACTCAAGAATCTCGAGATCATGACCTGAGCCAAAGTCAGATGCTTAACCAACTGAGCCACCCAGGTGCCCCTAAAAAAATTATTTTTAAAGAACTGGAAGGAAACAAGTAACATATTAATAGTAATTTCCTTTACATAGTGAAATTCTGTATTTTTCTTATTTTCTACTAGTTTTATCAATTATAAAACATTTAATATATAAATATTTTAAATTAAGAAGTCTTATTTTTTTCTTAGGTATATAAACTTGAATAGTTAAATTTTCTTTATTCTCCATTTTTGTCCCCCAATAAAGGGGATAATAGCACCTTCCAAAGTCATTGCTAGACTCAATTGAGAGTATTTTGAGACTATCTTATAAATTCTCATTTATAATAGATCTATATAGATATCTATCTTGATAATGTTAGATAATGGAAGGTATGCTGTTGTTAACTACATAGTAATAAACCAAGTGTGGGGCGCCTGGGTGGCTCAGTCAGTTAAGCATCCAACTTCGGCTCCAGTCATGATCTTGCGGTTCATGGATTCGAACCCCGCATCGCGTTCTGTGCTGGCAGCTCAGAGCCTGGAGCCTGTTTTCAGATTCTGTGTCTCCCTTCTCTCTGCCTCTCCCCCACTCATGTTCTGTCTCTGTCTCAAAAATAAATCAAAAAACTATAAAAAAAAAAACCAAGTTGTTTCCATTAACACAGCTAGAATTGCTAACTACATAGAGATAGTGTCCTGTCTTTAGGCTCTGCTAGCTCTACATAAAATCCCATAGTTAGGTAAGCTGAACTCAACACTCCTCGCCTCCTCCAACTCTTCACATTATCCTCTGTATATCCAGAGCCTCTAGATCTCTCTCTCACAAACCCAAAAACCCTCTCTCAATGATGTGGCTTTTTTTTTCTCCTTTCCTTTTCCAATCCATTGACAAAATGTGAATTTTTTTTCAAGTTTCTGTAGATCCTCCTTTCTGTTTTTCATGATAACAGTCAGAAAATTATCTAAACCATCTCCATAGTGGGCCAAAATATGTCTCTGGCTTATCTATCTCTGCCAAGATATCTGTATTTCAACAATATCTTCTTATAACCTTAACCCAAAGAAGAGACTCAAATGGGGGCAATTTATTTTATTCTAAATTATCATTCTATGTGTTCCTGATCACCTAATGTGAGGAATTTATAGCACTAAAGTGATCATTGTGGCACATGAATAAAGACAGCAGTAAACTCCTACCCTGTTCCCAGCCAATGGATTACAAAGCCCCTCAAGTAGAAAATCAGGATGGAAGTCTGAAAGAAAAGGTGTGTCCAGGGTCAACCCACAACCTACCTGACATAGACTGTGAAGTAAGACTCTAAAGTGGTCAAACTTTTAAAATTATTGCTGTAGGTTATATTTTCAAGTAAGTTTAGGAAAACATACTGGGGAAGAAAGTTAAAAACAAAAACAAAAACCCTCTATATGAATTTAGTCATATACAAAAATGTACTCTTATAAATAAATATAATTTATACTATCATTTTCATTTTTACTTGTTATTCCTTCATCTTGATGGATATTAGGATGCCACGTTTTTCAGGGAAGTTGCAATTGCTTCAGAACCTGAGCACACACTGTTTACATACTACAAGGTCGACAGCTAAAGCACTGAAAGCCCTTTCTAATGTTATTGGCAATACTGTTTCTCCCTTTGTGTGCAGAATTCAGGTGTTTGTGTTCTACCATAATTATTACTTGACATTTGGAATGAGCTGGGGTTTAGACTTTTTTTTTTTTTTAACTACGGATCATCAAAAGACTGCATCGGTGATCATTTTGAACATCTTAGGAGGCCTGTTTCCATCTTAACTGTTTGATCTTATGTAATTATAGGTTAATACTCTATTTCAAAAGGCCTTGGCAACTATCATTCAAGGCATTCACGATGTACGTGATGCATCATACAGGACAGTTTAGTTCTGGAAAAGCAAGGTTAATAATGACAGATATTGGACCAGAATATACTTTGAATGATAATAAGACACAGAGTGAAATTAAGTGAGTCAGAGGAAACAAACAATGTCTGGAAACCATTTTGAAGTAAGCTACCACTAAACTGTTTGCGTCACTTAAAAATACAAAAAAATAAAAATAAATTTTTTAAAAAAGACAAAAAGGCATCTAAGAACTGAGGGACATACATGATATCAGATATGACTTCTTTTCTGATTTTCTCTCCTGAATGGGTGTTTGCTTTCATCCAAAGCTTATAAATTAGTTCTTTCTGTCTGTCTTTATAACTGTGGGCTGGGGATAAAGAGCCTCTCTCCCACATGAACACCACCTATTATAACTTACATAGACAAAGAATCCAGTAGCTATTTTTTAAGAGTACTTTGGCTGATTTTCTTTTATAAAATATTAGGGAATATATCCAAAAATCTACAGAAGCCATTTTGGAAGACATGCAGATAATTAACTCTTTGACTTAAAAATAGCTCCCAGAAACAGGGCCTACCTCAAGATCACCTCCTATGTAGTCTGATTAATAGGGGACCAGGCAATTCTGACTCTTCACTTTCTGGTTCAAAACACCAAACTCACCACTAAGCTATCCATGAAAAGGCTTTCTACAGTTGTGTCCCTAATATCCGTGACATAAAGTTTTATCAACAGATTCTTTAGGCAGAATTATAATAGGTATCCTTGAGTAGGACTTTCAACTTTAAATAGAAGCTTAAGAGGAAGGAGAGAATTCTGGATAAGGAAAAGGATTGGGACGCTATTGGTGAAAAAGGCTTCCTGTATCATTTATTTTACAAAGATATCAATATCTTTTGTACAAGTTCAGAAATATACATTAAACCACACACGCGCGCACACACACACACAGAGGCAAACATTTTTGACATTAATTCAACAGATACTTCTTCTTCACGAAGAGTATCTATTGGATCACATCATCCTCTAATTATGGACTCATTAGAACCCAGCTTTAAGCACAACACTTATTAAGGGACAAAGAACTTTTACTCATTCTCAGTCTCAAAAACTGGGACTAATGTTAAAATTTTATCAGAACCAGAAATCAGTCAGCTTAAGACTCAGGCATTAAACAAATCAACCAATAAATTTGAATATTTTTTTTCTTTGTTCCCTTCACTTTCTTAGACCTGCAATACCACTGGGATTTGGTTTTGTATCATTAGAGATATATAGGGGCATCTAGCCGAGTATTTCTTAAGGAAGCTACTGAGAACATCCTTTTGCTAAAACACCACTTGTTAAATGTCCTTATAAACTACTGCCATAGATTTTTGAAATAGACAAGCCCTAGAGAAACTTTAAGTCTCTGTATACGTGAATTTCTCAGTTTCTATTAAATTTCCACTTATTCAGATGACAGAGCAAGTAACTAAATCTCGAGGAGAAGCCATCAGTGGAATCACATGTAAAACTCGAGTATTTATGGCAAAGTCCAAAGTTTACACAAATCTCAGATAATAACTCCAGTTCATTCTCATTATGGAAATTTTATATTTTTCTCACACCTCTGAAGTTCGTGTTAGTTATCTTTAAGACTGAATATGGAAGTGCTCAAATACCAAAGGCATGACTCTTTTATGTTATTTATGGCCTGACGAGGGCAGGAAGTATCAGAAACCTCTTGAGGATTCCCTTTCTTGTGTTATTTTCAGCATCATGTTTCATGTTTTTAGAGGTCAACACAGTTTGGAGGTCTTTCTCGAAAGCAAATGAACCTGAAGCTTTTTCAAAAGCAAGCCCTAACAGTGTTCCTGGTTGTAGTCTCTAAATGTTGTAAGAGCTATGAGGAATGTATCCCAGAAAGCTATTTCCTGACCTGTAAGCTAGAGTCAATAAAAAATTAGCAAGAGGTTCCCAAATATTTAAAAGGTTTAATCTAAATCTTACTCAAAATGATCACACAATTATATCTGTGAATAAGCCTAAGGACCCAGATACAGAACATACAATTCAGTACACTAATCCTGGTTCCTATCTGGTTAATAACAGATTTCTTTGATTCCATTAAAAATAGCAAGTCAAAAACACAAACCTTAGTCTTTGCTCTTAAAAAAAATAGAAAGTCATAAAGTTTCTAATGAAAGGAGGCTATGGAAGAGGAGAACCAAGTTTTACCATTGGAAATAATAAAGGCACAATAATTTAGCAAAAGAATAATAAAATGCAGTAATTCTAAGACCACTGCTAGCATGTATCTCCCCCTCTGGAGGAATGTAACGGAAAAGGTGCCTCCACCAGGAAAGACACTGGTAAAAGGGTGCCCTTCCTATAAGAAAGGACATTTGCATCTTAGGGCACATGCTGAGAGGGGTGTAATACAAGCTGTATAATTCCATCCCCACCTCCTTTTCTGACATTGGCTTAATACCCAAGTGTACAACCATAAAGCAAGCTTTGCCTTTTATACAATGCCTTGACTGTTGTCATGGTTAACATGCTCAGAGCCTAAAACAACTCATCAGGTCCTGGGTTTAAATAGTGCCATAATTTTAAGTCTTCCATTTTCTAAGGGAGGTCAGAAGCTCTAATGGTGTTTTATACTAGTAAGATCAGTATGCTCTTGTTCTTCTAAAGTAGGAAACAATAGAAAGCAGGAAAGTAGGAAAGGTACAGAATATCTCTTGTGTATGTAGGATTAGTGGAGACTACATGAATTTTATGTGCCAAATATCACTGTTCAGGCATATCAAATTTCATAAACTATATACAAGTCTGACAAACAAACAAAAAAGGTCTATCACAAAATGGCCTGGTATTGTCAAGACTTAGGATGTATAGCTTTTTAAAAAAATGGAGACAAATATTTTTTACAACATATATTATTGATAACAGAATCACTGTGAATTATGTAAGAAATTCATACAGCTGTAGTCCAGCAATGGTTATCATTCTTTTTGTTCCATTCTCTGTTCTGACTTAGGTTGTTGACTGGTAGACAACTGTTGAATGTTGAAAGGCATGTAAGCAATTGTGTCAAATCTCTCCAATAACAGGTTTACAGATGCAGTGGTTCACTAAATTAGAGAATGCATTATTTTATGGCAAGAATGCATATGGAAAAGACTTAGCTCCTGGCACACTATGCTATTAGCTTGCCTGTGAGTTGGGCCATTGTTGCTTATGTTTAGAGGGAAAATAATGCCCAACACACTCAGGCTACCAAGATCATTTGGTTTCAAGAGCATCCCTTCTCTTGTATAGTGTATTCTAGTAATACTTAACTTGACAACAATGCTACAGAAAAATTTGGAGACACATTTTTTTCACATATTTCACCTTTAATATCAATGTAGCCACAGAAGAAATAAACCTCAATTCTAGACTTAGGGGTAGCAAATGATAACCCACAGGCCAAATTAAGCCGACAGCCTATTTTTATTAATAAAGCTCTATTAGAACACATCCATATTCATGTACATAATCTATATGCCTATTTTCACACTGCGACAGTAAAAATGGGCTTAGAGACAATGTGGAACGAACCCCAAAATATTTACCATCTGGCTCTTTACCAAAAGAGTTGATGGACCCCTGGTTTATTTTTTCATTTTCTTTTTTTAAGTTTATTTATTTATTTTAAAGGAGAAAGAAAAAGAGTGAAAAGGGCAGAGAAAGGGGGAGGGAGAGAATTCCAGGCAGGCTCCGCACTGTCAGCGCAGATGCTAATATGGGGCTCAAACCCACAAACCATGAGGTCATGACCTGAGTGAAACCAAGAGTCAGATGCCTAACTAGCTGAGCTACCCAGGAACACCAGTGGACCCCTGATTTAGATGCAGTTTGTTATTTGTTATCTGTGTTATCTTTAACAAGCCACCTGACCTACTTAATTTCTCTGGAAAACTGAAGCTATTGACTTTATTCAGATTTTGTGAAGGTTACATGAGATAAAGCCAATGAAGCACTTATCTCAGGACTGGATGTATAGTGAGCCAGTATTACAAAGGTGATGAGGAATCAGTCCTGACTTTTTCAGCATGTTGTTGAACTCCATCAGAGAAGCTTTAGAAAACATTTTTGCACAGAAGCTACCGACAATTAAATAAGAGAGATGAAGAATTTTTAAAAAATCTTTGATATGTTTAGTCAAGAGAGGAAAGGCAGGAGCAGATGGGACATATGGAAACAGAGGTATATGTAGTTCTGGACTGACATTTTTTTGCTCTTCCTGCTTTGCAGACTCATCCCTGTGTCTTTTATTTGTTACAAGGCATTCTGAACAACAGAGTACCAAGAAAGAGTACTCCAAACCACTCATTTAAGAATGTTTGGTGAAGTTTTAGTGGTACAGATTGTGTTCATTACTGATGTCACTATAAATAGGAGTCAGTAGACAAATGCTAGAAATACACAGTTGTTTTATGATGGAAAGGGTGAATAGAGATTTTTAAAACAGTTTTTAGTAATTTATTTTTTAATTTAAATTTTATTTACTTAACATACACTGCAATATTGATTTCAGGAGTAGAATTCAGTGATTCATCAGTTACATACAACACTCAGTGCTCATCACAACAAGTGCCTTCCTTAATGCCCATCACCCATCTAGCCCATCTCCCACCCACCTCCCTCCATCAATCCTCAGTTTGTTCTCTATTGTTAAGAGTCTCTTGTGGTTTGCTTCCCTTTCTTCTCTCCCCTCTGCCTTGTTCATCTGTTGTGCTTCTTAAATTTCACATATAAGGGAAATCATGTGGTATTTGTCCTTCTCTTTTTGACTTATTGCACTTAGCATAATACATTCTAGCTCTACCCACATCATTCCAAATGGCAAGCTATTTTTGATGGCTGAGTAATATTCCATTGTATTTATATACCGCATGTTCTTTATTCATTCATCAATCAATGGACATTTGGGCTCTCTCCATAGTTTGGCTATTGTTGATAATGTTGCTGTAAACATAACGGTGCATGTATCCTTTCAAATCTGTATTTGTGTATCCTTTGGGTAAATACCTAATAGTATAATTGCATGATACCTAGGAAAAAATCTAACTAAGGAGATAAAACATCTGTACTCTGAAAACTACAGAACACTTATGAAAGCAATTGAAGAGGACACAGAGAAATGGAAAAGCATTCTATGCTCATGGATTGGAAGAACAAAAATTGTTAAAATGTCTATACTACCTAAAGCAATCTACACATTTAATGCAGTCCCTATCGAAATACCACCAGCATTTTTCACAGAGATAGAACAAACAATCCTAAAGTTTGTATGGAACCACAAAAGCCAAAATAGCCAAAGCAATCCTGAAAAAGAAAAACAGAACTGGAGGCATCCCAATTCCAGATTTTAAGCTATATTACAAAGCTGTAGTAATCAAGATAGTATGTTAAGGGCACGAAAATAGACATATAGATCAATGGAACAAAATATAAAACCCAGAAATGGACCTACAACTGTATGGCCAACTCATCTTTAACAAAGCAGGAAAGAATATCCGATGGAAAAAAAGACAGTCTCTTCGATAAGTGGTGTTGGGAAAACTGGACAGTGACATGCAGAAGAATGAAACTGGACAGACCATTTTCTTACACCATACACAAAAATAAATTCAAAATGGATGAAAGACCTAAATATAAGACAGGAAATCATCAAAATCCTAGAGGGTAACACAGGCAGCAACCTATTTGTCGTTGGCCAGAGCAATTTCTTACTAGATACATCATCAAAGGAAAGGGAAATAAAAGCAAAAAAGAACTATTGGGACTTCATCATGATATAAATCTGCTGCACAGTGAAGGAAACAATCAACAAAACTAAAAAGCAGCCTACAGAATGAGAGGAGATATTTGCAAACAATATACCTGATAAAAAGTTAGTATCCAAAATCTATAAATAACTTGTCAAATTCAACACCCAGAAAACAAACAACCTAGTTAAGAAATGGGAAGAAGACATAAATGGACACTTTTCCACAGAAGACATCCAGATGGCTAACAGACATATGAAAAGATGCTCAGCATCACTCATCATCAGTGAAATACAAGTCAAAACACAATGAGATATCACCTCATGCCTGTCAGAATGGCTAAAATTAACAACACAAGAAACAACAGTTGTTGGTGAGGATGCAGAGAAAGGGGAACCCTCTTGCACTGTTGGTGTGAATGCAAACTGGTATAGCCACTCTGAATAATGGTATGGAGGTTCCTTAAAAAACTAAAAATAGAGATTTTTTTAACCTTAAAAACAAAAACTATCACCCTAAACCAAAAACCACCTCTTATACAAATAAGTATTGCTCAATAAATCCTCATACATAAACATAGATTTCTCTGTGGTTCTCAAATAGACTTTTCCCTAGCCCCCCCAGGACATTTTGCTAAAACTGGGAATATTTTGGTCATCACAACTAAGTGGGTGGGGTATGTTACTGGCATCTGGTTGGTAGTCTAGGGGTGCTGCTAAACATCTTACAGTTCCCCCATCCCCACCCTGTTAAACACACACACACACACACACACACACACAGAACTATTTAGTTCCAAATGTCATTGGTGCCAAGGCTGAGAAAATCTAATCTAACTGAAGTCATATAAAAAGTCATATAAAAAGCAAAAAGCTCAAAGCAAAATAACCAGTCTGCAACATCTGGGCAGTCCTCTTAGAGTGGACTCGAGGTGGCTTGATAAAACTTAAAATTATTCTTTCTTACTTCCTATCTTAAAGCACTGATATAAAAATGGTCAATTATTCCACTCATTAAATCCCTCTTTATTGACTAGCTTCTATGAGTTAGGCAGTGTAATAAACACCAAGGATAAAACCGACACGGTTCGTACATTCATGGAGTTTATAGTATATGGTGAGGGACATTATTTATAAATTCAGTAACTGGAGTTAAATTTACACCTCTAGTTTTCATTTTTTACTCAATATGTCCTTGTTTTGGCCTCCACATATCCTAGATACTAGATTAAATGTTGCTAAGGGAAATGTAGAAGGTACATTCTCTATGAAACTTATTAATAACTATATGACATGGTAAGTGTTACAGGATGCTTTGGTTGCACAAGAAATTAATCTTAGTCTTGGGAAATTGAAGGAGATTGCCCAGAATATGTAATATTTATGTAAGAACTGAAGAATGCATGTGAATTGAACAGACAAGAAAAGTGCAGAATTAGGCAAGTTGGGAGTGTTTTAGGTAACACAGTATGCTTGAAGTAAGTATAAAGAAGTGAGCCTGACACATAAGCAGGATCATACCATAATGAAATTTATTTTTTTCATAATGGGAATTATATCACATGTTTATATTTTAACTTGATTCCAAGGACATTTAGAGCTATTGACAGGTGTTAAAGAGGGAGACATGATTTGATGTGCACTTTGGCAAGGCCATTCTGAAAAACAATAAAAAGGGAAAAAAGAACAATGGACACTGTAGATGAAGAGAAACTGTATAATCCCAAATATAAGGCAGTTGCATTATAGCAGGTGAACAAAGATTCAAGTTGAACAAAGAACAAGATTCTAGTGACCTAGGGGCGCCTGGGTGGCTTAGTCAGTTAAGCGTCCAACTTTCGTCTGAATTATTTTCAGATTCTACTCAAGATGCCAAGAACACCAGAGAATTGTTAGCTGGTTATTTTAGTGTCACTCCTATGCAAGTAACATTCTTCTCTGGTGTCAGACTGAGGTCTTCAGTCAGTGCTTAGAAAAACAAAAATTACAGGAAGTTTCAGAGGAATTAGGGCAGACAAAGTCATGATCTCGTGGTTCGTGGGTTCGAACCCCGCGTCGAGCTCTGTGCTGCCAGCTCAGAGCCTGGAGCCTGTTTCTGAGTCTGTCACTCCCTCTCTCTCTGACCCTCCCCTGCTCAAGCTGTCTCCCTCTCTCGCTCTCCTAGAAATAAATAAAACATTAAAAAAAAAAAAAAGCTGCTGTCTTACAGGAGCAGCTCATAAAAAAAAAAAAAAAAAGATTCTAGTGACCTAGAGTAAGGTGTGGTGAGAAAGGAGGAGGGAGATCACTAGATTTGAGGGAGGGGGTGTACGTGATCAGGAGTATAAAGGTGAGCATTTTTTGAAGTCACTGGGAGACAGCTTTTTGACAGGAGGTTGAGTATGTGTGACCCCCTGCTCCTCTCTCCCTTCAGTCCAAGTCCAAATCGATCCTCTCCATTAGTATTGAGAAATGGAAAAAGAGAACGAGCTAACTTACACAACTACAAGTGCATTATGTTCAGTTTTTCTCTCCACTTTTCTCTCATGCCTGGCCCAGAAGTAGGATTTAGCTACCTAGGACCGGAAGTGAGAAGGAGCCATGCAACTGGCTCAAGAAAAACATCTGTTGTAACAGGAGCTCTTTTGTTATTCAGGGAGAAAAAATTATGCAAGTAGATGTTTTATTGTTTACATTTCTACATGATATTTAATTGTACCTGGCACTTCAGTAGCTAGTTGCAGAATTCCATTTCAGCTCATATAATTTTAGAAAGTTCCCAGGATTATGTTGCAGGCATTTCAACCAAGTAGAGGTAAATTCTGACACTTGTATCTCACTACTTCAGAACCTTCCTCTAGACAGATTCATATTGATACACTAATGATTTTTTTAAAGAAAGGAGGTTAACCAGTTATGAATTCCCTAAAGATAATAACAGTTCATAGTTACACACCAGAATAGCATGATATATTCTTAAAACCCTTTCTCCAAAACAAGAGATACAATGACAATGCCATTCCCTTAATATCCAGTCATAGTGCCCTTCAAATAAAGGAAGTGAGGTTTATTTAGCATGATTTGATTTCTGCTGAAACTATGGATCTTATAATAATCTCTCTCTCTCTCTCTCTCTCTCTCTGCCTGCCTCTCTCTCTCTCTCTCTCAGAATTTCTCCAACAGAAACTATTTTGTGGTGAATCAAAAGACATCTAAGACTGGGTCAAGAGTAGGTGAGAGTGGCTATTTATATAAGGGAGGAAATGTCACAGACTAATTTTATTAGCAGTAATGATGAAGATATTCAGTCTTTCAAAGGCAAAAGGAAACATGACATTTAAGAAAAGTCACTTTTTCTTACCACATGGACATTTTTGACGCAGATACAGGTGAATTATTTTCAGATTCTACTCAAGATGCCAAGAACACCAGAGAATTGTTAGCTGGTTATTTTAGTGTCACTCCTATGCAAGTAACGTTCTTCTCTGGTGTCAGACTGAAGTCTTCAGTCAGTGCTTAGAAAATCAAAAATTACAGGAAGTTTCAGAGGAATTAGGGCAGACAAAGTGATGATTCTCTGCCATGTAATTTTATTTTCCATTCTCAAATTCCCATTATAAAAAGCAAAACATAAGTGAGACTTTGTGTTTTTCTTTCCAACATTTATCACGTTTGCACATTAAGAAAAACTGTAAAATATGAAGGCAAATGGCTTACAAAGAGGGTTGAACAAAATCATTTATTTAAGAAGACCATAGTACATTTTGTGTGGTTTGGGTTTGCTTGTGTTCATTTCCTCCTTAAACATCATTTTCTGCTAATCTTCTTGCAAAGAAATTTTTTTTTCAAAAAAGAAAATAAATATTAAGAGTCAAAACACAAAGAAGTAAACTTTCTTCTTAACTGAAGTATAATTAACATACAGTATCCGATTAGTTTCAGATGTAT
>NW_027527952.1:372519-411497 GCF_008692635.1 Crocuta crocuta
TATCATAATGATTTGATATTTTTAAACATTATAAAATTAAATTATTAAAATTAAAAATTAATTATTAAAATTATTAAAGTAATCCTGCAATAAGTCTAGTTACCATCTCTCACCATACAAAGTTATTACAATATTATCGACTATATTTCCTGTGCTATGTATTATATCACAATGACTTATTCTTTTTATAACTGGAAGTTGCTGCCTGTTAATCTCCTTTACCTCTTTCACTCACCCAGCCCCTAACCCCTCTCCACTCTGGTAGCCAACACTTTATTTACTATATCTATGAGCCTTTTTCTGAAGAAGCAAACTGTATTGCTTGTTATCTGGTTCTTTTTTTTTTTATCCTTCTCACGATTTAAATGAAAGATAAACTAGCATATGAGATTTGCCTGCTTATTTTTAAATGAAAGTTGCAGTTGTTAAATTTTATACTTGTTTGGGCGAGGAGGCTTGATATCTTTTTTGTGTCCACTGTTTCTAAAATAGCCCTGTAGAAGAATCATACTCAACTTGTAACAGCTTTTTATTACCTACTTAGAAGATTCAAGAAAGGGTAATGGTTACAGCTTCTAGGTTGGATACAAATACGAATGAGCCATAATTCTTGAGCTCCAGGATCTCAGAGTTTGTCAATCTAGGCAATAGACCTTACTGTCCCATGTTTCCTATGCCTTTTCTTCAGCAGCCTGGAGCAAAAAAAAAAAATATATCTAAGGACGAGAAATATATTTCCTGGACTAAAATTACATATATATGAAGAAAGCTAACAAAACAAGCATTGAACCCTTCAAAGCTTTAGAAGTCTCCCACAAAATTCACACTGTTTTATGGAGCAGCAAAACTGACTTAATAAAGGTAGTTAGCAAAATACTGGACATCCTGTCAGATCTTTCTTGTTGACAAAATTCACTACAAACTTCACAAGAATGCATACTGTTTTTTCCAGAGAGGTCTGGTGTTTCCCTGGAAGTCACCAATTGATGGTCTGAAATGTTCATTTCCTCTGGCTATACGAGCCAGAAGCAGATGGCTTGTTCTTCCTATGCGGTTCGCCTGAGAGGATGCAGCAGCCAAGGGCCTTGGCCTTCAGGACTGATGAACAATTCTAGAGCTGAACACTGCCACTGCCCTTCTCATTTGTATTTTCACATTCTACTTAATGGGTAATTCTACCCATTACCTTCAGGCCCATAAAGCACATAATAGGGTTAAAGTAACAAATTATACTGCTCTTAGGGGTTTCTCCAAGGTTCCCTGAGCATTTGCATGCAGAGCTGGTGGAAAATTCTAATTCACCTGGCCCCTAGGAGGGCCTGCTACCTCTCAAATATTACCTTTTGATGGGGCTCTTCCTGCATCCCAATTTAAAGCTGCTCCCCTAGCATTTCCTATCTTCCTTTCTTGCTGTATTTTATTTTTCTTTATAATATTTATTGCTTTCTAACAGGTTATTACAATATGCCCTTTTTGTTTATTGACTGAGTTTCTCTCCACTAGAATGTAAATGGAACATAGATGTCTGTGTCTGTTTTCTTTTCATTCTTTTAATGTTTATTTATTTTTGAGAGACAAGAGACAGAGTACCAGCAGGGGAAGGGCAGAGAGAGAGAGACACAGAATCTGAAGCAGCTCCAGGATCCACGCTGTCAGCACAGAGCCCAATGCTGGGCTTAGACTCATGAACCACAAGATCATGACCTGAGCTGAAGTCGGGTACTTAGCCGACTGAGCCACCCAGGCGCCCCTGTCTGTCTGTGTCTGTTTTGTTTCTCGCTATATCCCCAGCACCTAGACTACTGCCTGGCCTGTGAGAGTGCTCAATCAGGATTTGTTCAAGGACTCTTATAAATAATCTTGTACTGAAAACCACCATGGAGGTATAACATATGGTCCATGAACCTGAAAAAGAGTAAATAACACCGTGGAGCTCTTTCAAGAACACATCTGTTTGAGGCGGTGGTATGGTGTAATTGTCAACTCCATGTCATATGAACTCAGACTATTGAGTTCAAGCTCCAGTTCTACAACTACCTGCTGTGTTACCTTATTTAGACTTTTGTTTTCTTTCTGTGAAATGAAGATGAGGGTGTACCTCTAGGGTTGTTGTGAAGATTCAATGAAATACAGTAGAACCTTGAACAACATGGGTGCAAACCCCCGTGCGATCAAAAACCCACATAAAACTTTGGCTCCTCCAAAATGTAATTACTAATAGCCTACTATTGACTGGAAGCCTTATAGATAACAAACAGTTGATTAACACATATTTCAAATGATATATGTATTATATGCCGAGTATTCTTACAATAAAGTAAGCTAGAGGAAAGAATATGTTATTAAGAAAATCATAAGGAAAAGAAGTAATATTTACAGTACTTTACTGCACTTACTGAAAAAATCCTCTTATAGGCAGGCCAGGGTAAGCCAGGCCTGGCCCCAGGATGGTGATGTTTTCCATAGCCTGGTGGTCTTGGCTTCCCAGAGGCAGGTGCTGGGCAGACCCACAGCTGGCAATAGTGACCTGGAGGCAAAGTGCAGCTAGAAGTGTACCACCCAAAGGGGCAACTGGGTGGCTCAAGTCAGTTAAGCATCCGACTTCAGCTCAGGTCATGAACTCCTGTTTCGTGAGTTTGAGCCCTGTGCCGGGCTCTGTGCTGATAGCCCGGAATGTGGAGCCTGCTTCGGATTCTGTGCCTCCTTCTCTCTCTGCCCCTCCCCTGCTCACACTCGGTCTCTCTCTTTCTCAAAATAAATAAAAAGATTAAAAAAAGAAGAAGAAGAAGTATACCACCGGCATTGGCAGCTGCAGCTACACGAGTGCAACCAGGGGGCCAGGGCATAGCCACAGGGGGGCTCTGAGCCCAAGTCCCACAGATACCCTGGTGCAGCCCCCAGGCCCACAGAGTGGGGTGGGGCATAGTGTTGTGGTGAAGGGGGATACAGGGCTCCTCAGCAATTCTCCTGCATACCAATCCTGGGTGCTGGACCCAAGGGGCACAAGGCATAACCTGCAGCTCTAACTTACTCCAGGACCACCAGGGGCTGCTGACAGCCTTTGCAGAACCCCCGCCAAGTACTCAGAGGGCAGCAGCATGATCTTATGCCAATCACCTTCAATTTGGTCCAGTGGAGACTAGGGTGAGCAGTTGTAAAGAAATGCCTTGTGATTTTTGTTGTCAACTCTTCAAACAAAGAAACAAAAATTGTGTATAATTGGACCCACACAATTCAAACCCATGTTGTTCAAGGTCAACTGTATACATTGTGTGTATGGCAGTGCTGTTACCATTTCTTCTTATTTCCACTTAATACAGTCTCAGTATGTGGTCAGGATGTATTTATAATAGTCTCTTTCATTCTGTAGGGGAAGTATTTTACTAGGTAATCTGCTAATCATCACAATGAGTGACATCCTCATATTCCTTTTCTTTACCTCAACTGTTGTAGTAGCTTCTACATTCTGGGATCAATGCCCAAACAGGAGGCCTCTTTCATTGTGTTTGTTACAGATTCAGAAAAGACTATACTCTCTTTCTAGTAGCCACCCAACCACGGAAAACAAACAAACAAACAACAAAAATAACCAAAAACCTAGAGTGATAGGATCTCACAGACCAAAGAAATTCCTTTTAGATTTCATTGAGCCTTCTCTCTCAACAACTGCTGCTCTACCCACTCCAACTACCAAACTTGATCTCTTGCAAAATCTATCTGGAAAGGTGGTCATGCAACTTCTTCATCTCTTGCAGCTGCCTTCCAGCCCTTAACAAAAGAGTACGTCTCATATATAATGCATATGTATTGTCAGAAGGCCATTGCTCATGCTGAATTCAATCTAGCCACTGGCTTAGTTCCGGCCTCTAGAATTACCCAGAGTAAGGTGGCTTTACTTACCATGTCATGTCATCCAAATGGGACGTTTGAAGACAACCTAGATTTCTCCCCCCTGATAAGAATGGGGTCCTTGTGACCATTCCACACATGATCAAGTTTCCACGTTCTTTATCTTGCCCATTTCCTTTAATTTATTTCACTCTAACAATGACCCTTTAAATTATAATCCCCAAGACATGCTCTGAAACTGAAAATGTGGCATGACCTAGTATGCCTTGGAATGTGACCATCCAAAATATGAAAAATCAACTCTCTAAAAGGTACATGGGCTCATATAGATAGTTTTAGAAACCACATTACACTCTTGTCTCAGAACAGGTGTGGTCAAGTGAAATCCCCAAATCTGTTTTGTATGAGCTGTTATTCAGTCAGGTTTATGGCTTCTTTATAAGCTTGGGTCATTACTGTTTCCTTTAGGTGGTCCAGAGTTATGCTGGACTCACACATGAATTTCTTCTAACAAACTGCACTAAGCGCTAGTCACGAGAGCACTTATTAGAAACCCAAGCCACAGGTTTGGTGTCAGAAAGAGATAACCTAAGATACATCTGAAAGAACTAAAAGGAAAGGTCTAAGTTAGCACAAAGAACTTATTAATAATTATTCATAATCCTACAGTGATTTTATAAATTATAAAACTTAGATATATAAAATTTAAAACTTGTTATGTCTGTTTGTTCTTACTCTCAAGCCCATAAATGTACTTCAGGAAGTCAGTGACCTCTTACAAAGACATCAAAATGTAGTATAAATGTGCATTCATGATGTTTCAGAGGACTATCCATAGATTTCGTCACACTCATAAAGGGGTCAAAAATCAAAAAGAGATTAAGAACCACTATTTATTTTAGAAAGGGCATATTTGAGCCCTGGGGGTGATAAGGAAGTTGTCCAAAGTCACATAACTTAATAGGTAGTTGAGTGAACAATAATCAATGTCCCTCAAATCCCATCTCAAGCTCCCTTTATTGCTACATGTAATTGCAGGAAAGCGTTACTAAATAGATAAAAAAATACATATATGTGTGTGTATGTGTGTGTAAATGATTATGCATATTTAATACACCAATGTTTTACATGTCTTAAGACGTATATTGCTCTATTATATTTATATTCAAGTATTATTGAAAAGGATCTTAGGCATTGTTAATTGACGACAGACACAACTAAAAACGTGGCAACCAATACAGGGCAGGAAATAATGTCTTCTCATAGATGTCATGTAATAGCCTTCTTTGTGCTTTTCAACGGATGGCTTGAACATTGTAAACTTCAAAGTAAAATCTGTACTTCAAAAGATCAAAGGAATTTATACCAAAAGAGTAGCAAAAATAATCAGCTTTGTTTCACTTATGTATATGGCCGACAGTGCTGCAAACTATGAAAATAGATGTCACATTGTTCTAAGTCAAGGGTGGGTGCCTTTTCTACTGGGGAGGAGTAAATAACAATCCTCTTGTATTTGCAACTTGCTAATTTAACAAATGCTGTTCAACCCAGGGGGTAAATTTTGTATTTCTTACTTTTATTTTCTTGTTGGTTTGAGTTTTAAATAATGTATCAAGTTCCATTGTATTATAAACCTCATGTTTTTTGCCACCCACTTATAAGCTCCAGTAATAGTCTCTAATGGTAACTTAAGACATGCTGGACTTCAGAATAATAAGTTACAATATCACTTAAAAATAGTTCACAAATGAATCATAGAAATAAATAATCTTTGATTTGGGAAGGAGTGGATATTTGACTGTAGCCTCTTGTTTCACAAATGGAGAGACTGATACCCAAAGAAATATTGTGACCCAACCTACCAAGATTACAATGAAAATTAACATCAACAGCAAAATGGAAAACCAGGTTGAAGCCCAAAACTATAATAATTCTAACAATGGTAGCCTGTTTGTTCTTTAAGTGTAACCCTGAAAGGATAGAAATAATATCATTGACATTTATCTTATCTTAGCCTATTATTATCTTAGTGAAGTCAGAATTATTCAAGTCCTCACAGTGGGCTTCATTTACAAAGGGATGTTCACCACAAAGAGTTAGTCTTTTAGTCCTTTTGATGTTGATTTGTACATATGCTCAAAGTTTCCGAAATATGAATCATCTTGGATCATATGACAAATCATAGATTATCAGCAATGGAAAGAATGTTAGAGATTGATCATCTAAACCAAGTGCCTCCATTTGTACAGATGTGGCAGTTGAAATGCCAAGCAATTGCAGTCACATTAGAAGTGACTTAAGAGGCACCTGGGTGGCTCAGTTGGTTAAGTGTACAACTTCGGCTCAGGTCATGATCTAGCAGTTCGTGGGTTTGAGCCCTGCATCGGGCTCTGTGCTGACACCCAGCTCAGAACCTGGAGTCTGTTTCAGATTCTGTATCTCCCTCTCTCTCTGACCCTCCACTGCTCATGCTGTGTCTCTCTGTCTCTCTCTCTCTGTCTCTCTCTCTCAGAAATGGATAAACCATTAAAAACATTATTTAAAAAAAGAAGTGAATTAAAGTCACAAGAGGAGTGCCTCTCCCCTCACTTACTGTCACTCCCAGTCATTTGTTTGGAGAATTTGTGTTTCTTGCCCCATTGATCTGGGCTCTGTAGAAAACACTTAATCAAAATTTAAACTACAGCTTCCTTCTGGTCACTATACTCCAGGTTTCAGGACACAGCAATCATGGAAATAAGTCATCATCCTGCAGAGGTATTTTATTCTAATCAACAAGAGCTGCTGTTACACAATGAGGACAGGAAAGAATGTGTTTGTCAGACAGCCATCCTGATCATGTTTTAGCATTCTCTTGTGCAACTGTGATGATAAATGGGCAAGTGTATCACCAACAGCCTGGAAGGACCATAGTGATCTGGCATTCAAACCTGTCAGGAAGGAGAGCCTGGGTCACCCTACTGGTTAATTGACATAGACCAACAGAGATGCAAGCCAAGAATGACAGGACTCTAGAACAAATAATAGACGAGAAAAATATCAGTTGGAGTCTCAGGATTCACTGCAATGGCAGAGACATTAACCAGAATCCCAAAGGAGGTGTTCCCAAAATTCATATGAACTAGGTGTATCTGAATAGTTCAACTGGTGGACTACCTAGGTCTTTCTTCAGGACTAAAGCCCTTATTTCTCCAATTTCTGACACTACAAGCTGAGTCTGGTCCAGAGATTGCCCTTAAGGAAAAAGACCCAACTTATTCAATGTGATTCCTCCTTCTCAAGAGCAACACACATTCAACAGGTGGTTCACACAGGAATACAAAGACCTGGTCACCCCTTACCCAAGTCAGAAGTGCTATACAGAGTCATCCCAGTATGAATGCCAGTATGAATGCAACCAACAGATTGGCTGATGCCTTTGCTGAGACTTCAGTGTGGTCTGATTTTTCCTTCTGCCCTACACTACTTCATTTATTTCTGCTGATTCTGACTCCACTCCTCACTAAATTTCCTTTCTGGGGAAACTAACTTTCAACAGTCACCCACTTTACTAGAAAAGTACTAAATATAAGTTTTCTGATGCCTAGGCAAGTCAATATAAGGCTCTTTTCCTTTGTAATGTCTCTAAATTAAATTTGAAATCTGGACTTTTGTGCTCATGCATACAAAATTATATATAATTTTATCAGAGATCTAAGTAACCTGAATATGTCAGGCATATGTAGGATTCTTCTTCAGAATAGAAGTATGAGAAAAGTATCTGTCTTACATATACATGTATGTTTGGGACAGAGGGGTGGTTTATCAGATGGAAATGGAATACCAAGGCTAAAGAAAAAAGACGAACTGATGAAGTGTGATGGTTAATTTTATTTGTCAATTTGACTGGTTCATACTGTACCCAGATATTTGGTTAGTTATTCAGGTGTTTCATTGAGGGTGTTTACAGCTAAGATTAACATTTGAATTGATGGACTCCCCAATGTGGGTGGGCATTATCCAATCCATTGGATGCCTGAATAGAACAAAAAGAGTAAGGGAGAATTTACTCTCTGCCTCACTGTTTTTGACCTGAGATTTTGGTTTCCTACCCTTAGATTCAGACTCAGATAGAAATTACACTCTTCTGCTCCTCAGGGCTTTGAACTGAGACTGAAACTATGCCATTGGCTCTCCTGTGTCTCACTCATCTGGAGTTCTCAGCCTACATAATTACATGAACCAGAGGTTCCTTACAATAAATCTATATCTATATATCTCTATATATATCCACATACACATGTATAAATATGTACAGACCTGCTGATATACATATGTAAGTTATATATGTGAATGTAAATTATATGTATAATTTAAATATACATATAAAATGTATTAAATCTTTAATTATATATATGTATATTCTGTTGATTCTGTCTCTATGAAGAACCTGATGAATACACTGAAGGAACAGAAAGGAGAAATAAACAGGTGATCCAGATACAGGGTCTAAAATATAACAGGTAGGGAACCTATCTGAATAAAGGCCAAGTGCCCAAGAGTCAGTTCACAGACACTTCATCAAACTGGTGAGTAGTTGTACCTGAGATCATAAGAATGTCACCCAACCAAAACCCAAATCCATGTTGTCCAGGCCAAGAGAGGAGTTGTCTTCAAATAAGCATGAGCAAAATGGGAATTCCATTTACTTGCATCTCTCAAAAACATTTAAAGGATTCTAGTACATTGTACATTCACAGCCATTCCTATTAAATGCTTGGTCCTCACCTTTCTTTAGTCCTCAGAAACTCTCAGCTGCATTATATTCTTCCTTCCCAAGTAAATTCTTACTACCCAAGTACCAATCACCAATCAGCATCTTCCCCCATTAAATATTTATCCAACTTTCTCAACACTAGGAGTTATTTTTCTTGAGATAACCTACTGACTTTCTGTGTGTGTGTGTGTGTGTGTGTGTGTGTTTCTCTCCTCGAGCCTTGTTGTGTAGGGTGGATAAAGAGTATTGTGAATCTTCTAATTATTAGTAATGTTGTTTCCTCATACAACCAAGGTTGTAGTGGGGACTTATTCCTTTTGAGAAACTCTCATCAACCAAGGTCAATTAAGCCCTAATGGCCTAAGGCATCCATTGTATGTGATGAATTAAGTTATCTCCTATGCATCTGGAATGGTACCAACTACTTCTATCCTTGGAAGAATTATGAAAATAGTCACTCAGGGGCATCTGGGTGGCTCAGTCAGTTAAGCGTCCAACTTCAGCTCAGATCATAATCTCAAGGTTCATGAGTTCAAGCCCCACATTGGGCTCTGTGCTGACAGCTCAGAGCCTGAAGCCTGCTTCAGATTCTATGTCTCCTTGTCTCTCTCCCCTTCCCCTGCCTCAGGCTCTCTCTCTCTCTCTGTCCTCGAAAATGAGTAAACATTTAAAAAAGTGTTAATAGTCACTGAAATCATTGTCTGTGCAGTTAATTCTCTTATGAAACTGGTTGAGAAAGATATCCTTAGAGAGCACATTAAGGTTAAAATCAATTCTATAACATCCATATCATCAGGAGTTCTGACTGTCAAGTTCTCCCAATCTTGAGTGCCTGACACAGGGCACAGCATTCAGTAAAGACTTGATGTACAGATGAATAAATTATTGTGAGCTGGTCATTCTATCCAGATAAACCTAAGTCTTAAGAGTCAGAATCTTAAAATAAAGGAACAGCAGAGAGCACCTGACAAAAATTCATTTATACTTTAACCAGTGCCTAAAAATGTATTAGTGAAAGCTTGTTTGTATTAAACCATGACTACATTGTACTCCATTATTCCCCCTCTCTGCAGAAAAGTTTGGTTTTACACCTGAATAGTATAAGCTGGAATATAATGTACCATGTCAGACCAAGAACACTTTCCCAGCAATAGAGTAAGAGAAAAACCCAAACCCAGAGGTTTACTTTTGATATATACCTGTCCTAATTTTATCCCGGAGTGTACAACACTTTGATGGAAACATGGTCAATGCTAAGTATTATAACATATCTAGACTACTGACTGCTTGCTGTTTAACCCCAGCCATCAACAGCTTCCAGCAAAACTTCCTGTTGTTTCATTTGTCAGATGTGGTCTGATAAGAGCTTGGTGAGGAGTCAGGGTGAGCCATTCTCTACTTCTCATTTCTCATAAATAGGGATCCATCTATGTACATCATGCAGTGGTATGTAAAACAAACCACAATGAAACTGTCAAGAAGTCGTGGCAATGTTTTAACCTTCTGTTATTTTGCAAAGTTCTGTCACCATATTTTGGAGTCAAGACAATAAATATTCTTTCCTTCTTCCTCTGCTCCTCTGTTCCAACTAGCCTGTAGATCATGGACCTTTAAGATGACATGGCCTGCAAAAAGTAGCACACCTGGGTTCGTGATTCGATTCAAAATATCTGTAATTATAGAAACAGAATATTAAATAAAAGGAAGATAATAAACAATGAGATTCTGGAAGGCAGCCAGGCCCTCAGTCTTGAAAAAGTACTTACTACAGTATAACCCAAATAGCTGGACACAGGTGGAGGACAAAAGGCCCAAGCTGCCAGCTATCCTGAAAGTTCAAACAGGGGAGGGTGTATTCAGACTTTCCGGAAAGTTCTACGTCTGCAAGAAAAAAGAAAAAAAAAAAACCTACATATCATCCTTTTCAAAAAGTGGGATAGACCACAGCCTAACAAATGAATCCCAGTTGTTTAAAATTGGACTGTGAATGGGGCGCCTGGGTGGCTTAGTCGGTTAAGCGTCTGACTTTCGCTTAGGTCATGATCTCACGGTTCGTGGGTTCGACACCCACATCGGGCTCTGTGCTGACTGCCAGCTCAGAGCCTGGAGCCTGTTTCAGTCTGTGACTCCCTCTCTCTCTGACCCTCCCCTGCTCACGCTGTCTCTCTCTCTCTCTCTCTCCTAGAAATAAATAAAACATTTAAAAAAAAAAATTGGACTGTGAAAATAATTCCATATACAAATATTCCCTGAGACTATAGCATTTTCATTAAGTTAGGACCTGGATGATTCATTAATTTAAGGTACAAGTCTATCCAAATGGAAGCCTAAGATAGTTAATAAGTGGTAATAAGTGTGCTGGTTGTAATAATCCTGTCTCCATTGCTTAAATTGTCCATAATAGTTGTATGGTTTTTTTTCTTAAACAAAATGCTTGAATCACCACCCAGAAGACACTAATCACACTAAAACTGTGTGACTCATGGGAAACAACAGAGTGTAAACTGGAAGAATTCTGCACTCGGATTCAGGAAACCTGGGTGATGATCTCATCTCACCACTTGTCAGTCACATGAACTTGGGCAACTCTCTTTACCTCAGTTGCCCAACTGTGATATGGAGATGATGTGTATGATGATAAAACATAGCTGCTTGAAGTAACTTCTGGATCTCAAATTAATAATTCCATGACTTTCCTGCTTTAAATTATATTTTTAATATATGTCTAAAAATCAAACATAGACACATGTAACTGTCATGACCCATTACACTGGTGGGGTTTCTCTCCATGATGTGACTTATCCTTTTTTGTAAGCCTTCTTAGTCCTCTTTAATGTGATCAAGTGACAAGATCTTCTCTGTTTTTTCTTTTCCTGGTCTTGAGTCTGTTCTTATGGGGATGTTAGTCCCTTTTAATTATAAAACCCACCACTATTGTTTCTTTCTTCCACATATCAGTTCACATTATAATTCTTATCAATTTAAAGGATTATTCAAACACCTTGAATATTTTTATGTTCTAATTATTTGTCAGATAGTATATAAAATAATGTAAATATTATATGTTAAATATTAGAAATTAAATGTTCAGTACATAAAAACACCCTGAAGTATTTACAGTGTACATTAACCCCTCCAGAGCAGAGTAACTAAAAGCAATTTCTTCTTTAAAAAGAAAAAGTCGGTGACAAATAATTTAGGACCCTACAAGCTAGAGAACCAGAGTGACTCTTGAACAGGTCCATATAGAAGTCCTCTGTGAGGGTTTTTTGTCTCTGTTTATCCTAGGAAACAAACCAAACCAAACCAAACCAAAAAAAAAAAAAAAAAAAACCTTCCGTCATCTAAGACCATGCTTCTTAAAGAGCAATAAACAGAAATGCATATATGTACATGCTGACAACCGGTGATCCAAGCCAAATAATAAACCTGATGCATCTTCCTGGAACATCTGTTTTAAGATTGAAATAAAAGTTTGTATGATTTTCTAAAATAACAGAACACAAAGTAATTTTCAAATTTTCTATATGCTGTTTGAGAATATAATCCCCAAACCAGCTTCTCTACAGACTGAAAATACACATTCTTACTTCTCTGCCTTTTAGGGACACGTCAATGGAAACATCTGAATGAATGGATCTAAGGAAATCTAAAAGTATCTCTTCCTTGAGGTACAAAATGACCAATGTAGTAGAAAATACACACATCATTTTTCTTCAGTAATATAAACAACTTGCATTCTAAGTTGGTATCTAACTATTTATTCTGAAATCCTTAGAGGTCTTTTTTGCCATCAACCTTGTCACTGCCTGCAGGTTGAGATCGTTTCTGAAGGGAATGGAGTAAGAAAATAATCACAAGGAATTTGCTCCCCTTCCTCACTGTCTCCCTTCTCATACAAGAAGTGGCTTTCTCCAAAAAAATATTTTGTTCACAGAATGCCACAGATGGCCTGGTTTCCCTTTACTTGTCTCTTCAGTATCAGTAAACTGGGGTTACAGACTTTATGTGGCCTGTTCTTTGGAAGACAATTCTGGAACACTAGGTGTAGAGAGCAGAGAGGATTCCAGAGAAAGGGCCAGTTTCACTCAGGGTCAGAGATTGAGGAAAAGACTGTGGGAAAACAGTTGGCCTCAGGGCCTTCCTGATCTTACCTCTCTTCAAGCCACTCCTTTATCCTGCAAGAAGGAGGGAGCTGAGCCCTGTTGCCACCAGAGATCAATCAGGACCCCTTTGGGCAAGGACAGCCACATACCCCAGTTTGCCAAAGACAAAAGATGGATTTCAAAGTGACAGATAGGGCAAGTCACCAACAAATCAATCTAGGTGTTCGTTTATATGGGGGGGAAGTATAATTATTACTTAAATTAAAAAACTACCACATGCTGGGATGCCTGGGTGGCTTACCTGGTTAAGTGTCTGACTTCAGCTCGGATCCTGATCAGGTGGTTTGTGAGTTCAAGCCCTGCATCAGGCTCTATGCTGACAACTCAAAGCCTGGAGCCTGTTTCAGATTCTGTGTCTCCCTCTCTGCCCCACCCTCGCTCACACTCTGTCTCTCTGCCTCTCTCTCTTTCTCACTCTTTCAGAAATAAACATTTAAAAAAAAATGACCACATGCTTATTATAGAAAATTCAGACACGGACACCTGGGTGGCTCAGTCAGTAAGTGTCTGACTTCAGCTCAGGTCATGATCTCGTGGTTTGTGGGTTTGAGCCCCGTGTCAGGCTCTGTGCTGACAGCTTGGAGCCTGGAATTGGAGCCTACGTGAAAATTCCACGTTTCCCTCTCTCTGCCCTTCCCCTGCTCATGCTTGCTCTCTCTCTTTCACTCAAAATATAAACATTTTTTAAAAATTTTAAATCAGACGATATATAAAAGCACAAAGAAAGTATAAAAAATTATTGGGAACAGCTGTATAATTTTTGAGAATCTACTGTGTGCCTGGCATTGTATAAAACACTGTTAGTACTAACAAAGACACATAAGATGCTCTCAGGGAATTTATAACCTTGTAGAAACCTGGCATTTGAGGCAGTCAGAAATAGGATAGCAAAAGAGATCACTAGGTGTACATATTTAAGTCGTCAGGGTGTTTGTTGGGTCAATAGAGGGTCGGCTGAACGCTAATGAATAGAAAGCAGTCTGGGGAGCATCTTTTACTCCTCTCCAGGAGGACAAAGACTTGTAGAAGACCATGTTGAGGAGAGAGCACAAACCAGGCCCTCTCCCATCTACTTTTTTTGTTTGTTTAGTAGCCTTGAGACAATGAAGAAGCACTGACTCTGAGTTCAAGTAATAGCTCTGCCACACGTAGCAATGCAAACTTTAGTCAACCCTCTTAAATAGTCATTTTTTCAAACAAGCATAATAATCTCTACCTCATAGCACTGAGGTGTATAACACCTATTACACACATATTAACACATATTAAGGTATTTAATCCTCAAACAAGCTCTATGAGGTATCTACTTGGTTAACACCATTCTGTGTAGGAGGAAACCAAGATGCAGAAAATCTGTATAACTGGCCCAAGATCACATACACAGTAAGCAGTAGAGCCAGGATTTGAACTCAGGAAACCAAGCTCCGAAGTACTTACTCTATACTATGTAGTAGTTAATCACTACTGCCTTTTGCATCTCTCCTGAATTAAGTGAAATCCCAGTAGCTGCCTTTTACATAATAGTCTGGTGAAGACAGAGGAAATGATTTTTTGGAACCTGGGGAACTGGCACTAAAGGCCATGCTTTATAAAATCTTAAACAGAATAATATAATAATAATAATAATAATAATAATGGCTGACATGTTTATCAGCTGAAAAGCATTATTACAAGTAATGGAAGAGGGAGGAGGTATGTGTGTATATAAATGATCTCACTTAATCCTCACAATAATCTGTCATTTATGACTTGTTCTCATCATTTTACAGATTTGGCGACTGTGGCTCTGTAGGGCTTAAGCAACTTTTTGAAATTACAAAGCTAACATACTGTCATGCTGAAATTAGGATTGAGATCTCTCAGAGCAGACACTCAACTCTTGAAATGAATTTGTTGAGTAAAAATGGTATGTAAGGGGACACCTGGGTGGCTCAGCCAGTTAGGCATCTGACACTTGATTTCGGCTCAGGTCACGAGCTCATGGTTTGTGACTTTCAAACCCAGGTCCAGTTCTGCACTGTCAGATTCATATTTTCTGTCTCCCTATCTCTCTGCCCCTTCCTCACTTGCTCTCTCTCAAAAATAAATAATAGTTTAGAAAATAGTGCGTAAGAACTATGAAGAAGAGAATAAATACACAAAATAGATGAAAAGTCATAGATCATCTCCCCTGCAGTGTGAGGTAGCAACTGAGAGCCACATGAGGATGCCTGGGTGCTGATCCTAAGTCAGCCACTAATGAATGGGCTACATGGCAATGAGCAAATCACTGTGTCTGCGCTTTGGCTTCTCCATCTATCACATGAGCAGGGTGGAATAGGTTACTGGTTCTTAATCTCTTGGTGATCATAAACCACTTCCATGTATTCAGTGAACTCTCCCTCCAGACAAATGCACATGTGAACATAAGACAGAAAGCTCTGTGTTCAATTCAGTAGTGACAATATATTCTATATGAAGTGTCAGGCTTTCCCACTGAAATGTAATATCCATGAGGGCAAAGGACTTGTCTTCTTTGTGTCTATTTTCCCAGTTACTATAACAGTACTTGGCACATCATAAGCTCCCCTAAACTATCAACTGAATGTTTAAATAGATGAGGGTTGCTGGTCTCCTTGAAGTCAACCCATATTAAACCCAGACTAAGAAAACTTGGGCCGAATTATTTTCAAGGCCTTTTTTCGTTCTGAAAGATCTAAGGTTTAGTCATATGAAATTGGGAATGCTCTGCTGCTTCTAACCAACAAAAGTGACAATTTCATGTGCTTCAACCTAATACATTAATTTATAATTTTACTCACCTAGTGAATATGTGTGTGTGCACTTTGATACCTACTGCTGTTTTAGTTCTAATCCTATGTATCTGCAACAGCTATTATTCACCTTGCATTTACCACATGATGAACCCCAAGCAAGTAGATAAATGTGTAGTATTTCCTGCTTCTTTTAAACTGCCTGTGAATGCAAAGAGAGCCCATATCTGTTTTAGGTACAATTCTTGTGTATCTTAATTTCTTAGTTTCCCCTTATTTGAAATTTATCAATACGTATATAGTTCCAAATGATTCCATCATGAGGTAGCAACTAAACAGTTTAAGACCAGACTTAATATAAATAAGTCAGACTTCTGGAATAATTGTTAAAACAAGAAAACAGTGTGTCCAACCAGATGCAAATCTTTTTAAAATGCTTTCCAAGTATAAACTTTGGGTTGGTTAAAGTGTAAAATAGCAATTTCATTATATGACTTCTGGATTTGATCATAAAACATCCCAGTTACCATTTATTCAACATTACAGATATCCTGTAACATCTAATATCCACTATTCAAGCATTGTGCATTATGAATTTTTTAAAAGCCTCTAGAAATACCCGACTGTGGAAGACTTAGTATTAATTTTTTTTAAATCACTGAAACAAATAGAATACACTTTTAGGAGGTAACTTGATGCAGCTTAACTACTATGGCAATATTTCTGAAATATGCTCTGCATATGTTACCCAATGAAGTCTTTAACTATTATATACAGTGGAAATAGTAATTTATTTGGATTTGTGAGAAAAACGAATGATGAAATATGGAAGTTTTGTTGTGAGCTAAGACAACTTGTGCCTCTTCTTAACCATAACGATTTAATGAGTGGTATTTCAGTGTGACTTCTACCAGCCTCCAGCTAAGCTGCCTCTTTTTCTTCTCTAAAAGAATGTTTCCAGTAAGATGTGTTGAGGTCAGGTCAGGTAGAACTAAGATTAAAAAAATAAACCAGAATAACTTCCTGTGGAAAAGGTGAAAACTAAGAGAAGTCCAGTACATGACAAAGCCTGCCAGATACAAGGGGAACAGAAATAACGTGATATAAATATTATAACGTTCAGCATGTGTTTCCCTAACCACTCCTACTGTCTCCTATATTTGTCAGGAAGTCGAAAATGGGGGAAAAGTAAGTAAAAGGTGGTTTTTTCGTCTTACTGCATTTTTTAAAGTATTTGGCTCACTCATTGCTAGTTGAAACGGTCCAAAAAATGATAGAATTGGATGAAACAAAATGAATATCTGAATTCTAAAGCAATTCAGATTCCTGAATGGGGTGTGTGTGTGTGTGTTTGGTATAAGAGAGGGGCCACTAAAGCAAAGCAAAAGCAACAATAGAGGCAAAAAATTAAACATTAAATATGTTTCCTCAATTGAACTAGTAATAGTGAAATTATCACCTTTAAAAAGGTACTTAATACAAAGGAAAAGGAAACCAAAGAGATTGACTCATCTAACCCAGAATTACCAAATTTTGCAGTCCTTTAATCTCTATAGATGTTCCCCTGTCATTCAATCATGGGGAAGCAAACCTGAATCTATTTTCTAGAAGATGGATTTTATCAGCAGCCCACCTAACTCTCCAAGGCAGCTCTATTAAAAACAATAGTATCACCATATAGCCTCAAGCACCCATACTCGGGGAATTTTTAAAGAGAATGAGAAATGTTCCGGAGGGGGAAAAAAGATGAAAATCAGATCTACTTGTGAAGTATATTTGTAAGAAAAAGCAATAGAGAGAAACTTGAAACTATTGACTATGATAAAAGTTTGAGAACTCTGTTAATTTTAATTATTCTATATTTATTCCCTACCGTCGTTGATGCAGTGGTTGTCTATACCCAATAAAGGTAAACCCAAATATTATATTCAGAATCTAATGCTGTATTTCCCCAAGAAAATGCCTTTCATAGTAGAGTAGGGTTCAGATTATAACATTTTTGCTTCTTTTATGGGTTTGTGTTACCAACTGTTTAGGAAACAAATGGCCCAAAGTTCCTTTCTAACTTCTACTCCTTCTCTTCAATCTGCTTTGAAAATTCTGGAAAAACATAGTAAAATTATTTTCTTCCTAAGCATATCAACTTTGAAAAAATAAAAGTGAGAAGAAGGAAGAGAAAAGTGGGAGTAGATTTTTTTTCCTCCTTCTGGCCTGGAGAAACCCACCAGAACTATGAAGCTCTGTTTCTGTGAGATTTTGTCTGAGAGGAAGAGAAATTGTGTGAAAATCCAACATTTGCAGAATGCATTTGCAGAATAAGAAGCCAGAGCCAGAACCCATCTGGGACAGTGATGCCCCTCCTTATTATCTTATCTCCAAGTGAAAGAAAGCAGAAACAAAGGCCAGGGTCTTTCCCTAATCAGAAGCCAGAACACTAGTTATAAAGGAGAAAAGACGCAATTACCCTGAAGGAAGATTTTTAAAGAGATACTCCATTGAGAGAAAGGTTACTGATCAGTACACTTACATACAGTTTACATTTTTTAAAAGTAGTATCAAAAGTATCAAAGAAAGCAAGAAGGAAAAAGAAAGCAATCACATGGACAAAAATATATTTATTCCTCAGTTGAACTAATAGTGAAATTACAAAGAGGTACTGAATAAAAGGGAAAACACAGAGATACAAAAATAAAAACAGAAACTACTGACCAAGCTTTTTATCACAATAAGATAGGGAAAAAAAACTATTAAAAGGAAGACTGTAGAGTCTGAAAACAGTGGAATAGCAATTTAATCTTCATCTGGAAACTGCAAAACTCCATCAGAGAGAGCATCTCAGTTTATACTAGAAGGTCTTCACTGGGTGGCTGCAATTGTTACAGGCTCGGATTACCATAAGGGCTTACAAGAAAAGTTTGTTCTTTCCCCCAGATCTCTGATAATCAAGGTAAGCAAGGTATTTGTCAAAAGAATGAGCAAAAAAGTCACGAAGAGAAGCTCTTGGATTTAGAGTGCATTAAAATCACCTGGGAAGCTGGTTGGTAATTTTGAGTCCCATCATCTCTAACTAGGAATGCTATTTCATTATCTGAGAATGAGGCCTGGGGTTCCACATTTTTTCATTAGCATCTAGGCTGATTCCAAAGCACATGGGCCCTAAATCTCACTTTGAGAAACACTGCGTTAGAAATTGCTGTAAGAGAGGCTCAATCCGTTAAGCGTCCAACTGTTGATTTTGGCTCAAGTCATGACCTCACGGTTCATAGGATTGAGCCCCATGTCTGGCTCTCCTCTCTCTTCTCTCCCTTCATCCCTCCCTCCCTCAAAATAAATAAACTTAAAAAAAATAAGACATTGCTGTAGGAATCCCTCTATTCATATTCTGTCTGCGTAGGTTGTCTTGGTGAATGGGTGAATGAGAAACATCTTGGTTGCCCTACCCTCTAAAAAAGAGACAAGCACAAGTACTGTTGTTTGTGCTTGGGTAAAAGATAAAATTCAAGGTTTTTCCAGCAACCTGTGCAACTACTAGCAGGCTTTCTCCTTGTTAAAGCTAGAAATTTTGCTAAATTCATCAGACTATGGCCTTCAAAGATCCAAGGAAATACTGTACTTTGAAAGCCATTATTTCTTAACAATCTATAAAAAACAAGCTACGTAAGCATACATTTTAGGAAGCGCCTGTTTTAGAGGGGAATTATATGCTATTTGTCTAAATCACCAGCCTGAGTTTTAAATACATTTATTGACTTAATTTGAATGAAAATTTTTACAAAATAGGTTTTTTAATGTTATCTCCAAATAATTAAGATCACACACACAACATTGGACAGTCCTATATCTCATTTCTGATAGCTCTCATCTTTCTAAATTTTGTAAGTGCTCTATGACCTTAGAGTCAGCTAGTAAAACCCTCTGAAGTACAATGAACCACTCACATGCATTTGTTATTTGTGAGAATCTCAGTACATTATTGACTGCAAATAAAAAAAAATCCCAGAAAACCATCTTGTTTTGCTTGGAATAAATTGTCCCTTTCAAACCTGGCCTCATGAGTTACTTTGCTCCTCCAGCAAAATTAAGATATATTAATTTTCCTCAGACAAATCTACTTTTTTAGGAATCAAAAGTGACTTTTCCATGTGTATTTAATTTTGAATCTTCCTGGTTTTTATTTTACTGCTCTATGATCCATTGAATACTCAAAGAGAGATATTTTCTATAAATAAAATAAAATAAAAATTATTAGGCTAATAAAGTCTATTTTTTTTATGGCCACAATGGCCTACTCAAGCATTTCAGTCTTGGTCTAACACAAGATGTAACTAACACATCTTGTTAAAAAGTGTAACACACTTTTTTATGTTGTTGTTGGAGCCTGAATCACATTAATCACTTTTGTGAGAAACTGAAGCTTATATTTATAATTCTTTATGCTATATAAAATCATTCTTCTCTCTCTCTCTCTGTTTCTCTCTCTCTCTCTCTCTCTCTCTCTCTCTCTCTCCAATCCAGAGTAACAATAGAAACTGGCCTGAATATTCTGAGATAGTGCAAATGTTAAATACTTATATTATCAGACTCTATATCATAATGCCAAGCCACCAATGACCAATTTTTCTTCGGAAAATAGAATTACAAAGTCAATACATGCTTTAAAAAATGACTAATTTAATTCAAGCATCTCAGAAGGACGTCCTGCCCCTCTGCCCCCTCTCCCACTCTTGGGATCTGTTAGGATAGTTGACTTGCTGCAGATGGCATTGATGTTAGCCCTCAAGGCCTTGGGATGCTCTTGCTCTGTAAATTATATCATCTGTTTCCTGCTTAGCAAGAAAAGAGGAGATTTCCTGCTGAATAGACTATCCCTTTGTTTTAAAGCTTTCTTATCTCTTGGGCAAACGTCTGCTGCTGTTCCCCTGATAATTTTTCTAAATGTGACCTGGACTTGACCTCTGTTTTTCACCTATTCTCTTGTTCCTCTTATTCTGCTACCATCTCGTGTTTTTGATCATCAGTTTTGTCTATCCCCTGTTACTCTGGCTCTGCCAAGAGCCATTACTCTGGCTCTAACAACTTTTCAGTCTTAAGTATCTGTAGCATCCTTACCTATGACTCAGCCTCATGCCCACCACCTGCTTTCAAATTCTCCTCCACTCTGACCCCCCCACACAGACTTTGTTATACTTTCTCTCCTAGGTTTCACAATATCCTTTCCTTTTCTTATAGGTTCTACTCTAAACTTGAGCTTTGTCTCCCCTATCACTTTTTCAATATTTTCCTGATAAATCTCTGTCTATTGAAGCTAATAGTGATAAAAGCCGAGATCCACTAAGATAGGAGTCTTCTAGGAGAAATATATGTAAACCTGGTGGAAATGTTGACATCGAACTTCAAGATAAATTAGAGTTCAGCTTCAAGAAATTAAGGCTACACACAGGAATAAATTGAAGACTTTTTTTTTTACATAAACCAGTTTGTTTTTATTTATTCTTTAGGAAAAAGAAATATCAAGCTGTAAAAAAACAGTAAATTTAATTATTTAATTGACTTGTAGATTTTTTTAAAAATCTATTTTTTGTAGGCAGTTTGATCAGAATAGTCAAACTTGTTTGTACATATGTTTCTGTCTCAAAAATACACATACAGCATAGCCAAGAGTCGACTATAGGGATGTTTTTGGAGCATTAATGTTAGATAAAATTATCAGCCAGCAATAATCGAGGTACTTTCCAACTCTTCTAATTATAAATACATTCCTGTCTGCATATTCTGCTTATTTTATTGCTGTTTCATTTCCTAACAGTATCTAGCATGCCAAAAGAGACTACTGCCACCTCCCCATGCTTCATACCCCCCAATGTTTCCCACTAGCTGTCTGCCAAACCGATAATGACTTTAGAAGAGAAGATGCCATTTCCAAATAAATAAACTACTCATAACAATGAGGGAGCAAATTACACTCAAAATAAGTGAAGAAATGAAATCAGTCACCTTGCCTGCCAAATACACTGGTTTCCTTTGAAAGACGTTTCTGGGACAAGGCTTTCTCTGGAGGGCTAGAAATATTGTTTGGGTAGTTACTAATATATAGGTGGGAGTTGTTGAAGTCATGGGGTGTAGTAATATTTCTAAGAGACACTCTCTAAGACATTTTTAAAAATTTATGTGGAGTTAATGAGAGATAAATTTTGAATAAGCAGAGACTTTCATGATATCCCTAAAATCAAGGCCAGCTCTTGAAGTCAAAAGGTCTGTCTCTAACACACACAGACACAAACACATGAATTACACCAACCACTTGAATTACTTATACACATTAAAAAAATATGGCAGATTTATACAAGACTGTTGAGGAAAAAGGCAAAGGCAAGTAATCATAAACATGGATGGAGTTAGAAGTGAGCATTTATTAAAATCCCTGTGGTGATTGGGATTAAAATTTTTGGATAACATAAGGAACCAAAAATAAATATCTTTGAATTTTATGGATCTTTTTATATACTCTATGGATACCACCCCACCACACACACACAACACTGTACAACTGTGTTCTTTGCTGCACGTAGATGTTTAATGGTCTTAGCCCTTAGTAAAACTATAATATGGTTAAAATATATCCCTGGCACTTGAGAAATAAGGATTTGAAACTACTTAGAAGTCATTTAATCTAAAATATTAATTTTACAGATGAGAAGACTTAAGTATCAGTAATATGAAATAATATCTCAAGTCTCACCCTGACCATTCCTTTCTCAATCTCTGTGGTATTTGCTTGTTGATGACATGAAGCAACGGTCTTTTGGGATTTTCCCCAGGGTAAAGACTACATGTGCATATAATTTGTATATGTTCCTCTAGGCTGAGGTGCTGGCTAATTTTAAAGTCCGGATTTGGTTCTCATAGTGGCAAATGCCAAAGGTTTACATTTCCCTCATAAATGTAGTAGTATCTGCCATTTATTGGCATTAATTGTACCAGGCATTTCGCTAGGTACTTAATTCATAATCATCTCATTTCATCCTTACAACAACCTTGTATACTGTTTTACAAGACAATGAAGCTGAGAAAAATCGATATTATGCCCCTGGTAATATAATGAGTAGATAATAAAAATCAAGATTTAAACCCAGGTCCATCTGATTACCAAGCTTTTTCTGTGCTGCTTCCATCACTGGATTCTATTGCCAGAGTCCAGGGATAATAGAGGCAGAAACAGGGGGCCAAAGAAAGTCAGAGTCATTACACAGAGTACTCAGGAAGGAAACACCATGGGAGCCAACCTGGCACTGCTGCATGGTAGGTTTTCACTGTTACAAGAACGGTAGGTAATGCTGTGCCAGCACTAATGAATATATGCTTGATGGGAAAGAATGGTAAAACTATAATAAACTCTTATGGTATAATCACCAGGTTCAATTTTACCAGAGAAGAGTTCAGGGACCTACTTCATCAACTTGATGGGTAGAACAAAATATCCTGACACAAAGTTCTGGTGATCCTGGAAAAGAATAAAGATCAATCTGAGATACTGTCTCATTGAAATTATATATCCTCATTGGGTGTTAAATCTAGCATGGATTGTAACAAATTGCAAACCCCACAAGATTAGGAAATGTTATACACAAGTTGCTGGGGACGGCTGGAAAGAAATAACATTTTGAGCTTGAGCAACTTCTTTGATAGGCCTTGATTTCCAGGAGTCTTGAGAAATGGATTCCACCTTAACAAATACCAGTTGTCAATTTTACACAAATCTGGAGGTAATTAAGAATAGCCAGGATCAGATCCGAGGAGTTATTTTAGTTTTGGTAAGAGGTATGAATTTCAGTTTGCCAATATTCAGAAATATACCTGGGAATATGGCCAAGGAAAGGAATGATATTTTTGCCCTTCAGCCTTTCCACTGAATTCAAGAATCCAAATCTCTGTGAGAATATCATGCCAGCTAACATACTAGGTTCTGTCAATCCCTGGGTTAAAACCCTTTATGGTTGCCCATGGCATTTAGGATAAAACTCAAATTCTTAAACACAGATTTTATGCTTCTTCCTTATTGCCTCCTCTTCTTTATTTTTAATCACTCCATTCATTCTAATGTCCAGTCATAGCCCATTTCTTTCCAAATTCTGTCTCTTCTCCAAGCCTTGGCACATGCTATTCCCTGTTGCTGAAACAGTCCCAGCTTCAATGTTCTCCTTCCCTCATATTCTCTGTATTACCCACATAGCCACCACTGGCTGGCTATGTCCCACTTATCCCCAGTTCTCACTGACATGATTTCCTTCAGAGCTCTTCACTGACTCGCCAAATTTGAGTTAAGTGCTCCCTAGAAAGTCCCCATTTTCCTCTATCCTCATAAATACTTCACTATAATTGCTTGTTATATGCTTTATTTTCCAGCTGAACTAAAATTCTATGATGGCAAAGACACAATACCAATTATCAGATATTTGTTGAGAATCCATTCTATGCTAGACATTTGGGATACTGTGGCAACTTGCGTGTGTAAGATCATATGTCTGCTTTGCCCAACATTGCATCCTAACATAAAGAACATACTTTTTCTCTCAGATAAGAAGTATTTACGACAGAAAATGCTTGTAGGAATATCATGGATCTTTTCATTCCCTGCATATACCTGAGGCAGGGCAACTTCTATGTAATGTAAACATGATCTCATAGAAAATGGAATCAGAGTGGTCCAGAAGGCAGTTATTGGAGACTGCCTCCTGCATGGGCCAGATCAGGCAGTGCCACTGGTGGAATACTGTGGGGGAATCTTTTGAATATTATCTCTCAAGCCCTATGGTAGAAACAAGAAAGATACTGTCCTTGTCCTCCTAAAGCCAACATGTCTCAAAATACTCAGAGCATGAATCCTAGTGGTCTTGATTATATTTCTTTTTCCATTAATAATGAAATCATTAACCAACACTATCCCATCACAAGATTATTTTTCTGTATGTTAGCTAATATACTTAACAGAACACTGATATGTGAAGTACATACCAAGCAGTCAATGAAATTACAAATGAAGCAATCTGGGGATGTTAACTACAGAAGGCTGCCATGTCTACCAATAAGTTAAATTTGGCAGAAGATTACCAACTTAGCCTCCATCTCTACTCTTATACCACCTGGACTAAAGTAGGTGTCTCATTTAATTATTCAAATATGCTGATATGTAAATTCAGGCCATTAGTAAGAATGAAGTGAGATGATAAATTAATCCCTCCACATTCTGAACTTTGAAAGCCTTTCTCTTCCTGAGATAATCTCTGCTGCTTTATCAATTCAGAAAATACTTCATGTGTCATCGATGTATTGAGGTAAGGAAAGTTATTACCATGTAGATGATGGACTCTAATTTTTTGTTAAAGTGAGTACAATTCATATATGGAAGAGTATTTATCCATTGGACACATTATACCATTTGGCATTTTCCCCTAAAGCTAAAAGTCACTAGTAAAATGGGAGAAGTTAGGAGACAGGGAGAGAAACAGAGAAAGTGAAGAAGAAATATAGTGGACTATTATATCAGATGTTTGAGATGAGAATGAACAAGCCTCCCTTAAGGGTAACTTGGGGGAAGAAGCTGTTACTCTCAAGTCCACAAGACGGAAATATATAATTTATTGAGAGGAATTTTGGACTTCTAAATATGCATGTTAAGTTTCTTTTCTTTCCCAAACCTTTTTAAAATTACAATTCAGAAGAAACAGTATTGTTGCTACCAAGTAAATATAACCCTGGTTACTGACTGAATACAGCAGAAGACGTGATAAACTAAGTATCTGCAAGGGTGAAGCCTCAAAGAACGTGAGTCAGGTCACTCTGCAGAACTCTTGAGGGTCAGGGATAGGGCCACTGGGCATCAGAGCAAGCAAAGCCCTTGGAGACACACCAGGCTGAAAACAACGGGATCATTTAAAGTCCACACACTAAACAGAGATCTTTCAAATAAGCAGTTATTAATTATAAGAAAGCCAAAAGTTGTCTGAAAAAGTAACTTAGAACAGCAGTAGTAATTATTTACATAATCATAACAATGTTAACATACCTATTTACTAAAGTGTGTAGTAAAACTACATTAGGTGGCTGAAGAGAAATGGAGCAAGGGTGTGGTAATGACAGAGTGTTCTGGGAAGGATGAAATTCTTAATCACTGCAACAAGAAGTCAATAAACCATACCTAAAATTAATGTATCAGTTAGGAATATATTTATAAATATAGAAGAAGTAGCAGGGGGAAAGAGTGATAGGAGTTGAAAGTTGTTGCTTCTGGAACATGGTGTAGAATGAGTTGGGTAAGAGAAAAGATCACAGCTTTTCAACAAGAAACTTTTAGCTTTATATGATTTCTTAAACTCTGTGCATTTATTACTTGGAAAAATAATAAAAACAATTTAAAAAGAAAAGAAGCGCCTTGGGTTACCAAGATATTAGAGATAGAGGTATTCACCTGGAAGAAACTTTGATTCCACATTTTTATATACCCAGAATATCGGATCCCCTGTATATGTAGGAGATATGTAATCATGCCTGGGTCCAGGCATTATTATAGCTGCTATGATAGTTTTACAGCTAAAAGAAGATAGTACAAAAATTCAGAACACAAAAATGTTATGCTTTAACTCTTGTCAACCTCTACATATATGCCTAAGGGTTCTTTACAAGTAATGTCCCTGTCTTGTTGACTCTTCTGTTTCTAGTGCCTGGTAGCATGGTGCCTGGTTAACATGGGTTCCTTAGGAGTAGTTGAAAATATACAGGAAATGTACTGAGATTGCAGAAATCATAGCTGAATTAGCTGAAGGGAATGGGGAGGAAAAGAGGAAGGAACTTATGAGAAAGACTCAACTTGCAGAAGACCAAATATAACTGGCACCAATACCAAATTTTCTCCCTTTTAAGGAACACAAACCAGGGTCAAGGTCAAACCACTAATAAAGGGAAATGAGAATAAAATCAGTTTGAGATGGTATTTCTGTGAAGTTAATTTGCTTCATAAGCACTCTGTGTATCGTGGGGGTGGAGTTTATGAAAAAAGGGCAACTCTATATTCCATATATGTCCTTCTAGTTGCTATTTTAAATTTTTTTAATGTTTATTTATTTTCGAGAGAGAGAGAGCATGAGCAAGGGAGGGGTAGAGAGAGAGGGAGACACAGAAATCTGAAGCAGGCTCCAGCCTCTGAGCTGTCAGCACAGAGCCCGACATGGGGTTCAAACCCAAGAACCCATGGGATCATGACCCAAACCAAAGTTGAATACTTAACCAACTGAGCCATGCAGGCACCCCACTGGCTGCTATTTTAAAATATTAAAAAAGTAGTAAAGTATTAGTTATCCAAATTGGTCAAAAAATGTATAAAATTCTATGTCACATAAGACATAGCCAATCAAGTTTGAAATATAATTTTGAAAAAGAGCAGTAGCTTTTTAAATAGGAATACAAATTTCATGTTTAAGAATGAATATAGATTAGTTTGCTGGGGCTGCCATTATAAACCCCCACAAAATGGGGGCCTTGAATAACAGAAACTTATTGTTCCACAGCCCAGAAGATAGCATGGGGCCTTAGGTACCAAAACTAGTAGAGCATATATCTCTTATTCTGATGAAAGCATTAAAAGCTAAGAAAAATGTGAATTTTTGAATCAAATGAATTGAGAAAGGAAAGGAGTCCAACAGCAGAGGATTCAGCTATCAAATATCAAATAACATAAAAATCAAAGAAGAGGGCCAAAAACTGATACATGGGACAAAAATTAAAAAACGAAAGCACTCAAGATCCAGTGAGAACAGACCAGAACACAACAAGATAAGCAAGCAAGTCAGAGAGCCTCTGAGGAAATACCTTAGTGTCAACCTTTTACCTGCCCGTGTCCTTTATGTGCCCTCCCTGTGGCCTGAGGTATGGGTAGATTAAATAGATTTACAAGACCAAGACTAAGAGGCATAACAATAATCATTTTTCTATTCACTTATGAGATTTAGTATTTCATCAGTGTAATATCTGAAAAGCATAGTATAAAACTGTATCTGAAGTTAATTTTTTCACATTTATTTATTTTTGAGAGAGACAGAGTGCAAGCAGAGGAGGGGCAAAGAGAGAAAGGTAGACAGAGAATCTGAAACAGGCTCCAGGCTCTGAGCTGTCGGCACATAGCTCAATGTGGGGCTTGAACTCACAAACCATGAGATCATGACCTGAGCTGAAGTCAGACGCTTAACCAGTTGAGCCACCCAGGTGCCCCTGAAGTTAATTTTTGCCTTGAGTGATAAAAACAAGGAAGAAAGAATCACAATTTTCATGTTCTGTGTCCAGGAAAAACTTTGTGTGGCTTCACGTAGCAGGAAAGCCAAACCTTATTCAACAGCATCTCTCACATTGCACCACACTCTAAACTACATGTAGTCTTGTCCCCACATGCATTACAGATTAATGATGCATTGATGAAAAGTTATATCTAAATGAAGGTTGCACTTCAAAGTCATCTTCTGAAGGAGCTGTTTTATTTCACAATAAATAGTTCAGTATAATTGAGGAGATCTTACATAATATTCCAAGGGTATATCTTCTCCTATGAAGTACTTAGGTATGCCAAAAATGCCTCGTGACTTTATTTAGATTTAATTAATTCTAATTAAATTTTAAAAACTAAAGCCATGAAACATAATTCTAATTTGGAATACCTACCTGTATGGGCTGATGTGAAAATCAATATTAGTTATTATTGGAGATTTCTTCACATACCATTCCCTACTGCCTACCACAATCATATATGGAACTTAGAAATCCTACATAGAACAAATATCTATAGGCTTTCTCAGGTCTTTGGGACACACTTATAACCATAATACAATCTTTGACCAAATACTCATGGTCCCTTAATATCCAACATCTCTGTGTTTTCACTAGGCAGAAGAATCTTCACCAAGGCTAAAATCACCAATACCCATGACCCAGTCTCCATGTGCATACTGTGAAACTACTCCTTCTTCTGCTATCAGAGAGGACTTGACCAACTCTTTAGGCCACTTAGTGAAATAGATCATAGGTCCCAAATCCCAGAAAAGTCTGAGCTTTTCATCCATTCTTTGAACCCTTCTAGTTCTTTTCTCCTGCCTCTTCATCACCAGTACACCTTGATATCATTAAGTAGTCCATGCTTTCAAGAAACACAAACATACCAAAGCTAGAAAAAGGGTTTATGCACAGGAAACTGTGTTCAGTGAGTCAACAAAAAGTTCTCCTAGAAAAAAGGAATAAGGGGCGCCTGGGTGGCTTAGTCAGTTAAGCGTCTGACTTTCACTTAGGTCATGATCTCACGGTTCGTGGGTTCGAGCCCCGCGTCGGGCTCTGTGCTGACTGCCAGCTCAGAGCCTGGAGCCTGTTTCAGTCTGTGACTCCCTCTCCCTCTGACCCTCCCCTGCTCACGCTGTCTCTCTCTCTCTCTCTCTCTCTCTCTCTCTCTCTCTCTCTCCTAGAAATAAATAACAAAAAAAAAAAGAAAAAAAAAGAAGAAAAAAGGAATAAAAAGAGCCTGTCCACTTTCTAGGAACTGGGGAGGAAAAAATATCCCTAGAACTAAACACAAATTCATCTCTCAAGAAATCATAACTATAATTTCCAACATACATTAAGAAAGCAGCATTATTACATTATAATTACATTTCATTTCTTTTAATAAAGTAATAATGATATTTGAAAGATACAACCACCAAGAGAGTATTCCTAGGACCATACCAGGGTCCCTGAATGCAATTCTGTAACAAAAAGTTTAGTAAAGTATCTGAGCAATCCCAGCGTTATCATTTCATTTAATTCTCAAGAGTGATTGTATAAAAGGGATGGTTGTTGGTTCAAGAACATGTTACTTTAAAGTAGTTAAGGTTGTCGTGAATCATTTATTCATGAACCACTTAAGTTGTTTCCATCATAAGTAGAATTCCTTGCCCTGTCTCTTGGTTTTTACCTGAAATTTCCTTTTCCTTTCACCATTTCTCTTTTCAGCTTCTCAATACCTGCAATTTTTCCACCACTACTTTTAGACCCCAAAAACTGATTATATAATGGATATATATTTTTACATTCTCAGAAAAAGCAGCAGCATGTTCTGAAGTTGGCCATAAGGGCAATGGTATAGAAGAATTAGAGAAAGAAAAACTACAAAACATTGCTGAAAGTAATTAATGAAGATATAAAATATGGAAAGACATCTATATCAATGGATTGTTAAGGCTTTATATTGGTAGGATAGCAATACTTCCCAAATTGATCTACAAATGCAATACCAGCCCTATAAAAATCCCAACTGTTGTTGTTGTTGTTTTTTTTTTTTGCAGAAATTAGCAAATTGATCCCAAAATTAATATGTAAACGTAAGGAGTCCAGAATAGCCAAACTAATCTGAAAAAATAATACAAGGGAAGTCTTTTTAGAAATTTCTTGATTTCTAAACTTAATACAAAGGTACAGTAATCAAGATAGTATGATAACGACATACATATATATACCAATGGAACAAAATTAAGTGTTTAGAAATAAACCCATACATGTATGGTCAATTAATTTTCAGTAAGAATGTCAAGACTATTCATTGGGAGAAGAATAGTCTTTTCAACAAATAGTGCTGGGAGAACTGGATATCCACCTTTGAAAGAATGAAGTTGTACCTCACACCATATACAAAAAATAGTGCAAACTGAATCATAGCCCTAAACAAAATAAAACATAAATATGCATGACCTTGGATCCGAAATTTTTTAAACATAACACTACAAGCCCAACAACTAAAGGAAAATAGATAAATTTGGTCTTCATCAAAATCACAGACTTTTGTGCTTCAAAGGACACTATCAAGAAAGTGAAAGGGCAATTCATCAAATGGGAGAAAATAATTCTAAGTCACATCTATGATATGGGACTAGTACCTGAAATATAAAGAATTCTTACAATTCAACAATAGAAAGACAACTCGGTTTAAAAGTGGGCCAGGCTTAAATAGACATTTCTCCAGGAAGATATACACATCTCCAATAAGCACACAATAAGATGTTCAACATCATTAGTGATTAGGAAATCATAAAACAAAACCAGAATGAGATACTACTTTACACCCACTAGGATGGCTAGAATCAAAACAGGTAATAATAACAATTAACCTTTTGGGGAGTTTATTGAGAACTTTAGGTGTACAGATAAAAACAGATTTAGAAGATAATAAAGGATCAAAGGATCTCGGGATCATCATTAGTCTTACAAAGATCTCTTAGGACATTCCAGGACTAGGACTTTGTACCCAGACATTTAAATGTGAACTCTTCTTTCTGTTAGCCTGTCATGGCTGCCATAGTTCCCAGCTCTGGGTTGTGCAGCCAGTGAACACTGCAGCTGCCTAGAGAAACACTTGACAGATGCTCACTAGGAAGGGTTATGGGCCAAAATCCAAAGTATAACTTCTATCTTTAACCTCATTTCAGAAAAAGAAGAGGGTGGAGTTAGAATGTATGGAAATAATCTTGCCTCTGTAGAGACTGCACATAATGTACTTAATTTCAATGTAAAGACATGAACTAATATCTATGTAGAGTCCATTCTCTAATCATTTTTATGTTATGGTATTTTAAAATATACAAGATCAGGAAATCAGAGAGGACATTTAACATCGCCTTATCACTCTCTTATTTATTCAAAAAATGTTTGCTATAGCTTTTTGGCTATTTTTGCTTTCCTCATTACAGTATTTATTTCATCAAATAGATGTTCATCACTTTCCATTCTCTCAAAGGCACTAGTGTAGTTTGTGCTCTTGTGCTCTGACCTTTGAAATAATTCATAATTGAACTAGTGAATGCTGTTCCCTCATTTCAAACCTCAAAGCTTGCAAGTAAGTGCTAGAATAGTCTGTGACTTATAAGAAAGAATGCTAAAAGGCTTATAATTATTAGAGAATGGTACTGTTTTCTGCAAAGCAACTAGCCAGACACTGAAGGTCTTGTCTTAGAGAAAATAAATAATAGGAATAAAAAATGATCTTTTATAAATTTTCTTATAATCCATGAGTAAAGTTGCACTCTAACTCAATCAGAAAATAATTATTTTTCATATCCTACTATTTTCTAGAAAATCTGCTCAGTACAGAGTTTCAGAAATTAGTAAGCACCTTACAACCTAGTGGTGAAAATAGATATGTAAACAAATACATTTAAATTCATTTTAATCTCTGTAACAATGGAACCATGCATACAGTACTGGAGAAGGGGGTGTTTAATTCTGTAGAAATGTCAAAGGAATGTCCACAAAGTCAAATTTCTTTTTTTTAATTTATTTGTTTATTGAGAGAGAGAGACCATGTGAGAAGGGGAGAGGCAGAGAGAGACGGAGAGAGAGAATTCAAAGCAGGCCCTCTGCTAACAACATAGAGCTCCCACACGGGGCTCATACTAATGAATTGTAGGATCATGATCTGAGCTGAAATCAAGAGTTGGAAGCTTAACTTACTAAGCCACCCAGGCATCCCTCAATGTCAAATTTCTTAATGGCAGACTCGCATAGTACTGTGACTCAACCTTTGATAGCAGTTACAGCACAAATGCAACTTGCCATTTATTCAGGGATCATTTGATTAATGCCTGTCTCCTCTATTAATATGTGTGTTCCATTTGGGCACAGAGCATATCTGTTCTTGCCCACTATTAAATTCTCAACATCCAGGAGAATATATACAAAAAGCGATCAATTAGTAGCTCTTAAATATTGTTGATTATATGTAGGAAAAGGAATCCATAAAAGAATACAATAGGAAACCTGACTTGGCCATTGGAAGCAGATTAGAAGTTTTCCAGGAGAACTAGACAGAAAGAGGAGGATGTTGGAGGCAAAGGAATAGCAGTGTGTGCAAAGATGAGGCATGTGTGCTTGATGCTGAGGTGTAAACTCTGAGATGGAATTTGGAAGAACATGTGAGAGAGGGCAAAAGAAGGAGAGTGTGTGTAACACAACTGATGTGATGCTAAGCAGTTGCAGCTTGTATCTCAGAGGTATGAGATAGGGAGTCTAACACATTTTAAGCAAATAAGAAGCATGACTGGATTGTCCTTTAAATGTTAGAAAGAACTGTTTTGTACAGTTTCATGTTCATTAGGATTTTTAGGTTGCAAAGAACAGAAGTTTCCTAGGGTTACATAAGATAGTATATTATAAGAATAAGCATGAAAGTAAAAGAACTTTCTGTCACCAATTAAACAGATAATAGGGAAAAATACTGGTATCTTCCATGACTTTGGTAAGCGCAATTTCAGTGACGTTGTGGAAACAAACATCTGATTATGAGTAGAGGACTTATTGGTGAGGAAGAAATGAGATATTGAAAACGGACTACTTTTTCAAGTAGCTTGAAAAAAAAGAAGCTTCCGGGCCAACATGATTCTGAGAGTTTATGATTCAAAAAACACCTTCCTTCTAACATGTAGCAGAGGGAGTAAAATGGTAAACATACACAACCTACTGTGGAAAACAGTATAGAGATTCCTCAAAATTTAAAAATAGAATTATCATATGATTCAATAATTCCACTGCTGAGTATTTACCCAAAGAAAAGGAAAACACTAATTTGAAAAATATATGCACTCCTATGTTTGTTAATGCAACATTATTTACAATAACCAAAATAATGGAAGCAACCCAAGTGTCCATCTATAGATAATGGAGGGGCTCCTGGGTAGCTCAGTCAGTTCAGCATCCAACTTCAGCTCGGGTCATGATCTCACAGTTTGTGGGTTTGAGCCCTGCATCAGGCTCTGTGCTGATAGCTCAGAGCCTGGAGCCAGCTTCAGATTCTGCGCCTCCCCCTTTTTCTGCCCCTCCCCCACTCATGCTCACACTCTCTCTCTCTTTCAAAAATAAATAAGCATTAAAAAATTTTAAAAATAGATAATGGATAAAGAAGTGGCATATGTGTGTGTGTGTGTGTGTGTGTGTGTGTGTGTGTATAGATAGATAGATAGATACAATGAAATATTACTTAAGTTATAAAAAATAATGAAATCTTGCCATTTGCAACAACATGGATGGACCTAGAGGTTATAATGCTATAATGTGAAATGAGTTAGTCAGAAAGTCAAGTACCATATGATTTCACTCCTATGTGGAATTTAAGAAACAAAATAAACAGGGCATCTGCATAGCTCAGCCTGTTAAGTGTCCCTTGGTTTCAGCTCAGGTTATGATCTCATGGTTTCCTGAGTTCAAGCCACATGTCAGGCTCTGTGCTAGCATCGCAGAACCTGCATGGGATTCTCTCTCTACCACTCCCCAACTTGTTCTGCCTCTGTCTCTCTCAAAAATGAATAAATAAACTTTAAAAAGCCAAACAAAGAAAAAAAAGAGACAAACAAAATAATAAAGAGCAAACAGACAGTTGCCAGATGGAAGGTGGTGGGGAGATGGGTGAAATAGATAAAGGGGATTAAGAGTACACTTATTGTGATAAGCACTGAGAAATGTATAAAATTGTTGAATCACTATATTTTACACCTGAAACTAATATAATACTAGATGTTAATTATACTTGAATTTTAAAAAAAGAATAGAAAAGTTGTTGGGCAAAAACAAATGCTAACACAGCAAGATCGGAGAGAGAGAAGGAGAGGGGGAGAGAGTGAGAAATTGGTAGATATGCCAATTACAAATCTTGGAAATCAAAAACATAGTAATGAATTTGAAAACACAACAAGGAGATAATTTCTAGACGAAACAACCTAAGAATGAATAAATGAAATAAGACATAGAACTGAAGAATTCTAGCAGGAAGAGACAAAGATAAATAGGAAAATATGAGAGGCTCCAACATCTAAAAAGTAGGAATTCTTGAAGAAGAAGAAAGAAGAGTGGAGATGTAATATTTAAAGAAATGATTATTGAGAAGTTTCCAGAATTATAGAAGGATGAGGTTCTCAGGTTTAAGGGACTCCCTGAAGAAAGGAGACTAAATAAAAATAAATATATACTTCAATACATTATAATAATCAAGAAAAAGAGTACCTTAATAGCCAGCAGAGGAAAAAGAATAATTACTTACAGGTAATGAAAGTAAATCTAGCAGTATTTATCAGCATAACAGAGGCCAGAAGAAATTAGGTAACATTTCCAAGTAGGCAAGGGAAAAATCATTGCTAATCCATATTTTTTACACCCATCCTAAAAGCCATGCAAGACAGAGCAAAATAAAGACATATTCACAGATAAGAAGGCTGCACACATTCTCACACACACATACACACTAAAGCTCACATAACCCAGTCACTTCATACAGAGTCACACCCATATATACCTTCACATTCACTTGTAAACATACTTACACATGAAACACACAGTTTTTATTCAAGATGTGTTTTAGTTGGCAGAGTGAATCTGGAGAAAGGGCAAGAATTATGAAAAACTGATTAAAATATGTTACTCAAATTAATTAGCTATTGACTATACAAAAAAATTTTTTAAAAATTTTTAAGCACAAAATTTGAGGCACTTGGGTGGCTCAGTCAGTTAAGCGTCTGACTTTGGCTCAAGTCATGATCTCACAGTTCATGAGTTTGAGCCCTGCATTGGGCTCTGTGCTGACAGCTCAGAGCCTGGAGCCTGCTTCGGATAATGTGTCTTCCTTCTCTCTCTGCCCCTCCCCTGCTCCCATTCTGTCTCTGTCTCTCTGTCTCTGTCTCTGTCTCTGTCTCTCTTAAAATTAAAAAACACATTTAGACTAAATAAATAAATAAACAAACAAAACTAAAATTGCAAACAATAATGAGGTGATAGAGGTGGAGGGATATTCTGCAATAGAAATATTGCAGAGTAACAAACTTTTTTAGATTGTTTTATAATTAAACATGCATCCTCAAATTCTAAGTATAAAGTAATTCAATACAAATTCAATCATGAGGCAGAAAAGATTTGGCCAAGATGGACCATTATCACTGATCAGCAAGTTTTTTCCAGGTGAATATGAGGTTTCTCAAGGACAAAGTAGTGATTGGATTATCCTTAATGAAACACTGGACTACCCATAGAGTGACAATTAATTGTTCTTGTCAGAAGATAACAAGCTTCAAGGGGGTGAATTTCTGTCTTCACCAGTGAACATAACCTTGGAAATTGACCTTGGAGTGTTATTGACACTGGATTCTTAGCAAGGACTATCACTGTAGATGCCAGTGTGGAATCTTTCATAGAGGTTTCTTCAGGAAATGAGAATTCCCTTTTAGGCCCAAAGTTCTCAGCTCTTGGGTCCTCTTCCAAAGCCATCTATCAGGGTACAGGTCAGCCTTTGGATTCCTAGGTCAGAAGTGTACCATTTGCCATTGTGCTAAGTTTCCCTCCCACTATCCTGTAATTTCCTCAGTAGAGTTAGGCCAAAATGGGTCTATCTACAGCTCTCTTACCCCCTTGACACATCAACTGAAGCCTATCCTCAGTAATGCAAGGGTAACAATCTATCCCTGTTTATACTGTGTTACAGAGGGAAGAAAATCCCCAGCTAGTCTCTATCTAGGCTGAGGAAGATCTTCCCTGATGGCATTGCTGGCTTCATCTCATCCCAGGCATTGGAGGAAACTTTAAACATCTTGAGGGAAGCATTTTAAAGTGTGGGCACCCAGAGTCCCAGTGCTAGAGCAAATAATCCTAAAATGTGTATGGAACCAGAAAAGAGCCCCAATAGCCAAAGCAATCTTGAAAAAGAAAACCAAACCTGGAGGCATCACAGTCCCAGACCTCAAAATCCATTACAAAGCTGTAATCATCAAGACAGCATGGTACTGACACAAAAACAGACACTCAGGTCAATGGAACAGAGTGGGACCCACAAACATATGGCCAACTAATCTTTGACAAAGCAGGAAAGAATATCCAATGGAAGAAAGACAGTCTCTTCAGCAAATGGCGCTGGGAAAACTGGACAGCAACATGCAGAAAAATGAACCTGGACCACTTTCTTGCACCGTACACAAAAATAAACTCAAAATGGATGAAAGACCTAAATGTAACACAAGAAGCCATCAAAATCTTGGAGGATAAAACAGGCAAAAAAACCTCCTTGACCTCTGCCACAGCAACTTCTTATTCAATACGTCTCCAGAGGCAAGGGTAACAAAAGGAAAAATGAACTATTGGGACCTCATCAAAATAACAAGCTTTTGCACTGTGAAGGAAACAATCAGCAAAACTAAAAGGCAACCAAGGGAATCAGAGAAGATACTTACAAATGACATATCAGATAAAGGGTTAGTATCCAAAATCTGTGAAGAACTTATCAAACTCAATACCCAAAACACAAATAATCCAGTGAAGAAATGGGCAGAAACATGAATAGACACTTCTCTAAAGAAGACATCCAGATGGCCAACCGACAACATCACTCATCATCAGAGAAATACAAATCAAAACCACAATGAGATACCACTTCACACCTATCAGAATGGCAAACATTAACAACTGGAAACTTTCTGTGAAGAAAGAGGATCTCTTTTGCACTGCTGGTGGGAATGAAAACTGGCGCAGCAGCCACTCTGGAAAACAGTCTGGAGGTTTCTCAAAAAGTTAAAAATAGAACTACCCTACGGCCCAGCAATTGCACTACTGGTATTTATCCAAGGTATACAGGCTTCTGTTTCGAAGGGCCACATGCACCCTGATGCTTATAGCAGCTCTATCAACAATAGCCAAAGTATGGAAAGAGCCCAAATGTCAATCAACTGATGAATGGATAAAGGAGATGTGGTATACACACACACACACACACACAGGAGTATTACTCAGCAATCAAAAAGAATGAAATCTTGCCATTTGCAACTACCTGGATGGAACTAGAGGGTATTATGCTAAGCGAAATTAGTCAGAGAAAGACAAATATCATATGACTTCACTCATATGAGGAATTTAAGATACAAAACACTGAACATAAGGGAAGGGAAGCAAAAATAGTATAAAAACAGGGAGGGGGACAAAACATAAGAAACTCTTAAATATGGAGAACAGAATTGCTGGAGGAGTTGTGGGATGGGGGATGGGCTAAAAGAATAAGGGGCCCTAAGGAATCTACTCCTGAAATCACTGTTGCACTGTATGCCGACTAATTTGGATGTAAATTTAAAAATTAATTAATTAAGTTTTTAAAAAATAATAGTTAGGGATGAATTTGATCCAAGTTCTCAGTTGTGGTTGGGCTATATGCCCCCAAGGCTCACGTGTCAGGTTGACAGGGAGAGAAGTAGATAGGTTTCTTCTTGAGCCCCAGAAGATGTGAGATGACAGACAAGAATGAGGATTGGTTTTAAAAAGAGAAAGAAGGGGCGCCTGGGTGGCTCAGTCAGTTAAGTGTCAGGCTCAGGCCACAATCTCAAGATTTGTGAGTTTGAGTCCCAACTCAGGCTCTGCACTCTCAGCACAGAGCCTGATTCAGATTCCCTGTCTTGCTTTCTCTCTCTGCCCCTCCCTTGCTCATGCTCGCTCTCGCCATCTCTCTCTCTCTCTCTCTCTCTCTCTGTTAAAAATAAACATTTAAAAGAGAGAGAGAGAAAGAAGATACTTCTCCAACCAATTGTTCCTATTTTGCATTATCACAGGATGTTGATTATTTCAGTATTCATGTCCAAGACTCTACTGAATATTAAATAATTATTACCACATCAATAGCTACTTTTTACTTTGCTTTCAAGAAATTGAAACAGGAAGATTTAATTAAGTAAGAAGACTTGACAAGGCAATATATTTCTGAGAAGTTGTAGCATGCTACAAATGGCAACATGAGGTCAAATGCCAATGATTTTATCCTCAAATGAACTTCCCTGAAATGCACTCCTTGGAATTTGCAATTGTTATGAAATGGAATTTATCATTAGGGAAAGAAAGTAACACAGAGCATTGGACTAGGATGAAAATCAGAAAACTCCAACTTATTTTTAAGTGCAAATAAATACAAAGAAGGTAATAGAGGAGATCTAAAATCTTAAACTCTGTTTAAACCTTACTATAGATTAGTGTTTTAGACCATTTTACTTCGGGCATTTAAGCTAGAACTAACAATGGTACAATCATTAAACATGTAGGGGATTTCAGGTTTAAAGGCCCAGCAGCAATCTTCCCCAGCAAATGGATTTATCAAAAGGGATAAAAGCAGGGATAAAAGCAAATACTTTTGACGGTCTATGGCCAGACATTTTGCAGGATATATCCAGGATATTGCTGTATATCTACAACCAGGCCTTGAGATGACTAAATTCTCCCAGCTACCCTGTTAGCTCATCCACGTCTGCAGCATGTTCTGTTTGCTCTCCCATTATGAGATCTACCTTGTTGCTGTTTCTATGTCTCCTTTGCTAAATTTTTAAATTCAAACTCAAAGAAAATGTAAGGAACAGTATACTCTATTAAAAAAACATCAGGTGTTGGAGT